>NC_138524.1:32675714-33281964 GCF_000230855.2 Cajanus cajan | reverse complement strand
TATAGAGCTAGCCACGTAGATTGCCAGAATAATCGGGCCGTTTTTTCTAACTCTACAAAGCTTTGTACCTTCCCTTTTGTTAAGGTGTGTATGAAATATTTCAACGTTTAATTTTATTTTATTATTATATTTTTTATAGTCGTAGACTTATAGCTCTTCTCTTAATTATATCTTTTAGGCTAACATAAAATACGACGAAGAATTCCCATTTCCACATTTAATATTTGGACGAGATTAGGTGCGAATAAATGGTCATAGATTATGGTCAACAGACTAGAAATTTAAAGTCATAAGTTGAATTTTGGTGTCAAAAAACAGTAAATTTGAATGTTGGTGTCAAAAAACAGTAAATTTGAATTTGTTCATGACTTCTACTTCCCACATTTAATATTGTAGCTCTAAACCAATTAATGAATCAATTGTAATTGTAAGAGTATTAACATCCACTTCAATTGTACGAGTATTCACGTCCACTTGATCTTATCATTAGTTATGTTTTAGCCATTATCAATTTGTTAAGAAAACTGAAGTTATGTTTTTGTTGATACATTAGTTTGTTAAGATAAGATCATATTAATATTATCGACAAATTCACTTTATTAGTATAGGTTCCTCTATATATAGTCACTGCTTGTACATATTTCTTATAAATAAAATCATCAATCTCACTTTACCTATATGATATCAAATTAAGCCTATTACTTAACTAGCCTTTCAATCGATCCAATGACCACATCCAAAAATAATACCCTCTCGACTCAATTCTATGACCCTAAGGACATAGTAAAATTTAACACAACTACTCAATTGCCCATCAAACTTTCCTCTTCCAATTATCCAACATGATATAAACAAATGGTTAATGATATATGTAACGACCTAGCTGGTCACTACACACGGCACAGTAAACTAGAAACACCAGACAGATAGAACAAATATATAAATATAGGATCTAGAATATATAGATATACAAAGTTCCAGTCTGACTAGAGTTAAAGTGTACAAAAAGATACATCAATCAATTGCCACACCGAGTAGCTAAACAACAAAAGACAAACATCCCAAGAGGATCAGCTCCAACTGTCAGCTACAGCCCAACTACTAGCCACCGACCTATTCCTGCTCTGCTCCCATACATAGTATGATCATTGCAGTCCAAACATCATGGAGACAACAAAGGGTAAGCTAGTGTAAAGAAATCAACATACATATATAAATATACAAATAGAAACATCTACAGCTATCAGCACATCCGCACAGCTTACACTACACCACAGCAATTCAACTATATCAGCACCGCTCAGCGGCTATAACAGCACCACCATAGTGGCTAACAGCACCGCCATAGCGGCTATAACAGCACCACAATAGTGGTTATAACAGCACCACAATAGTGGCTAACGGCACCGACATATCGGCTATAACAGCATCCAACTCAAAAATCAAACAGCACAATATATCAGCATACAGCATAGCTAGTAGTATTCAACACAGCTCACTATTCACACCTCAGCTCATCATTCTAGAGCACATCAATAACATATAATAAAACATTTAAACTTATCAATAACAGCCAACTCAGCACAACATAACATCAAATTCAGCTTAAAACAACTTCTTTCAGCAATTTCAGCAAAGTCTATCAGTTAAATTGCACATCAAGTTAACACCTTCCAGCGCACCCGGCGTACCCATGGTTGTGCCCGGCGTGGCACATCTAGAGGTCACCAGGGGACCAGCGCGCTCGGTGCAAGCATACTCGCGCCCAGCGTGCCTCAGCTAGAGAACCCAAGGCTCTCACGCGCCTGGCGCAATATTCAATTGCGCCCAGCGCAAGCCCAAGCAGAGACTCAAGGGAGTCTCACGCGCCCGGCATAACCTAACTCGTGCCCAGCGTGGGGAAGGCAAAGACCTTACAAGGTCTCGCGCCCGGCGCAATTCGCATTGCGCCCAGCATGGGGAAAACAGAGACCTAACAAGGTCTCGCGCCCGGCGCAATTCGCATTGCGCCAACGCCCTCTTGGCAAAGAATCCAAAGGAGCCTCCGCGCCCAACGAGGTGAAACATGTGCCCAGCACGACACCAGATAATGTGCCACCACTGTCATTGCGCCCGGCGTGAAGAACAACGCCCAGCGCAAACACAACAACAGCTTCCCCAAGTTCGAAGATTTCATCCAAAACCTGCAAAATTTCACATATCTAACACATGCAAACCAGCCACAATACCACATTTTCATCATAGAGTCCAAAAATACCATCTTTTCACCAATGCATGCATCAATTGAGAAAAACCCAAATTTCTCAAAGAACCCCAAAAACCCCAAAAGTTCATTTTCACAAACATAATCCAGGAACATCAATCATCGACCAGCAATCTGAGCCTCTAGAGCTCGTTTTCAGCCAAATTACAGTAAAACTAACTTTCCTTACCTCGGTAGAAGATTCCAAGCTTCAGGATGAAGAAAATGGAGAAGAAGGTTGAAGAAGTGATGGAAACTTGTTTGGAGAAACCGGATTGATGTGATTCCTCTTCAAGTTCCTCCCTAGATCTTCGGCTCCTTGATTCTTCCTAGGCTTGGTTAAGGTCTCCAATGGAAGAGGAGACCTTAGGACCACCACGGTTTGGTGGAGAACACTCCCAAGAGGCGCCACTCCTTGATGAAGAGATAAGCCACTTCAATTCTCACCATACTATTCTAGTGAAGGGATAAGAGAATTGGATGAATATCAAAGAGGTTTAGAGACTTTTAGAAGAGAGTAATCTGAACAATATTTCATAAAATAAATTCTCTATACATCCAAAAGTGTTTTACAATGAAGTAAAAACGAAAATATTGGAGTAGGAAGCTTGGAGAGCAAGTTAGCCTTAACCATGGTTCACTAGGAACCATGGTAAGGTCTAGCTAACCATCCATGGTCTAGAGGCTTGGAGAGCAAGCTACTCACTTAGCTTGCTTAGTAAGCAAGCTAAGGAGAAACTTGTACTTCAAGCTTCTAAGCTTGAGTGTGAACAAGCAATGTGAACACAAATCAAGGTGGGTGGCTCATGGACTTTATTTTACTCCAACCGGTTTTGAAAAATGTTGATTTGGTTTAGTTAGGTTCATCCAATGTGAATGGAACCTACCTAGATCAAATCTATGAAAAATTAGGAGTAAAATGAGTCTAATATCAAAAATTTAGCCTAGGTCCATCTTTTGGTCCAATTGCTAGTAACACTCTCTAGCTTGCTAGTCATACTCTCTAGCTTGCTAATGCCACTCCCAATCCTACTACTAGAAAAATAAGAAAAGAGTATATTTCTAGATTAGGTTAAATGGAGTCAAAGTGCCCAAGTAACCTACCCTAGAAACAATATTCAATAGCTAATAAAAGGAAATAAAGTGCCTCACAAATACAAAGGCAAAAATACACCTATACAAGTATCTACTATATACAAGGTACAAGAAATCGAACTATACAATGTATGTACAATAGAGACTATGAGACTAAAAAGAGGAATCATACTCAATACTCATATTGAGCATAGGTCTAAGAAGCACCTCCTCTCTAGAAGCCTCCTCTAGCCTCCTAACCATGGACCTAGTTAAAGGCCCAATGGTCTTCAAGTGTGAGCCTCCTTGGATCAACCTTCACCCTTCTTGGTCTTACCTCTTCCAAAGGGATCCTTGGGGATTAGATTTCCATCATACCCTCCCCCTTCGAAAGGATTTGTCCTCAAATCCCGTGGTCCTTCAACAAGGATAGCATCACCTACAAAAATAAGAAACAATGTTTTAGTAATGATATATGCATATAATACATGTGGAAAGTGCACCCTATGAGGAATCCCTTCTACAGTCCTAACAAGGGTTCTTAGACTAGGAAGGATGGGTTCTCTAAGTATAAGAATAGGATCCTCACTATAGTGTACTCTAAGTGTAAAACTAAATCCTAAAAATGTGAAAGTGATAAAACTATAAGAAGCTAATGAAGTAGTCCTACATACTAAGATATCTTGCCTAGAGTACCCTATGTAGTAACCTAGGCTTCTATAAGAAAATAAAGTGAATATAATAAGGAAACTACCTAGACAACCCTTGATCATATTATATGTTAGATACATCATGGAAGAGGGTGTAAAGAGTTTAGAAAAGTCATAGAATCTAATTTGGTCTTGAGGGGAAGTAGTCAAGTTAAGTTCAAAGAAGTTTGAACTTCCCTTAAGATAAAAAATAGAAAATAAGACACCATGAGATGTATCTAATAAACAATATAAACCAAAGGTTGGGTGCTTTATTAGAACAACTAAAGTAAGAGATGTCCTAAATAGACAATGGCTGTCTACTTTGGGCACCACCAAAGTAGTAGCATAAGAAGTAGAACTAGGTGAAGTCCACTTCTTCTTCACTAGACTAAGAACTTGAGATCCTTTCTTTTCAAAATTATTTAGGTTGTGGATCTTAAGCTCTAAGTCTGTGGCAACAATAGAAAAAGAACTAAAATCTTTGTGAAGAAGAAAAGTCTTTTTACAATCATTTTTAATAGAAAAGTGACTTTCCTTTATCACAAGATTTTTGGAGGAGACACTATCCTCCTTACTCTTTTCCAAGAGTAGTGTCTTTTTAGCATTGAGAAGGTAAAGAGGTTGTTCAACTAAAAGACATTTTTTAATAGAATGTTCTATTAAAAATTGACTTCTAGGAACAACTTCCTTGGAGGAGACACTACCCTCCAACTCTAGAACCTTCTTTTTCTCCTCTTTTCTTTTTTTTTTGATTTCACAAATACTTGATCCTCTAACACTTGTGAAGGTGAAAGAGGAGTCAAGGTGTGTTTCTTGCCTAGGTGGACTAGGCGAATTTTGTTTGTAACACCATCATGAATGGCCTTCCTATCATGTTGCCAAGGCCTTCCAAGTAAAATGTGGCTTGCATCCATTGGAATTATATCACATAAAACTTCATCCTTGTATTTTCCAATGGAGAAAGGCATACTTACTTGATCCTTAACTTCTATAGGTCCATCCTTATTAAGCCATTGAAGTTTATAAGATTTAGGATGGGCTATAGTAGTTAAGTGAAGCTTATCAACCAACCTTTGACTTACAAAGTTGTTACAAGATCCACTATCAACAATGAGAGAACAAGTTTTCTTAAAAATTTTGCATCTAGAATGGAAAAGGTTTTCTCTTTGTGATTGGTCTTGCTCATTGGGTTAGTTGGTAAGTAACCTTTGGACAACCAATAGGTCACCTTCACATGGTGCTTCCTCACTAGAACTAAGACTAGCATCTTCTTCACTTGAGGGTGATGAAGAAGATGAAGTGTTTTCCTCACTTAGGATCTTAGTGCCCCTAATGATCATGGTCTTTTTTGTGGGGCATTGGGAAGCTATGTGTCCCCTCCCTAAGCACTTAAAGCACTTAATTGAACTAGTTCTAGGCTCATCGGAAGGTTTTTGATTTTCTTTTTCTTTTTCTAGTGGTCTATCCTTTGAATAGGAGGATTGACCCTCCTTCTTGAAGTCCTTTCTAGGGTATGAGGTAGATTCCTTCCTAAGGCTAGGATTTCTCCTAAGTTGTTGTTCTACCCTCACACAAAGTTGAACTAATTCATTAAGGTCTTTATAGGGTAATAGTTCAACCTTGTCCCTAATTTCTAGGTTAAGACCACTTTGGAATCTAGCAATGGTGATTCTCTCTTCTTCCCTAATTCCAGCCCTTAGCATAAGCAACTCCATTTGTTGCCTATATTCCTCCACACTAAGGTTCCTTTGTTGGAGTCTTTGGAGCTTGTCCATTAACTCCCTCTCAAAATAAGGAGGAATGTGCCTTCTCTTTAAGGCACTCCTAAGTTCATTCCAATATTTAATGGATGGCTCTCTCATAATTTGTTTTTCTCTCATTAGGGAAGTCCACCAATGCATGGCACTCCCTTGAAAACTAAGAGTTGTTCAACCTTCATCTCCCAATCTAAGTAATCATCAACATTGTCTTTTCCATGGAAGGGAGGAAGGTCAAACCTAGGTTCTCTAAGAGTAGTTGTTTCATGCCTAGGCCTATGTTGCCTAGGGAGTCTTTGATAGTAGCCATCATCATGGTGACTACTATAAAACCCTTCACTTGTGGAATAGTGAGTGTGTGAATGTTGGCTTTTGGACCGTGATGGTTCTTCCTCATGTTTATGTCTATGGGGCCTAGAAGGCCCTTCATTATCATGTCTTTTGGGCTTAGTAGGCCCATGACCTTCATTGGCATGGGGTTTGCTAGCCTCACCCCCCACCACAAGCTTATTCAACAACTCTCTTATAGTTTCATTATTTTTTTCATTTTCTATCTCTTTTTTCCTAATATAATTCCTAAGTTCTCTAAGTTCATATTTAGTGCTTTTATGACGCCTAGGAGAATGATGACCATGCACACTACTTTCATGAGAATGATCACTCATTTTTGCAAGAGAAAGGTTTTCACAAATCTTAAAGATTTTTGCAAAGTGAGTGATAAAGATTTTCACAAAAGATTTTCTTTTTTTGGTGCAATACTATGTACTTGGATGTCTAAGTATACAAGTTGCACTATCAAGGGAGGTGAGCTACAAGGAGCCACTTAATAACCAAGCCTTTTCAAGTGGAAATTACTAAACCCCCTTATACCTTTCTTACAAAACAAATTTTTCACACAAACAAGTCAAGTAGTTGTGTGTGTGTGCACGAAACCCCTGGTAGGCAAAGGAAGCCTTCTAAACGAACTTAGTAATTAAAACAAGTAAAGGAAATCAAGTAAAGCATACACTAGTCGTAGGGTCATAGGGTGGAAGTCCAAGTGACACTTGAAGCCTTTTGGGACACTTCCACAAGTCCTAAACGTATTATGAAAGCAAGTAAACTAGGCGTATCCTAGTGGAAGCCCAAATGGCACTTGAAGCCTTTGGGGACCCTTCCACAAGTACTAAACGTATCTAGGAATCTTTATTTAAAACTATTTAGGAAGTGGTGGGACTTAATCAAATTCCCAAACAACCACTCCTAAATGTAAGTTTGTTTTAACAAAAGGAAACTAAAATGTTATCCCAAGGTAGGGTTAAGGAGTTACAAACAATGGAAACAACACTAAACAAGAATGCTTGAAGAACTTCCACCAAGGGTGCTTGGAAGCAAGCTTGGACAGCCTTGGAGTCAAGTGAAACGTCTCAAATTGGTCTCCACCAATCCTTCTCTAAGTGTCCAAATCCGTCACTAAGTTCTTCAAATCCGTCTCTAGATTGCTTCCAAAATCCGTCTCTAACTTTGACCTAAAATTAGAAAAAATGTCTTGGCTGAAAAATGAACAAACAAGTGAGCCTTTCCAAGGTGTTTCACTCAAGTAATATGTACCTCAATCTCTTTCAAGTGTTGACCCCTTTGAGATTAACCCAACATGTCTCAATTAGCCCCTCCTTCCAAGTGTAATGGCTTGAAAAAGAATTATATCTCACCAAGGATTAACAATCAATCAAGAGAGAGTAGAGGCCAAGAAATTAAAACTGAAAAGCACAATTAGAATAGGCTACACTCTTATAGGAATTAATGTGACAAAACAAAGAGAGCCAAGAAGACACAAAGCAACAATTAAAGGCTAATTTCAAAAGCTAGCACACAAAAGATTAGTCCTAGGAATGGCACTAGAATGGATTACAAAAACCAAAAAAAAATTGGTGCAATTGTTTTGAGTGTTTGAAATTCTTTTTCCAACCACTGGACAGCAAGCAAACCTCAAGAAAAATCACACAAAAATTTCAAGGCCAAGTGCTATTAGTGATGTTTTGTTTTCACCTTTCTTTTTCTATGTTTTTCTCTTTTGTTTTCTTTTCTTTTTCTTGTATTTTTGTCTCTTTCTTTTCTTTCTTTTCTTTTAATACAGAGAATTAGCACTTAAAAACAGAGGCCACACAATTAATAAAGAGGTTTCCAAGTGGTGGAGAAAAGAGAAGTAAGAAGAGTAGAAGTGTAAGTGTACTAGTCAAAAATTTCAACACAAATTGTTACTAGTTTTGGTACTAGTTTGTTCACATATTTTGTACACTTTGATTTTCGTTTTCAATACACTTCTAACTCTGTTTTATTTTTTCAAAACAAGCACAAGACACACAAGGAATTACTGGTCACAAATTGCTAAGAAACAAATAGCAATTGAAGTTCACAAAAATTGACTCTAGAACATGTTAGGTCTAACAACATGCATTGGAATCATTTTATGAGCACTCTAAGAATTATTAATGTTCAACCAGAAATGACACCATATATGAACAGAGGTTAACACATTTAGATTCAAAAATGAAAAGGCACAACAAGGATTTAATGACAAGTAAAACAACTACACATGACTCTAAGACAAAACTAGTAGATTAAGAAATGTAAAATGCTTGTAATCTTGTTTCTTTTTGGGAATTTCTTTTTAGTCCGAAATTATTAGGAGTCCAATGGAAGATAAAAGCAATCCTAAAACATTTAAAAAGACATACAAAGAATACCTAAGGCACACACAAAGATTGATTCACAAGAATTTAGAACATGAACCAAAAACAAACAAGACAAAGTGAGTGTGTTCTATAGATTTATGGATGTGACACAAGAACCACTCAAGGCACACAAACACAAGACAATAAAAGGAAATACATGTAGGAACAGTTTAGACACACTTTTACATGATTTGAACCAAGCAAAACAAGACAAGAAAGCTTAAGAACGAATTTACCAAGGAGACCTAGCTCTTGATACCAAATGATGGAAACTTGTTTGGAGAAACCGGATTGATGTGATTCCTCTTCAAGTTCCTCCCTAGATCTTCGGCTCCTTGATTCTTCCTAGGCTTGGTTAAGGTCTCCAATGGAAGAGGAGACCTTAGGACCACCACGGTTTGGTGGAGAACACTCCCAAGAGGCGCCACTCCTTGATGAAGAGATAAGCCACTTCAATTCTCACCACACTCTTCTAGTGAAGGGATAAGAGAATTGGATGAATATCAAAGAGGTTTAGGGACTTTTAGAAGAGAGTAATATGAAAAATATTTCAGTCAATGAATTCTCTATACATCCAAAAGTAATTTACAATGAAGAAAAAGAAAAAATATAGGAGTAGGAAGCTTGGAGAGCAAGCTAGCCTTAACCATGGTTCACTAGGAACCATGGTAAGGTCTAGCTAACCATCCATGGTCTAGAGGCTTGGAAAGCAAGCTACTCACTTAGCTTGCTTAGTAAGCAAGCTAAGGAGAAGCTTGTACTTCAAGCTTCTAAGCTTGAGTGTGAACAAGCAATGTGAACACAAATCAAGGTGGGTGGCTCATGGACTTTATTTTACTCCAACCGATTTTGAAAAATGTTGATTTGGTTTAGTTAGGTTCATCCAATGTGAATGGAACCTACCTAGATCAAATCTATGAAAAATTAGGAGTAAAATGAGTCTAATATCAAAAATTTAGCCTAGGTCCATCTCTTGGTCCAATTTCTAGTAACACTCTCTAGCTTGCTAGTCACACTCTCTAGCTTGCTAATGCCACTCCCAATCCTACTACTAGAAAAATAAGAAAAGAGTATATTTCTAGATTAGGTTAAATGGAGTCAAAGTGCCCAAGTAACCTACCCTAGAAACAATATACAATAGCTAATAAAAGGAAATAAAGTGCCTCACAAATACAAAGGCAAAAATACACCTATACAAGTATCTACTATATACAAGGTACAAGAAATCAAACTATACAATGTATGTATAATAGAGACTATGAGACTAAAAAGAGGAATCATACTCAATACTCATATTGAGCATAGGTCTAAGAAGCACCTCCTCTCTAGAAGCCTCCTCTAGCCTCCTAACCATGGACCTAGTTAAAGGCCCAATGGTCTTCAAGTGTGAGCCTCCTTGGATCAACCTTCACCCTTCTTGGTCTTACCTCTTCCAAAGGGATCCTTGGGGATTAGATTTCCATCAAGAAGAATTGAACAATCCGAAGGAGGAGAAAAGAAGGTTCCGAAACTTAGCTACGAATCCTCAGTTACTCCGCACTGCCACCTTGAATCAGCCAAAAAGAAGGGTCCCAAGCAAAGGAGTGAGCAAAGAGAAATGAGGGTTAGAGAGTTAGGGAAAGGAAAACAAATCCGTACGGGGTCTCACCTAAAAGCTTGAGCAACGAAGGAGGAGAAGAAGAGAGAAAGTTCCGAGCACTCAGCTAGCACCACCCGACTCTAGCTCAGCACCTAAAGTCACCAAGGGTCAAAGAAAGGAAAACAAGGCAAAGAGAGAATGAATGAATGGGGAAGAAGAAAAGAGTGAAGGGAAAAGTTGAGAGGGAAGAAACGGGGTCTCACAACCTCCCCAACAACAAGAGTTTTCATCCTCGAAAACAGACTTACTTGGGAAAAGAAACGGATACCGCTCCCGGCACTGCTGCTCAACCTCCCAAGTAGCCGCACCAGTAGCGGCATCCCACAGTACCTTTACCAGAGCAATGGACTTGCCCCTTAGCTCCTTCAGCTTATGATCAACCACAGCTACTAGCAACTTCTCAAAAGTCAGGTTCTGCTTCACTTGTACATCATCCAGCTCCACCACATGACTCAGGTCATGCACATACTTCCTCAGCTGGGATACATGAAACACGTCGTGTAGGTTTGAAAGAGACGGTGGCAAAACCAACTGATAAGCAACCGGACCCACACGCTGTATTATCTGGTAGGGACCCACAAACCTTGGTGTCAACTTTCTTGCCCTCAGCGCTCTTCCCACACCAGAGGTCGGAGTCACCTTCAGAAATACATGCTCCCCTTCGGCAAACTCCAAAGGCTTACGCCTCCTGTCGGCATAAGATTTCTGCCTACTCTAGGCAGTCTTCATCTTCTCCTGGATCATCTTCACCTTCTTAGTAGTCTGTAGGATCAGCTCCGGTCCCACGACTACTGATTCCCCATCTTGATACTGTCGCCACCCGCCGAAACGGACGTTGGCACTCGCGACGATGGTTGGACTCTTTTTAGTTTTGAAAAATGATGGATTGTTAGAACGACTTATTCTCAAACTGAGACCTCATCGAACTAACAATTTTATTAAATGATTCTCACCAATCCATGTTAATCCCAAACGGGACCCTCCATGGATTAGTGATTTTCGCAGAAAGGGGTTCTTGGAGTCGCCACCAATGTTTTACTCAAAACATTGGAAAAAGAAATAAGGCAATTGATTTTCGCAAATCAACTTTGGCCATTACAACCAGAGTTGGGTAAGGGAGTCGATTACGTGTGGGGAAGGTGTTAGCACCCCACAACGCCCCTTTCGGGTTCCCTATGACGGATTATTTCATAAATAATAGTGTAAAATTACTAAACTACCCCTATTTATTAAAACGATTATAAGTAAACTATCTACATGATGAAAGCTTTTAAACGTGCAATGCAACAATCAAAAAGCGATAAATGAAAGCGGTAAAAGAAAGGATTTGGAAAGAAACCTTCGAAGCGGGCTTTTATCTATTTGAAAAAGAAGTTAGGAAGCTTTTTGGCGTTCCCTCCCACTACACGTTCGCTCGCTCCTTTCCCTAAAATAAATTTTTACTATGGAAATCAAAGAGATTTCCCTTCGACTTGTTCGAGTCTCAAGCTAATGGCTCATGAACTCAAGAACTTAGTCGGATTAGCTCTCGGAGAGATTTCTAGGGCAGAGAATAGCTCAAAAACCCAAGAATACTCAGCCAGAGGGTGGAGAAATGCTCCAAAATGTGTCCAAATGTGTGGAAGGACGAGCCAATGACGTCCTATTTATAGGATTGAGGCGCAGTACGGCCTAAGAGGTCAATACGGCCCGTACTGAGTTTTTGAACTACAGTACGACCGTATTGAATTTAGTACGGCTCGTACTGAGTTTTTTGAACTACAGTACGACCGTATTGAATTTAGTACGGCCGTATTGAAGTTCAAAAACTCCAGTACGGCCGTATTGATTTCAGTGTGGCCGTATTGTAGTTCAAATGGCTCAGTACGGCCGTACTGAACCTCTAGGAGGGCGTATTGAGCTCCAATCCTCACACACCCTTATTCTAAGCTACTCTAAGACTTCTAGACCTACAAAGAATCATCCTAGGGTCTTCCAGGAGTCCTTCCGGCTGACTTTCCTTCGGTCTCCGAGAGTCTTTGAGTCTTATTTCCGACCCGGACAATTTTAGGGGTCTACAGCTGCCCCCCCTTTACTTAGTCGAACGACTTTTTTGGTGTACCGGTTGACAAGTAAAGGAGTTGAACCAATTGTCCGGGGAGTAAGCCATCCTTTCGACTTGTAGTGTCTTCAGGTGGGAAAATTGTTGAGTAGCCTCTCCAAGGTTGCATACCTCCGTGCTTCTGGTCACTTTGGTAGCGTGAGTTTGCCCTCTCCAGGGTGAGTATTAGTCATCGCCTCTCCAAGCTCGTGCATACCTCGGTGTTTCTGACGACCTCGGTAGCGTGAGTTTGCCCTTTCCAGGGTCTGCATGCCTCCGTGTTTCTGACGACGTTGGCAGCTGCATACCTCCGTGTTTTTGACGACGTCGGTAGCTGAGTATTAGTCGTCGCCTCTCCAGGCTCGTGCATACCTCGGTGTTTCTGACGACCTCGGTAGCGTGAGTTTGCCCTCTCCAGGGTCTGCATACCTCTGTGTTTCTGACGACATTGGTAGCATGAGTATTAGTCGTCGCCTCTCCAGGCTCGTGCATACCTCGGTGTTTCTGACGACCTCGGTAGCGTGAGTTTGCCCTCTCCAGGGTCTGTATGCCTCCGTGTTTCTGACGACGTTGGAAGCTGCATACCTCCGTGTTTCTGACGACGTCGGTAGCTGAGTATTAGTCGTCGCCTCTCCAGGCTTGTGCATACCTCGGTGTTTCTGACGACCTCGGTAGCGTGAGTTTGCCCTCTCCAGGGTCTGCATACCTCTGTGTTTCTGACGACATTGGTAGCATGAGTATTAGTCGTCGCCTCTCCAGGCTCGTGCATACCTCGGTGTTTCTGACGACCTCGGTAGCGTGAGTTTGCCCTCTCCAGGGTCTGCATACCTCTGTGTTTCTGACGACATTGGTAGCATGAGTATTAGTCGTCGCCTCTCCAGGCTCGTGCATACCTCAGTGTTTCTGATCACCTTGGCAGCTTGAGTTTGCCCTCTCCAGGGTCTGCGGTTTGCCCTCCCCAGGGTTGCATACCTCCGTGCTTCTGGTCACTTTGGTAGCGTGAGTTTGCCCTCTCCAGGGATTTGTGATGATTTTGTCTCCACAGTCCACGATGTTGCTTCGACGGTTGTTTTTGATTTTGGTGCCGCTGAGGGCTGGATAACGCAGGGATCCGTCTAGGGGATGTGCAGTTACTCATAGGTTCTTGTGTCCCAACTTTCCATTGCGTAGTTGGTGCCCACTGGGGAAATTTTGATTCCTTGGGGATGCAGACACAAAGATGCTCTTTCTGAGGTGAGCGATGCCTTATGATTGGCTGACGTCCTTTCGACGTTGGTGGAGTATCCCGGTTATCCTTATTCGGGTGACTCTTTTGATTTTCTGGTTTTGTTGCCTCTGCGTAGGCTGTTATCCGCTGGGGGATTCTGTCGTATTGATCTTGATTGGCCTCTTCTATTAGGCGGATTATCTTGATGTTCGGTGTTTGGCTGAATGTCGAATTCCGCTTGGGGAATGGTTATTGATCTTTTCGGATTTTCTCTTTTTGAAGGAGTGCCTCTGAGTAGGCGAATGGGGATTGAGAATCTTATGTATCCCAGAGTATTATTTAGAAAGCCTCTTCAGGCTTAGCTTCACTCGTCGCTCGAGTTGGAAAGCTATCTTCCACTGAGGAAGTCCTTTGACTTGGATATTCTGTTTGGATGATCATGCTTCCATTGGGGAATCTTGCTGATCTTGCTCTGATAGCTTTCACTGGGAATTCGGCCCAAGAGTGCAAGCTGAGATGTCTCTAGGGAGTATTATTTCGGCAAGCCTCTCCAGGCTCAGTTATTCTGTACGATGCGGTTGATTTTTTGATTTTTTGCCTTTTTTGTCGATTTTCGGCTTTTGGCTGCTGTCATACACAAGAAATTTTTCCTATTTTTCTATTTTATGCGACTGCCTCATGATAAGGTCTTTGAATGTGCAACTAATGTGTGTGTGATGCACAAATGCAAGTTTAATCATTTTGTTAATGTGCAACTTTCTTTATGGCCAATACGGCCGTATCCATTTCAGTACGCCCGTATTGAGTTGAAAATTTGTTCATAACCCTAATTTTAGTACGGGCGTACTGAACACGGTACGGGCGCATTGTTTTTTCTGAAGTTTGATTTTTTTCAATAAACAGAGAATAAGTGATCTTCCAGTACACCTATCATTTGTATGCATGTATGCGGTATGATGCACCTAATTCTATTTGATTTATTTTTCAAAAGAATTAACCGATGCGTTTCTTTGCTTGGATTTTGCCATTCCTCTAGACGGGCTGTGCGCTGCCGATTTCTGTAACCGAGGAATGATGCGTGTTATATCGAGATTGGTGTCATCAACCAAGTGATCCTTCCCTTCCTTTAGAAGACGTGTCAACCCTCCTATTGACCACTATATCTCCATGTTTCCACTAGATTATTCTAAAATCGTTTGGGACAAGAGAAAAGAAAGGAAAGATATTTTTGTTCAAAAGTTTGTGTTTTGGAGGGGATTATTATTGTTTTGAAAACGGTTTTTGTAAGAATGGCTGGCCAAGGTAGGCTCATGTGTTTAGGCTTGTTTGATTAAACACTTATGAAGTTAAGAAAGTCTTGTTATTGACGTTGTGATTCGACAACGTAGATAGCTTCCCTTGAACCTTTCTTTTTGAATTCAGCTCATGGTACCATCATGGATTTCTTTTGCTTTTTTGATTGTCCTTATTTTTGCCTGAAACACCCCTTTGTGGTGTCTCAGCGGACCTTTGTTTTTGTTCATTTTTGCAACCCTAATTTTTGCCTAGGTCACCCTTTTGTGGGATTCCTAGCGGGTTCTTTGCTCTTATTTTTGCGCAGCCCCCTTTTTTTGGGTTTCCTGCCGAGCTTTTTGTTTTTAGGACTTTGTCCTTAAAGAATTTCTTTTTTATCCATGATGGCACTTGTCGAGGCCAAGGAAAGGTGCTCCAAGTCGTCACACACACTTCCACATAAAAATGATGCGGGTTTATTGTTATTAAGACGATTTTAACCTCATTCATGCTTATTCAAACAGGGTTAAAAATAATGCGGTCTAGAAATTTATTGCAAGCGAGAAAAGAAGCAATAAGAAATAATAAAGAATAATTTTATTATAATTCTAGCGGAAACATGTGCCCTATCGAGGCTCGGGGGTCGGGCTGTCCCCGAGGAGTGATCTCTAACAGTCATCAGGTATATACATCCCTATCGGAAGAAGAAGAGCACTTGATGACGACGACCGGCCTTGACGCTTGTGAACCGGCCTTCCTAAAGATCTAGCTTAAAGAACGTCGAGAAGGATCTTGGTTCCTCTTCGTCCTTTGATCTTTATTAGGGTTGTATCCTAACCCTTGTTTCCCCGGATTATCCTTAATAATGGGTAGCTGTTAAGTCTCAATTTTACCTCTTTTTGGATGAGACTTATTGAACAAATTCCACTCATCCTTTGAACCATTTCAATATAATTGTTCTCTTTTTGGTTCATTTTGTGTGCAGATATAACTAACCCAAATTCATCTAACAATACCTTAATCCACCTCATTTTTTGTGCAGGTATTGAGGAAGAGTGGAAAGTTGAAGACTCTTAGGATTGGAAACCTAAGAAGCTAAGGAGCAGAGAAGAGGTTCTGCGCCGGGCTCAATATAACCTGCGCTGGGCGTGACAAAAACAGAGTATTTCATCTCTGCCAGTTATATTGCGCCGGGCGCAAAAGGAATTAAGCCGGGCGCAAAAAGAATTAAGCCGGGCGCAAAAGGAATTGCGCCGGGCTTGTGTTGAGACAGAGAGTGCTTGACTTCTCTGGAAGAACTTGCGCCGGGCGCGAAGAATTGTGCGCCGGGCGCGGAACCCTAATCTGATCTCCCAGGCTCGTATTTGAAGCCATTTTCGGGGATCTTTCTCTCCATTCACACATTGGGCGCGTTTTGGGAGCTGTGGAAGGGATTCCCAGGGCTTGGGATCGTCCGTGTGCGGATCTTTCCTTCGGTTCTTCACTTCCTCTTCCATCTCTATTTTGTTTTTACCCTCTTTGTTGAGTGGTTTCACCCATTTTTTGTGGGGTTAGATGTAACCAACGAATTCTATTGTAATCCTTACGGTTTTTATGATATATATACATGTTGTTTCATTCATTGTTGTTTATGTTTCTATTCGTAATGCTTGCTTTGGATTGATCACCCTTTGCATGATTTAAGGTTCCATGGGTATTGGAAAATAACCTTTGAAACTAGTTCTGAAACATATGCCTAGTGGTGATTGTATCTAGGGATAGAGCTTGACCCATTAGTAGTCTTAAACCCTAGCCCGTAATGCGGGTGTAGGTATTGGGTACTCAAGGGATTGATATTTCAATATCCGCACCTAGGCTCTTTCTCTAAGGGATTAGGTTTGAGTAAACTCTTGGGTTGACTAAGCAATGAATTCAACAAGAGATTAAGGATACATTAGTGTTACGTTTGGTGAAATCTGACCCCCACAACCTCACAATACCACAATACCATTCCTTACCTTTTCCACTCACAAAACAATATTTATTTACAGCTTTCATTCCAATAGTCACAACTTTGAATTCACTGCACAAACTATGAAATTGGAATTATTCTTTAGTCACGAATAGTCAATAAATGCTTATATTACCTTCTAATCCCTGTGGATACGATATTTTTACTACTTGAACGGCCGGTATACTTGCCGTGTTTGAGACCGTTGATAGAATTAAACGAATTTACAAATATTAACAAAAGTGTTTCAACGGAAATCTCAACAAGTTTTTGGCGCCGTTGCCGGGGATTAGAATGGCGATTTAGTATTTGTAGCTATTTGTGACTTATTCTTTGTTTTTATTGTTATTTTTATTTGTGTGTTGGTAATGAATTGTTGAAGCTAACATGTGCGCTCTAGTCCTCTGCTTTCTCTTGTATGCAAGGTACTGTGAACTAGATTGACCAATTCCTCTGAGCAGTTGCTGAGCAATCCTCAGATTGAGCACAAAGCAAGGAGGAACAAGAGCAACAGGAGGAGAAGGAGAGTAGAGCACTTCAAGTTGGTCACCGTCAGGCTCGGGACAGTAAACAAGCGCTTCCTGGGAGGCAACCCAGAGATCTGAACTGTGTTTTAGATTTTTGTTGCATGTTGTTCTGTGTTATAAGTGTTGTTTTGTATTATGTGTTGTGTTTTGTGTTATATGTTTTGTGGTATATGTTGTTTGTGTTATGTGTTAGTTGTTAGAATCATGTTTGAATGGGTAAATATAGGGTACATTTTGTTTGGAATGTGAGGAATGAGGCAATTCTGTGTCTAGGTGGAAATAAGGCCTGATCCTAATTTAAAACCTGGGCAAATTGACCTTTTAAAGTGACTACGCGCCGGGCGTGACTCTTTTGCGCCCGGCCTAGTACTCAATTTTTGGTCTCTGGAACCACCACGCCGGGCGCGTTTAACGCATGCCCGGCGCGATATCAGATTTTGGACCTCGTTGAGTTTAACTGATATGAAGCCCGGCGCATCTGTTATGCGCCCGACGCAAAACATTCCTGATACCTTGTATTTAACTATTTTTCATTCATGTTTCTTTGTGTTCTGTTTGTGTTGCATTGTCTTAGTCCATTTCCGTGTACATGCATTTTGTGCTTAATTTTGGTCTAAGGATATTCTCCATTGTGTTATAGTTGCTTGGTCATCACTATGTATACATTTTTGTGCTCACCATTCTTTTTCATGCTTATACTCCGCGACCACTCTTGGTTTCTAGGACTTTCAGGCATATACTGGTTGGCCTGGGGACCAGGCTCCTAAGTTTGGGGGAGTGGAGCTGCTGATGCAGACGGAGCCGTTGATGGTGGAGCAGCCCCTAAAGATGATGATGACCAGACCCCATAGAGGGAAGTATAGGGAGCCTACCTTAGTTTACCTTTGTCTATTGCAAATTATTTTTTGTCTTTTAATTTCAGTATTTTAACTGTTTTTATATTTAGTTCTTTTTTGGTGATTACTTTGTTGGTTCTTGTGTGAATAGTCTGCCTTAGCATGGTTTTTAATCTTGTTGATACTTGTTCTGCTTGTGATCGATTCTGGATTATAGTTTGCTTGATGTTTATGGTGTGTGTACCTTAGACATTTTCAAGTCACATTAGATCTTTAGTTCATGACTAGTTGCATACGGGTTTCAATGTTGATCATAGAACTGAGCTGAGTTTGATAATTTGTGGATGCATAGCCGGGTGAGGTTTGAGCCTAAAACACTTATGAGTGAACTACGCTTAAGTTGCATGATAGACTTTGCTTGAGTTTCCCTGGTGGTTTGCTTATGTTGTGCACTTATATGATCAAGGCATTCATACTCCTCTATTTTGTAACCATCTAAGCCAAAAAGCCATCTCCACTCTTCACTTGACCCATACCTTTCTGAGCCTAAACACCACACCTTCCACTTGTCCCAAACCATGAAAAATTAACCATAACCCTTGCTTTGGTTAAGAGAGCAAACTGATGACATCAAATAAGTTTGGGGGAGTTGAAGAATGGGGAATTTTGGGAAGAAGAAAGTATGTGGTCAGCCATTACAAAACAAAAAAAAAAAAAAAAAAAGCAAAACAAAAACAAAAATATTAAGATGCAAAAATGTAAATATGCATCTCATAAAGGCTAATGGCTTGGATCAGGTAAAGGGCATGTGCCAAATTGTTGTAATGGGGTATGGAGAGGGACATCATTGTAAAATCTTATTTGCTCTCTTAAGCTATAGCACCTTCAATCCTTGAAAAACCATAAAACTGCTACCGCTTGACCCTGCTTGACCCAGATTGCCCTAATAAAGACCTTGTGATAAGTGTCTGCATTTGTTTTACCACTGGTTTCATTTGGAAACGAAGAGCAAAGTTGAATTATGTGGCGTGAGTAGTAGACTAGAGAGAAACACTCACCCTGATACACTAGTGTGCACAGAGAGAAACATTTTCCTAGTGAGGATGCATACACAGATAGTCATTACTCTTCTCAGCTCTTTGATCTCTTTTGAAACCTTTGTTTGCACCTTGTCATGTTCTATGGCAATAATTGTGATTGGAAATTCATCTGAGGTTCATGCTTGCGAAAAGAAGATACAAGTAAACTAGGATGTAGAAATTGACTCACTTGCATTGCTTGTTATCTGCTAGATTAATTACCTTTTGCTTGAGGACAAGCAAGGTTCTAAGTTTGGGGGAGTTGTTAAGTCTCAATTTTACCTCTTTTTGGATAAGACTTATTGAACAAATTCCACTCATCCTTTGAACCATTTCAATATAATTGTTCTCTTTTTGGTTCATTTTGTGTGCAGATATAACTAACCCAAATTCATCTAACAATACCTTAATCCACCTCATTTTTTGTGCAGGTATTGAGGAAGAGTGGAAAGTTGAAGACTCTTAGGATTGGAAACCTAAGAAGCTAAGGAGCAGAGAAGAGGTTCTGCGCCGGGCTCAATATAACCTGCGCTGGGCGTGACAAAAACAGAGTATTTCATCTCTGCCAGTTATATTGCGCCGGGCGCAAAAGGAATTAAGCCGGGCTTGTGTTGAGACAGAGAGTGCTTGACTTCTCTGGAAGAACTTGCGCCGGGCGCGAAGAATTGTGCGCCGGGCGCGGAACCCTAATCTGATCTCCCAGGCTCGTATTTGAAGCCATTTTCGGGGATCTTTCTCTCCATTCACACATTGGGCGCGTTTTGGGAGCTGTGGAAGGGATTCCCAGGGCTTGGGATCGTCCGTGTGCAGATCTTTCCTTCGGTTCTTCACTTCCTCTTCCATCTCTATTTTGTTTTTACCCTCTTTGTTGAGTGGTTTCACCCATTTTTTGTGGGGTTAGATGTAACCAACAAATTCTATTGTAATCCTTACGGTTTTTATGATATATATACATGTTGTTTCATTCATTGTTGTTTATGTTTCTATTCGTAATGCTTGCTTTGGATTGATCACCCTTTGCATGATTTAAGGTTCCATGGGTATTGGAAAATAACCTTTGAAACTAGTTCTGAAACATATGCCTAGTGGTGATTGTATCTAGGGATAGAGCTTGACCCATTAGTAGTCTTAAACCCTAGCCCGTAATGCGGGTGTAGGTATTGGGTACTCAAGGGATTGATATTCAATATCCGCACCTAGGCTCTTTCTCTAAGGGATTAGGTTTGAGTAAACTCTTGGGTTGACTAAGCAATGAATTCAACAAGAGATTAAGGATACATTAGTGTTACGTTTGGTGAAATCTGACCCCCACAACCTCACAATACCACAATACCATTCCTTACCTTTTCCACTCACAAAACAATATTTATTTACAGCTTTCATTCCAATAGTCACAACTTTGAATTCACTGCACAAACTATGAAATTGGAATTATTCTTTAGTCACGAATAGTCAATAAATGCTTATATTACCTTCTAATCCCTGTGGATACGATATTTTTACTACTTGAACGGCCGGTATACTTGCCGTGTTTGAGACCGTTGATAGAATTAAACGAATTTACAAATATTAACAAAAGTGTTTCAACGGAAATCTCAACAGTAGCTCGGGAATTCCTTGGGAATCCTTGCCAAGTCCTTGTCCAGGCAAGTATCCGTTCTTGGTGAGCATGTAGGCTACCTTCTTCATTTCTCGGGGAAATGTTTTGACATTGGCAATCTCCAATGCTTGGAAGGCGGTCTCGAGAGCTTCCTCTGCTGCATCCACGTAAGGTATGGCAGATAGCTTGCTGATGAGTATGTCATCTTCAGCTTGTACAGTCACCAGCTTGTCACCCACTATGAATTTGACTTTCTGGTGGAGCGTAGAGGGAACAGCTTTCGCATCATGAATCCAAGGTCGGCCGAGGAGACAGCTGTATGCGGGAGTAATGTCCATCACTTGAAATTCGACATTAAAGACGGTGGGTCCAATTTGGATTGGAAGATTGATTTCTCCCACCACTTCTCTTTTAGAACCGTCGAAAGCTCGAACGATCATGTTGCTCGGGCGCATTTGGATTCCCTTGATTGCTACTTGATCAAGCGTTCTTTTTGGCATCACATTCAAGGAAGATCCATTATCCACCAAGACTTTAGCGATGTGATATTCCTTGCACTTTACAGAGATGTGCAAGGGCTTGTTGTGATTCGGTCCCTCAGCGGGGATTTATTCATCGGTGAAAGTGAGGTGATCATTAGCCGTGATGTGACTAACAATCCCCTCAAACTTGTCTTGGGAGATAGTGTGCGACACGTACGCCTCGTTCAAGACTTTCAACAGAGCTTTCCGAAGCGGTTCGGAGCTTAGGATCAACGACAACAGAGTAATCTTTGCTGGCATCCTATGAAGTTGATCCACGATGGAGTACTCGCTCTGTCGGATATATTTTAACAGCTCGTCAGTCTCCTCCTCGGATTCTTTATTTTCCTCGGTTTTCTCTTTTTCTTTTTCCTTTCCTTTATTCTTGGGAGCTTTATCATGAAGATCTTCGGGAGTGTAGATCCTGCCACTCCTAGTCATGCCCCCAAGTCCAGCGATGTTAGAGATATCGCTGTCGGCAGAAGAATGGATGTCGTATATCCATGACACAGCCTTATTCGATTCGTAGGGAAAAGGTCTTGGAGCAGTGATCTTTAACGGTGTCGGACCTTCCCCTTTATTCGTCTTGATTACCAACAAAGGAGTTGATGTGCGTTCGCTTGGCGCGGTTGTTGGCTTACACTTAATAACAAACGGCGTGCGATCCATTCTGAACATACGCATCGATTAATTCTTTCTTTTTATTAATGTTATTAATGAATTAATAGGAGGGATGTATGCAAATGAATGACTATGAAATGCAAAGGCAATTGAAAGATTTCATAGATCTCAAAAATTCGATTTATTAATCAAAGAAAGTGTACAACTCATTATACAATGCTTCGAAGCAAATTTTTACAAAATGAGAAAAGCCGATAGAAACCCACAGGCGGGTTCATGTTTCTCCTCCATTCAATTTCGGCTTCCTCTACATGACGGGCCATTGCTTCGGCTTGCGTATGGACCGCTTGGCTCATATTATCACTAATCTTTTGAGCGTCCTTCGCCTTTTGAATATAATAGTTGATCATGGCTTGCAGCTCATTAAACTCGTCTTCGGCTCGATCCTTCTCCTCTCGGAGCTTAGCCATATGTGCTAGTCCTTCCCTTTCCTTCTTGCGAAAATCGGAAAGGCTTGCGGTTTGTTGTTGAGCAACTTCCCGCCATTGCTGCGCATCGGATCGAGTCAAGAGTAGATCATCTTGCATATCCTTGATCAACTGTGCCTGCCTTGCGTACTTGGCTTCAAGGCGTGCTATCTTTGCGCTGACATCTCGGAGTTGACTACTCGGTTCGACCTTTGGCATTTTGGATGCCCGAATAGCCTTCTCATTAAGGTTAGCACACTCGTCCTTGAGCCGCAAGAATGGCAGGCACGGGACTCTTCATGTGCATGTCCCATGCGAAGAAAGCGTCCATAGCGGCATGGTCCACTGTGTTAGCGTGAAAGGGGAATAGGACCGTCCCAAACACGGCTAACGCTAGAGTCTTGTTGAAAGCTAACCAATCTCCCTCACCAGCTAAGGAAGAAAGGTGATCCTCAATCATAGCGAGCTTCCAACCTTTGATACTGCCGTTCCCCACTAAGGCAGATGATCGTGATGATAGTTTGACTTGAGAAGTGACCCTCTCCACGGCCACATAATTACCATGAAAAACATAGACCCCTGCTGATTTGGGCCATCGCAGCATGAGCTCGTACTCCTCGAGAGTAGGAACTAAGTCAAACTGGGGGAACTCGAAGCAATGCAGATCGAGACTCCAAAAGTGAACCAATGCTCTCAGAAAGGCCAGATCCACACATATCTTCATCAAATCGAGGACTCGTCCATATGATTTCTCAAACGCAACACGAGCCTCGTGTGGCATCAAAGAACAGAGGTGGTCCAACCTCTCGGCACGGTATAACAAGAAGTCCACTTTCTTCAACTGCCCTTGCACTCGCCTAGATCCCTCCATGATCTACAATAAGAATGCATGATATGAGATGATGGCGTTGAATATGCATGCATTGTGTTTATTCAACTAAGCATTATCATGTTTTCAGGATGTTCCTAAGATGATGCATGATATTGCTTGGTTTGGATAAATAACTATTTTTTTTTTTTGGGTATTTTGTTTTTTGTATTTTTTTGGGTGAAAAGGGAAACTACCTACATGAATGTGATGAGGGTAGATGTTAACACCATGTAATGGAAGATTCTTATTCCTATTTATTCTTATTCTAAAAGGGGAATGTTGTATGTTTAAAGAATGCAATGTATGCTCAAACAATGTCACATAAACAATGCACAAACAATTCACTCATCCACGAACAGTCACGAGCGAATCACGAGGTAGGGGTATCCTGCAGACAAGTGCATATTCAAGGAGGTTCTAACTGTTCTCACCGGTCTAAGGCCCCCAAGGTGCCCCCATTATAGGGACCCAATCCCTCTCGTCGTAAGTCGATGGAAAGCTCCAACGCACTGTCGGACTTGAGTTCATGGTTTTCACCTTGAGTGATGCTTTCCGACAACGGTCTACGGGCACCTATAGACCCATTCGACAACCGGCCGTACTAACATCCACTCCCTATGGCTTTCCACTCATGCCCCCGGGTATAGAGGGAACTGTTGTGTGCAAAGGTTTGTGTGCAGTTTTTATTTCAAACAAGTGCGAAATTTAAACATACAACAGTTATTAAAAGCCACATAGATAAAACATATTATCATACAAGCGAGGGGTAATGAAGTAATTTTAAACTATCATTTTAGAAATAATCCATCACTAAATGGGACTGACTCTCGAGGCTTCCCCAGCGGAGTCGCCATCTGTCGCCACCCGCCGAAACGGACGTTGGCACTCGCGACGATGGTTGGACTCTTTTTAGTTTTGAAAAATGATGGATTATTAGAACGACTTATTCTCAAACTGAGACCTCATCGAACTAACAATTTTATTAAATGATTCTCACCAATCCATGTTAATCCCAAACGGGACCCTCCATGGATTAGTGGTTTTCGCAGAAAGGGGTTCTTGGAGTCGCCACCAATGTTTTACTCAAAACATTGGAAAAAGAAATAAGGCAATTGATTTTCGCAAATCAACTTTGGCCATTACAACCAGAGTTGGGTAAGGGAGTCGATTACGTGTGGGGAAGGTGTTAGCACCCCACAACGCCCCTTTCGGGTTCCCTATGACGGATTATTTCATAAATAATAGTGTAAAATTACTAAACTACCCCTATTTATTAAAACGATTATAAGTAAACTATCTACATGATGAAAGCTTTTAAACGTGCAATGCAACAATCAAAAAGCGATAAATGAAAGCGGTAAAAGAAAGGATTTGGAAAGAAACCTTCGAAGCGGGCTTTTATCTATTTGAAAAAGAAGTTAGGAAGCTTTTTGGCGTTCCCTCCCACTACACGTTCGCTCGCTCCTTTCCCTAAAATAAATTTTTACTATGGAAATCAAAGAGATTTCCCTTCGACTTGTTCGAGTCTCAAGCTAATGGCTCATGAACTCAAGAACTTAGTCGGATTAGCTCTCGGAGAGATTTCTAGGGCAGAGAATAGCTCAAAAACCCAAGAATACTCAGCCAGAGGGTGGAGAAATGCTCCAAAATGTGTCCAAATGTGTGGAAGGACGAGCCAATGACGTCCTATTTATAGGATTGAGGCGTAGTACGGCCGAAGAGGTCAATACGGCCCGTACTGAGTTTTTGAACTACAGTACGGCCGTATTGAATTTAGTACGGCCCGTACTGAGTTTTTTGAACTACAGTACGGCCGTATTGAATTTAGTACGGCCGTATTGAAGTTCAAAAACTCCAGTACGGCCGTATTGATTTCAGTGTGGCCGTATTGTAGTTCAAATGGCTCAGTACGGCCGTACTGAACCTCTAGGAGGGCGTATTGAGCTCCAATCCTCACACACCCTTATTCTAAGCTACTCTAAGACTTCTAGACCTACAAAGAATCATCCTAGGGTCTTCCAGGAGTCCTTCCGGCTGACTTTCCTTCGGTCTCCGAGAGTCTTTGAGTCTTATTTCCGACCCGGACAATTTTAGGGGTCTATAGATACCAGCACAAAGGAGTCCTACATCTCCTGCCATATTAGGCTTCATACGGTGCCATTCCAATGCTAGCATGAAAGCTGTTGTTGTAAGTAAATTCCACCAGCGGTAGGACCTCCTCCCAGCTACCCAAGTGGTCTAACACACAGGCCCTCAGCAGATCCTCCAAGGACTGGATTGTCCTCTCTGACTGACCATCCATCTGTGGATGATAAGCAGAACTCAACTTCAGCTTCGTGCCTAGGGCTTGGTTTAGACTCTGCCAAAATCTAGAAGTGAACCTCGGATCCCGATCAGAAATAATACTGGAAGGCACCCCGTGCAACCGTACTATCTCCCTCACATACGTCTGTGTCAGCTTCTCCAAGGACCACTTGATGTTGACAGGCAAGAAATGTGCACACTTGGTCAACCGATCAACAATCACCCAGATAGCATCACTATTCCTAGCCGACCTAGGCAATCCAACAACGAAGTCCATAGTGATACTATCCCACTTCCATTCCGGAATCTCAATCTGCTGCATCATCCCACTCAGCTTCTGGTGCTCAACCTTCGCCTTCTGACAGGTCAGGCAGGCTGCCACATATTCAGCTATCTCCCTCTTCATACCAGACCACCAGAAAGTCTTCTTGAGGTCCTGGTACATCTTAGTCATACCCGGGTGTATGCTAAGTCTACTCTTGTGGCCTTCTTCCAATACAGCTCTCCTCAGCTCAACATCCTGAGGTAGGAAAATTCTGCCTCTGAACCTCAAGATCCCATCTTCTCCCAGCTCAAAACTAGCAGCTTTTTCGGTACCCAGCAAACCAATAAGTCTCACCAACTCCTCATCCTGCAACTGCTTGAGTCCAACCTGCCTCAAGAACTCATTAGTTATGGTAATCGCCCCACAACTAATGTGATCCTGAGCTAACTCCACACAGAGATTCAAATCTCTGAACTCCTCAACCAGCTCCAACTCCTTCATCATCATACTTGACATGTGGATGGATTTCCTACTCAGCGCATCTGCCACTACATTGGCCTTGCCTGAATGATACATCAACTAAAAGTCATAATCCTTCAGAAACTCCATCTACCGCCTCTGCCTCGTGTTCAGTTCTTTCTGATCAAACAGATACTTCAGACTCTTATGATCACTGAAGATGCTGAATCGAGCACCATACAAGTAATGCCTCCAGATCTTCAAGGCAAACACCACAGTTGCTAACTCCAAGTCATGAGTGGGATAGCTCCTCTCATGAGTCTTCAGTTGCCTTGAAGCATATGTCACCACTCTCCTGTTTTGCATCAGCACACACCCCAGACCCTGATGAGAGGCATCACAGTACACGTCAAAAGGCTCACCAGAATCCGGCAACACCAGTACAGGAGAAGTAGTTAACCTCCTCTTCAGCTCAACAAAACTCTGTTCATAGGCATCAGTCCAAATGAATGGCTGCTCCTTCCTGGTCAGCTGGGTCAGAGGCGCTACTATCTTAGAGAATCCTTCAATGAACCTCCGATAGTAACCCACTAAGCCCACAAAGCTCCGAATATCCGTGACAGTCCTCGGGCGCTCCCACTGCAACACCGACTCCACCTTAGCTGGATCAACAGCAATCCCCTCAGCTGAAATCACGTGGCCCAAGAACTTCACCTCATCTAACCAAAACTCACATTTTGAAAGCTTAGCATACAGCTGCTTCACTTTCAAAATATCCAACACTGTCCTCAAGTGCTCTTCGTGCTCTTCTCGGGTCCTTGAATAAATCAAAATGTCATCAATAAACACTACAACAAACTTATCCAAGAACGGCCGGAAGATCCTGTTCATGTAGTCCATGAACACTGCGGGGGCGTTGGTCACACCGAACGGCATCACAACATATTCATAGTGACCATACCTAGTCCTGAAAGAAGTCTTCAGTATGTCACCCTCCTTCACCCTAATCTGGTGATATCCTGACCTCAAGTCAATCTTAGAAAACACCGACGCACCCCTCAATTGATCCATTAAGTCATCTATCCGGGGAAGTGGATATTTGTTCTTAATGGTTAACTTGTTCAGCTACCGGTAATCAACACACAGTCGACTACCTCCATCCTTCTTCCTTACTAATAACACCGGAGCACCCCACGGCGAAACACTCGACCGCACCAACTGCTTTTCCAACAAGTCCTCCAACTGACCCTTCAGCTCAACCAGCTCAGCAGGAGCCATCCTATAGGGAGCCACTGACACTGATCCCGCACCTGGAACCAAGTCAATGCTGAACTCCATCTCCCTAACAGGAGGTAACCCAGTCACCTCATCCGGGAACACCTCGGTATACTCCCTCACCACATCGATATCAGCTAAGACACTCTCGGTCTCCACACTCATTGTAGTAAGTAGAAGACAGCACTCTGCTCCATCTCTCAACAATGACTCAGCCTGGCCATCTGAGATCAACAACTTATCCTCCTCCTGAGGAAAGATCAACCGCCTATTGGCACAATCTATTAGAATGTGATTGGCAGATAACCAATCCATTCCCAAGATTATGTCAATATCCACCAAAGGTAAACAAATTAGGTTCACCTTGTACTTCTTCTCATTCACCACAACCGGGCAACCCACACACAATTCAGAAGCAATCACAGAAGCAGAAACGGGCGTCGACACAAGCAGTCTCAACCCCAAATCACACACAGGCACACCCAACATAGCAGCACATGCATAAGATATAAAGGAATGCGTAGCACCAGAGTCAAAGAGAATCATCACATCCTTACCAGCAGCTTGGCCCTTCCCCTTCACAAGATCAGAAGAAGTCGAAGCCTCAACACCTGTCAAGGCAAATACCCTACCAGCAGTAGTGGGTCTGTCACCCCTCTGAGTATCAGCTCTTTGTGAGCTACTCCTCTGAGTATCAGCCCTCTGTACATCACTCCTCGGAGTACTCCTCTCTGGTCTGCTTCTAGCAGGGCAGTTGGCTGACTCGTGGCCCATCTGATGACATCTGAAGCAACGGCTCTCCGTGTGCGGACAGTCCCTGACAAAGTGGGGCCCAGCACACCTAAAACATCTCAGAGTGGCACCTCCACTCTATCTACCTCCACTAGCAGTACTGAAAGATTGCCTACTAACAGGACCCCCTTGCTGTGATTGGGGCCTATCATACGGCTTCCTCTGACTCTCGCCCTTCTTGGACCCAGATGGCCCCCCAGCAGTCCTCACAACCCGGTTGCCACCCTCCAACCGCTCCACCACTTTTGCCTTCTCCACTAAGGCTGGAAACTCAGTGATGGCCATAGGCACCACCACCCTCTTCAGCTCATATCTCAAGCCATCAGCAAACTTCCTAAATTTCCAGGCCTCAGTTATACCATGCGAATAAAAACGAGCCAGGTGCTCGAATTTCATCGCATACTCAGAAACTGTCATCCCTCCCTGGTGTAACCTCATAAACTCAGCCTCCTTAGCGTGCCTCACGCTCTCAGGGAAGTACTTCTCCATGAACACCGTCCTGAAGCATTCCCAGTCAACTGTAACTCCTCTGGCAGTAAGCATCTGATAGGTGCCTCTCCACCAATGTTCAGCCTCCCCAACAAGCATATACACAGCATATGCTAACCTCCTCTCTGGAGGACATCCCAGGACAGTAAAAATCTTCTCTAGCTCACGGATCCAGTGGTCAGCTACCTCTGGATCTGCATCTCCTGCAAACTATGGAGGATTACACTTCCGGAACTCAGCAAGATCCTGGCTTTCCTGTGACCCTGTAGGTCTTGCTACACCAGCTGCAGCTCTCTTAGCCTCCATCCTAGAAAAATAGGCATTTTGCTGTTGCATAGCCATAGCCATCATCTCTATGGCACGGGCTATCTACTCATTGGTCCTAGTCATCGTCTACAAAAGTAACAGCATCTTTAGTACATAATAACTAAACCAATCAACAATTTATCAGCACAACAAATCATCACAGCAAATTCAGCACAGCAAGACAATACAACACAGAGCCAACACCACGAAAGCCTAAAAGGACCACCCCCAAAGAGTGTCCACTAGACTCGACCTTGCTCTGATACCACTAAAGTGTAACGACCTAGCTGGTCATTACACACGACACAGTACACTAGAAACACCAGACAGATAGAACAAGTATATAAATATAGGATCTAGAATATATAGATATACAAAGTTCCAGTCTGACTAGAGTTAAAGTGTACAAAAAGATACATCAATCAATTGCCACACCGAGTAGCTAAACAACAAAAGACAAACATCCCAAGAGGATCAGCTCTAACTGTCAGCTACAGCCCAACTACCAACCACCGACCTATTCCTGCTCTGCTCCCATACATAGTATGATCATTACAGTCCAAACATCATGGAGACAACAAAGGGTAAGCTAGTGTAAAGAAATCAACATACATATATAAATATACAAATAGAAACATCTACAACTATCAGCACATCCGCACAACTTACACTACACCACAGCAATTCAACTATATCAGCACCGCTCAGCGGCTATAACACCACCACCATAGTCGCTAACAGCACCGCCATAGCGGCTATAACAGCACCACAATAGTGGTTATAACAGCACCACAATAGTGGCTAACGGCACCGACATATCGGCTATAACAGCATACAGCTCAGAAATCAAACAGCACAATACATCAGCATACAGCATAGCTTGTAGTATTCAACACCGCTCACTATTCACACCTCAGCTCATCATTCTAGAGCACAGTAATAACATATAATAAAACATTTAAACTTATCAATAACAGCCAACTCAGCACAGCATAACATCAAATTCAGCTTAAAACAACTTCTTTCAGCAATTTCAGCAAAGTCTATCAGTTAAATTGCACATCAAGTTAACACTTTCCAGCACGCCCGGCGTACCCATGGTTGCGCCCGGCGTGGCACATCCAGAGGTCACCAGGGGACCAGCGCGCCCGACGCAAGCATACTCGCGCCCAGCGTGCCTCAGCCAGAGAACCCAAGGCTCTCACGCGCCTGGCACAATATTCAATTGCGCCCAATGGAAGCCCAGGCAGAGACTCAAGGGAGTCTCACGCGCCCGGCGTAACCTAACCCGCACCCAGCGTGGGGAAGGCAAAGACCTAACAAGGTCTCGCGCCCGACGCAATTTGCATTGTGCCCAGCATGGGGAATCAGAGACCTAACAAGGTCTCGTGCCCGGCGTAATTCGCATTGCGCCCAGCGCCCTCTTGGCAGAGACTCCAAAGGAGCCTCCGTGCCCAGCGAGGTGAAACATGCGCCCAACACGGCACCAGATAATGTGCCACCACTGTCATTGCGCCCGACGTGAAGAACAACGCCCGGCGCAAACACAACAACAGCTTCCCCAAGTTCGAAGATTTCATCCAAAACCTGCAAAATTTCACATATCTAACACATGCAAACTAGCCACAATACCACATTTTCATCATAGAGTCCAAAAATACCATCTTTTCACCAATGCATGCATCAATCGAGAAAAACCCAAATTTCTCAAAGAACCCCAAAAACCCCAAAAGTTCATTTTCAGCAAACACAATCTAGGAACATCAATCATCAACCAGCAATCTGAGCCTCTAGAGCTCATTTTCAGCCAAATTATAGTAAAACTAACTTCCCTTACCTCGGTAGAAGATTCCGAGCTTCGGGATAAAGAAAATGGAGAAGAGGGTGGAAGAAAAATTGAACAATCCGAAGGAGGAGAAAAGAAGGTTCCGAAACTCAGCTAGGAATCCTCAGTTACTCCGCACTGCCACCTTAAATCAGCCAAAAAGAAGGGTCCCAAGCAAAGGAGTGAGAAAAGAGAAATAAGGGTTAGAAAGTTAGGGAAAGGAAAACAAATCCGTACAGGGTCTCACCAAAAAGCTTGAGCAACGAAAGAGGAGAAGAAGAGAGAAAGTTCCGAGCACTCAGCTAGCACCACCCGACTCTAGCTCAGCACCTAAAGTCACCAAGGGTCAAAGAAAGGAAAACAAGGCAAAGAGAGAATGAATGAATGGGGAAGAAGAAGAGAGTGAAGGGAAAAGTTGAGAGGGGAGAAACGGGGTCTCACAATATATAAACCCTCGATTTTTATAAGAACTCCTTTTTTTCTTAAAAAAAAATTCCTAAAATATTTTTAATTTTACTCCTCGAACTTTAAATTTACATCTTTCTTCTTCTTTTTCACACACTTCCTTTCTTCTTCCTTTCAATTTTTATATGCATCATTTTCTCTTTTTCCTATTTTTTACTTATTTTAATAAGTAGTTTTAATTCATTCAATTTTCACATTACTCTCTTCCCCCTCACCTCTTTCACTTTTCACATGCACCTAGACCGTAGAATTAGTGCATGACGACATTTTAAGCACGTGCAACTTCCTCGACAATTTTTGCTAACCTAAACACACATTTTTTCTTTCAACACTTCCTCCCCTTTTACTCCAAAAACCTTAAACTTGTTATGAAAAAGTCATTCCCAAATTATATATTGGAATTGTATTTTTACATACTTCTAAAAATTACTTTTCTGAACACTAAATTTAACATTCCAAAAAGTCCTTTTCGGAACACTAAATTTAGTATTACAAAAAGTACTTTCTGGAAGTATGAAAAATAACGAACTTCTGGAAAGTACTTTCTGAAATACTAAATTTAGTGATCCAAAAAATATTTTCTAAAAGTATGTGTTCCTACCGTAAGTTTTCTGTCATCGTTAAGGTCACCGCATTTGAGGTATTGTCCGATTTGGCGTTCATTGGGTCGTCACGATTTTGTCCTTTAAAAGACATCTTGGTGGATTAAGGAGGGAGGGTATTTATAAACTATCCTTAGCCTCGACTCCTAAGCGATGTGGGACTTTTTAGGCATATCGGAACAAGCCCCCCAGTTGATGCTAAGGGGAAAAAGTGGCCTAGGCACTCCTTCAAGCACCAATGTTCCTACTGTAAGTCTACTATCATTGCATCCGAGCACTCTTGGACCGACACGATTTTGTTCTTTAAAAGGCTCCTCAATGGATTAAGGAGGGAGAGTGTTTATAAACTACCTTTAGACTTGACTCTTAAGCGATGTGAGATTTTTTAGGCATACCAAAACAGTGTGTAAATAACACACTTTCAACCCGAAACACAAATTAATATTTTGAAAAGTAATTCCCAAAAAATTAATTTTACTATTCCAGAAAGTACTTTTCGTAAGTGTGTTCACATAATTCTGGGAAGTTCTTTCTGGAACTGTAAATTTAGTGTTTTGAGAAGTGCTTTTCAGAATAGTAAATTGTTTTAGAAAGTACTTTCTAAAAGTGTGTTAAAAACACATTTTTTTAATAATGCTTTCAAGAAAACTAATTTTACTATTGTAGAAAGTACTTTTTGGAACGTAGACACCCAATTTCGTCCGGGGGCATACAAACAAGGAAATAGACTTCCATTATCGAAGGAAAGAAGCTCCCGAAGCATGGAAATAACAGGACATGACATCAGAAGACCTAAACGCCCAAAAAAGCTGGTTTTAGTAACTAGGAACGAGCTGTTGAAAAATCAGAACGGGTCGTTCCCAATTTGGAACGGGCATTCCAAGTTCCTAAAAGGGCCTAAAACCATAGTTTGGAACGGGTCGTTCCTAAACTGGAACGAGCCGTTCCAAGCTCCTAAAAAAAGGCTAAAACCTTAATTGAAACAGGTCGTTCCTAAACTGGAATGGGCTGTTCCAAGTTATTAAAATGGCCTAAAAGCCCTTGTTTGAAACGGCCATTCCAGCCTAGTCAATCATGTGTTAATCTCATCTCTAGAACGGGCTGTTCTAGTTTCAGAACGGGTCGTTCCAGTTACAAAATTAACACAGAACGGAAAAATCCAGAACGAGCCATTCTGATTATGGAACGGGCTGTTCTGACAACTTTTTGATGTCTATAAATAGACGACTCGGACATAGTTCTCAGGGCTAAAAATTTCATCCAAGACTCCTTAGAGCTCGAAATTTCTCTCTTTCTCCCTTCTATTGTATTTCTTGAAATTTGTGAGGTTTTTGTGTAGTGTGAAAGGTTGTCACAAAGCACCTAAAATCTTCATAGTTGAAGATCTAATAAAGCTTGCTACAAGGTATTACTCATCAATCTCTTGTTCCATCTTTCTCTTCTTTTATTTCAAATATTGCTATAATAAACGTAATCATGTAGACATCTTAGAGTTCATCGTGTAATTTAAATTTTATGTATAAAAGGGATTAAATATTTAAACTATTAATTCTTATTACGCTATCTTCATCATAGGGTACCGATTAAGGATGTTTTACGGGTGCTTAATACCTTCCCTACACATAATCGACCCCCAAACCCAATTCTGGTTATCAAGGCCATTATTGGATCTTTAAAAACCTTTTCTTTTCCCAATGTTTTGAGTAAAACATTGGTGGCGACTCCATGAACCATTTTCAAAACCATTAATTAGGGACTAGTCTAGTATCCGGGCATTCTTTAATTGATGAGATCTTTAAAAGGATGTCTAAACCATAGGTCGCGAGATAAAAAAATTTCGGGTTGCGACATGTGGAACACTAAAATTATTTGGTGTTGTGATTTCTAAATGTGTATATAAGGGGAAATGCTCAAAGAAAAATGCACATATAACTAGGCACCTTCAATAGTGTCAAGGAAGCCACACACGTCTATAACACCGTCAAAAACTAGTTTTACGTCCCAGACGCATGGGAAAACTAATAAAGGAGAAGGAGAGGGTAATAGTGTAAAAATTAAAAGAGAAGGGGAGAAAGTAATGTAAAATCGAAATAATTAAAATTACCTACTAAAATAGGTAAGGAGTGGAGCAAAAGTAAGGAATGCATGTGAAAATGAAAAAAAAAATGAGGGAATGACATGTGTGAAAAAGAAAAAGAAAGTGCTAAATTGAATATTGGGGATGTAAAGTTAAAAAAATCAAAATAAAAAAAATAAAGATTATTTTGGGAATTTACTTATTTATTTAAAAAATGAAAGATGTACTTATAAAAAAAATGTGTATATATCATTAGCTCGTAACTCATGAACTAGATGGCTATGTGTTTGGTGCAACACCATGTCTATCTAAAACAATTACCACTGGTGTTGGCTCTTTGTCAAATCCAACTTATAATATTTTTGGATATGTTAGGATAAATACCTTTATATTGAATTACTTGGCTCTTGTGATGTAGAAGCTAACACAAGCTATAATGTTTAATAAAGACATCACACCAATCATAGAATCATTATCACTTTAGAAACAACATAGAACCTCTCAGAATCAACTACTACACAATGACAACTTTCACATAAAACAAACACATGGAGTTATACTAATCCTATCAAGCTCATCTTTTCCACATGCAACTTATGGTTCTTCTTTTCCACACCTCGTATAACTCAAAACACCACAAAAACATCACATGAAACCCTTACCAAGCTCAAAATCATTGACTCATCTTCAACCTTCAAATATCTCGAAACCCTGCAACATAAACTTCATGCACTCTCAGCATAAATGCCACAATCCAAACAACACAAAAATCAACACTTTCAACTCAAAGGAATCAATCTACAAGTTTCTCTTATCTTAATTACTTCACAAAGCAAAGAGAAGAAAATAAATGGAGAAGATCCTAAAACCTCTCTTGCATTAACCATTCACTAAGATTCACAGTTCCTATGCTTGAATCTCTAACTCAACTACTCAATCTCCATCTCAAGGAAGGATCTAGGCGCTCTAGGTGATGCTAGAAGAAGAAATAACATTTCTTGACTCTAAAATTTTTCTCTCTAAAACTTCTATATTGAAGAGAAATGAACTTATGAAATTCAAGTTCTCTAAAATCCTTATAAACCTTCCTCGAAACATGACCAATGTTGACCTCGACTTAAACAACTCAAAAAAACTTGACTCTCAACAATCTCTTGATCCTCACAATTATAAAACAACATCATATGCAACATTAATTGTGTAATCATATAATAAAGCATTAAAATATACGGTGTTACAAGTAATATATAATATATTTTGAAACTCTTACTTATTATATGTTATGAAAGACCTCTCTAAAAGAATATTTATGGAGATATATTTAATTTTTTTTATCATGTATTAAAATTTTCAACCTTGCCTTACATGTTTTACATTAGTGAAACTGTTACGCATAATTCATCATGATTGATTATTAGTTTAGGAAAAATAATGTTCCAACATATTATCCAATGATGAACCTTAAGACATGTTAAAAAAATTATTTAAAATCTTATTTAATAAGCTCTTATGTAATAGGAATGTATGTTATAAATACTTAAAATTTAATAAGTTGTTATATTTGGATATACATGTTAATAAATACTTAAATGATTTTAAAATGTTTGGTTGATAATTATTTAAGCACTTATAAGATATTTTCACATTTTAAAAACTAAAAAAATACAAAATAAATTATGAAAAAAATAAAATAAAAATATAAAAAGTAATTAAATAAATTTTGAAATTCACATTATACATCACAATATTATTAAAAAAAAACTACTAGACACAATTCACCTTATTTTAGTTTATAAAAAATAAAATATATAAACCAATTATATATATAGGATTACAAATTAAGAACCATGAATTTAAAATAAATAAATAAAAATCAACTCTATATATTTTACAAAATCATGATTAAAAAATTATTGTATAAGTATCAAAAAAAAAATTATTCTAGATGTGCTATTTTATAGAAAAAATAATTATGAGGTTTTCTTATAATAGGGAAATTTTGAATTACTTCTATTATCAAGTAAAGAAGCTCCCAAGCATGGAAACGACAGGACACAACATCAAGAGACTTAAAAGCTTATAAAGATTAATTTAGTAGCCCAGAACGGGCTATTCCCAAAACAGAACGGCCCGTTCCCAAACTAGAACGAGTTATTCTCAAACTGGAACAGGCCGTTCCAAACTACTAAAAAGGCCTAAAATCTTAGTTTGGAACGAGCCGTTCCAACATGGCAGTTATGAGTTAAAACTCAACTCTAGAATGGGTCGTTCTGGTTTAAGAACGGGTCGTTCCAGATGCAAAATTAACACATGATGAATGGATCCAGAACGGGCAGTTTCGAATCTGGAACGGGTTGTTCTGGCCACTTCTGATGTCTATAAATAGCAAACTCAGGCACTATTCTCAGGGTGGGAAAAATTCATCGAGAACTCCATATAGCTCGAAATCTCTCCCTCTCTCTCTTTTTGTATTTCTTGAGATCTGTGAGGTATTTGTGTAGTGTGAAAGGTTTCACAAAGCACCTAAAAAATCCCACATTTGAAGAACATCAATAAAGCTTGCCACGAGGTATTATCCACCAATCGCTTTCTCCATCTTCCACCTCTTTTATTAAATATCGTTATAATAAAAAAAATAGCCATGTAGACATCCTAGGTTAATTCGTGTAATTTAAATTTCATGTATATAAATAATCATCAATAAAGGGGACTTAATATTTTAAATTACTATCTCTTATGCTAGCTTCATCATAGGGTACCGATTAAGGGCGTTGTAGGGGTGCTTAATACCTTTCCTACATGTAACCGACCCCGAACCCAATTTTGGTTATCAAGGCCATTATTGGATTTTCAAAAACCTTTCTTTTTCCAATGTTTTGAGCAAAACATTGGTGGCAACATCTACGAACCATTTTTATTCAAAACCATTAATTAGGAATTAGTCTGGTTTCCGGGCATTCCTTAATTGATGAGATTTTTAAAAGGTAGTCCAAACCATTAGTAGTGAGATCGTAAATTTTCAGGTTGTGACAAAACACACACACACACACATATATATATATGACAGTTACAAGATTCAAACTTAAGTATTTCTCAATAAGATTCGCATAAGGTAAACACTAAGTTATATTGTGAAACTTGTTAAAATAAGCTCAACATATTTTATAAGCTACTCATGAGATATTTTATAAGTTTGTCCAAAGATTCTTATAAGTACTTATAAAATATGATAAGTAAAAAGAATTGTTCATAATATCTTCGATACAGGGCCTAGATAAATATAGAAAATTATCTTAATTGTTAAGAGTAAACAAAGAAAACTGTGTAAATTCTTGTCAATTAATAATACAAGATATTGGATATGCTTATCTATCTATTATGTTAGCCTTTTTATTTGAAGTGATTTTTGTTAACTATTTTCTTTATAATCATTTGAATATAGTTATATGTTTGCCTAGATGAAATATATTTACTTAAGTAGAATATGATAACTTATTGTAACTTATAACATGTTGTGTATTAGATGTTAGGGATGTGGGGTAGTATCGTACAATAATTATGGTTGTGAAAGGTTAAAATTGGATCATTGATTTATTAGCTATAATTGGGTGATAATGACGTATTGCTAGATGTCAATCTTTGTCTATATAATTTAATATAATAATATTTAAATATTTTTGTCAATTCAATGAGAACTTATGGAGTCACACGCATAGTGTAAATGTTTAGAGTATAGTAATCAAGTTAAATATGATTAAATTAATAGTCAACTAATTAAATATATTTTAATTAATTGGAAACATATTTAAATAACATGATTTAATTAAATGGACAATATATTGGTTTGAATTGGACAAACTCAACATGGAGATAATTTAGGACAACAACAATCTATTGATAAACAAGTTAATGCAGTCTTGTCAAAACTCATCCATCTAAGAAAGAAATGAAGAAAAGTCTCTTAGGGATTTGTTTCGTCTCATAAAACCCTAATCAAGTCCACTTGTGGATAGTACTGAAAACCCCACTCAGATGTTTCTTGCATTTACTGAGTAGAGACACCATATTTTTGGTGCTTAGTGATAAGAAGGAAGTAGTAGTTCATCCTTTGACCTAAAAGAGACTTTTCAAGAATGACATAAAGCGCGTTACAAAGGTAAAATCTTGAAACTCATAGCCTGGTTCTTGGAAAAGTGTGATTCATGGGAAAGGGTTATTCCTCACATGAAATTCTTCTAAAAGAAAATTATTTTTGGAATCACCCACGAAACCCCAATAGTATTTGTAGCTACGAGCTCATGGTAACAAGCATGAAACATCCAACGTCTATGACGTCATTTACATGTTTCTAACAAGCACCCATGTCATCCCTAGAAGCATTACCCGCGAGGGGCTTAAGAGTTGGGTCACTGAACATATACCACTTTCTCTCTTGCTTATAAGGTAAATCTTTAAGTTTCTTTATCTAAAACAATAAATTTGTTGATTGTAAGAATCATACTTTATTTAATAAGGACTTTTATTAAATATGCACCCACTATTTTACTCAAACTAATAACCCTTCACTATTGGCTTGAAAAATCCCTTTGGAAGATTTTCTAGTGAGCCAAGATCCATATTGCGCCTCATCTTGATTTAGTTAGGGATAATCACCCAGAACTTGGCTACTTAGGTGAGAAAATCTTTTCTAATTGTATCCCTATGCAACTCTTGAAACATTTGGGTGAATAACTCTTTATTCCAATTTATCAAATAGATTTATGCCCAACTTTTGTCTTTGACCTTATTGAAGTAACAACTAAACACACGGAAGGGGGTTGAATATGTGTGTTGAAGATTTAAAACTTTTTTCACAATACACAATATAATTTTGTAAAATGTTTTGTCTAAGAACTGAGAAGGAATAGGGGATAGTAAGAAAAACACTTTGATTTTTATACTGGTTCACTCAACTTATGCTACATCCATTTACCTTTAAACTCAAAAGGTTCCATTAACTTGAAAACTTTTACAAACAATTATTCTTGTTGTTTCTCCTAGTTACATGCACAACCAACTAATGTAGTATTTTTAAGTTGGCCTCTTCATGTTTACAAAGTAAGATAGTGTTTGAGTTTTTTAGATGACTTTCACAAAAAAGGATATGTAAGTTACGTATAGTCTAGGAAATATAACTTGTTAAAACAAGGATATTCTAACTTAATGTTTTGTAATTGATCTTCCATTAGATAAAGGTAAGCGTGTACAGAAAATATTCACAAATTTCTTTCTCTTCAAGTCTTCTTGCATTTATAGGCTTCAAGATATATTCGTTGAGTAAGAGCCTTGTAACTTGGTTGTTATAGCTTGTGAAGCTCAATCTTTGAATATGGTCATTTTTTATTTTTATTAAGAGCTTCAAAGATTCATTAATGCCTTAGCATGATAAGGGAATGAGCTAAAGAAGGCTTGTTATGAAGACAATGCTTTAGGCACTAATAATTTTTTTTAATAGCTGACTCTCCTTTTCTACATACATGTTACGCTTGGTTTTGGTTCACTTTACCATTATGCACAAATACACAAAAGAGGAAATAAATCATATAACATTATAACATGCATAGATTATCAGATCATCAATTAATGATTTTTTTTTAATGTTTATAAGGTTGTTTATGGTGTGCAGACAATCAACAAGTGTTGGACTTGTGAACATTTAAGGACACATGTGTTGGTCTCAACATGTTGGACGTTGGACATAGACACTGACTATCCTATTTAACTAAGTGTTTCACTTGTTCATTTTTACACATTTGTAGAAGATGGTTATTTATATAAAAACATTTTTTTTCTTCATTTCTTTTACTTGGGGGTCACGTGATTCTAGAAATGACTTAGATGATTATTAGTCTATTAAGTTTATTACTTGTTATCATTAAAACTGGAAAATAGATATGTATTACGTTTTTTGTTCAACACTTATCATGAAATGCATAGTGTAACACCCCAATTTTCATAAATTATATAAAGGTATTTTAGAAATTATTTTGATATTTAAATGTATCTTATAAATATTGTAGACACCTGATTTCGTTCAGGTCATACAAACAAGGGAATGAACTTCCATTATCAAGAAAAGGAGCTCCCAAAGCATGGAAACAACATGATATGACACCAAGAGACTCAAAAAGCCTTGTAAAGACTGATTTAGTAACCTGGAATAGGTTGTTATAAAACTGGAACGGGCCGTTCCAAACTACTAAAAAGGCCTAAAACCCTAGATTGGAATGGGCCGTTTCAACATAGCAGTTATGAGTTAAAACTCAACTCTAGAACGAGTCGTTCTGGTTTAAGAACGGGATGTTCTAGATGCGTATTTAACACATGACGAATGAATCTAGAACGGGCCATTATGGATCCGAAACGGGCCGTTCTGGCCACTTCTAATGTCTATAAATAGCATACTCAGGCACTACTAAAAACATTTTACGCTTCTGACTTCGTTTTCTTCTACGCTCTCTAAAGACCAAGGAGAACTAAGAGAAGGAGACAAACAAGATTCTGCTTTAGCTTCATCTTCTACTTATCAAGGTAAGGGGGAGTGAGAAATCTCACTCGGGGGTGTGGGAATAACTGTTGGGTAGCAGGATTTGCCCCCAATCCCTTGCCTAATAGGAACAAGCAATTTATGAAAGTTTTCTGTTTTACTTTCTGAATGTTCCATTGTGTTCCTTATGTGATGTTGAGTGTAAAGATATGTTTAATTTCAAAACTAGATAAGTTTTAATATGAATTAGAGTGTTTTGTGGGTTCCTATGAGAAACATACAAATTTTGAATGTTTTATGTTTTACCTTCTAAGTTTTTTGTTGTGTTTCCTGATTATTATTGAGCATGAATGTATATTTAATTTTGAGTTTGAATATGTTTTGATAGGATTTAGAGTGCTTTGTGGAGACTATGTGAATATGATGAGATAATGTGAAAAGTGAATATGAGACATGATATATGCGTAACTATGATAAGTGAAATGATGAGTCCATGAGTTTGTGAATGTGTGACATGCATCATATGCATTTATGTGACGGGGTACGATATGGATTACATCGTTAGAGAAGGCCCTCCAAGTGTGAAACATCTTGGAGGAGTCCTAGGGGATAGTGCAGTTTGGAAGGCCCAGTTCTGCCCGTTTGTGTGCATGGGACGTATCTTGCGCGACTTCACTATCCTGACGAGACCCTAGTAGTACTTCCTTCTAGTTGAGAGTGCACGATTGAGCCGACATGTACTCCTAGACTACTCCAGGTATGTTGCTTCGGCAGCATACCACGTGATATGTGAATATGAGACACGTGACTGGAGCCACATGCATGCATTTATGAGTCGAGTCCATGACATCATTGCATAATAAATGAGTGTGCATGTGATACCAATTGTGTATGTGTATTGTCTATATGTGACTGGTGCTTGTGACTTTTATATTTGTTGTGTGTGTTGTCTAAATATTATTTTTACACCTGAAACCGAGTGAGATGTTTCTTACTCCCCTGTTTGCTCTATGTGTATTTTTATTTTGTTGCAGGTGATCATCAGCATGAGAATGTTGGTGATGAGGCTTAGGCTTCAATTGGGAGTGCTCTGATAGAGTATATGACATTGGGGCATAGTTAGGACTAGTTTAGGACTTTAGTTTCTTTCTTGTTTAGAAAACCTTTAACTTTATTTCTTTTTTAATTTCCGCAAGTGAACTATGATTATGTATGTGAATGTGAATTCTTTACCTATTTGCTAATTGAGAAATTTTTTATTCATTCAAATTTTATCTTACAATTATTGTGTATTATGTTAGGGTAGAAGGTGTCACACATAGTTATATCAAACCCAATGGTTAGTAGTAGGATATTTTCATCTTTCATGCCATACCAAGATTGAACAAGGTGCCTAACTAAGGCATGACCCACACTTATACAATTGAGGCCTTGATGAGTGTCAAGCATTAAAACGTATCAAACTTAATACTATTTGAGGAATTTTTAATTAAAGTTATCTCATTGCTGTTTATTAAACTTGCAAGGTGTCTTTCTCTCGTCATGTCTATACTATCATACATAGCATACCCTGCATACATCTCACACACATCATACATGGCAAAGATTTAAATCATACATCTGTATGTATATCATACAATTCATAGTGAGATGATTATGACCCCTAAGATTAAGAAAGTTAATCACAACATATAGCTATATTTAAATATCCAACTATGAGTCACGGGTCGCCCAAACACGACACACAAGCTAGATGATAAACAAAATCATGTCACGCAGGTCATATTTAAAATTAAAGTTGTAATCTAAGGTCATAATCATTCACCGCTCATCCATAACCAACAAGATTAATACATGTTAATCAATTTTCACATCAACAATGTCACCATATAAAAAGAACATGCAAACATGTTTAAAATAAGCTCATCATGGTCATGCTTTACAACATGCATGACCATGCTTCAAAGCCAAAACCCTATGCATGACCCTATTTCCCACATGCATAGCCATGCATAAGCTCTAGAAAATTATGCATGGCCATGCATCATCTATGCATGACAGTGCTTCCAACAATAAGCACATGCATGCCTATGCTTCAAACATGCACAATTGTGCTTCCCAAAATCTAGCTATGAAACCTATACTCAAGCATACAAAAATATTCTTGTGGTGGTTTTGCATACAAGGGAAACCCATGCATGAAACATACAAGAAAGCAAACATGCATATCATTCAATTCATATCTCATATGAACATGCTTTCTAAAAGATAAAACAACCTAACAGGGCTCTAGGTTACACATAACTAAGCTATGATACCACTATCGAGGTTTTATGGGGTAGATTTTTAAAAATAATTTCTTTAAAAGGTCTTATAAATGGAATAACCCCTTCCCACAAATCACACACTATGAAAAAACACATTAAGGACTTTATAGTTTTACCTTAGGAGCATGCTTTATGTCATTTCAGAAGGTTTTCTCCTTGGTTGGAGGAAGAACAAAGTGTCTCCTTGTGATCACCAAACACCAACAATGATGGAATCGTGTCTAAAAGCTAAGTCCAAAAGGAGCCAAGAGAAGTAGGTTAGGAGTGAAGTTCATTTTTCTCTTGTAAATATATTGTAAATAATTGCCTTTGACTTTTATTTTCACCTTCTATTATGAGTCATCATTTTAGGAATTTTGTTTTTTCCTTTAGGGTACATTTTGTAATTAGGAAGGTGTATTTTGTAAATGAAAAATGCAAATAAGGACTTATGTAAGCCCAAAGGAGGGGTGACCATTTTGGTGCACTCTTGCACCTCTCATGTGCTACACACACCCCACAAAGTCACACCTTTCATGTCTAGTCAAACTTCTCATGTGACTACTACCTCACCCCCCCCCCCCCTTTTCTTACTCCTACACCCCTCTTCACACTTCCCATGCCGAGTCTTGTGATTGTGGTATTATATTTTAATTATTTTATTTGTTTATTTTGTTATGACTCATCTAATTTTTACAATTTTTTTTCATTTCTTTGATTGTGACATGGGAGTGGACATCCAAGTCATGAAAGTCAAGTATGGTTAAGTTAACTTATCTTACAAGCCAACCAAATCATTGTCTACTTGACCATGGCTTGGCTAGCTTGCATAATAAGCCAACCAAACCTTATATAAGCTACTTTTGATGAATTTTTAAATGAAGTTTTCATTTGCTTTCAAAATTCTCTTGAGTTCTCTCTTTCTAAAGTGTCACTCCATTAGCATTCTCATCGAGGAATTTCTCCTTAGGGTGATGCAACATTTAGGCTTATCTTTTATAAGTGGCTGCTCCATCTCCTTCTCATCTTCCATTTGTGGTTTTCTTCACCTTCACCTTATATAGGATGAAAGATCCTTCAAGTAAAGATTGAATGCATAGAAGATCTTCCATCATGTGAAACGGTGTCTCTACCAAGTTCACACAAGCAGCGTAGGATGAAGCTTTTAGTGCTACCCACATGTTGTACATGATTAGGTTTTGTGAGATGACACAAAACCTAAGAGACTTTCTTTATTTCTCTCTTAGATAGATGTATAGGTAAGACTAGGTTAACATGTCTATTAATAGACTATTATTGACCTAATATGCCTCCTTGCTAGGTTTGTATAATACAAGCTCAATATTATGTCTATTTAATTAAAATTATCAATTAATTAATTCATATTCAATTAATTGACCCATAAATTAAATCATATTAATTTCATAAGTTTTTTTTCCAAGCATTTACTTTATGTGTGTGACCCAATAGGTTCTCACTTAATTGACAATAATATTTAAGTATCATTATATTTAATATTATAGACAAAGATTGACATCTAACAATACATCACTATCACCCAATTAAAGAGAATAAATTGGTGATTTAAGTTCAACCTTCTACAACAATAACCATGGTAGGGTAATTTCTTTTCCTTTGTTCATATGCCTTTGATTGACCACGAGGCATAAGAATTATCATTAAGTCTAATCATACGTTTCTCAATACACAAGTAGAAGCTCAAACATGAATAAGCCTAATATCTAACATTTGTTCATTCTCAGATGGTCACACATATTTCACATCTACTCAATCGAGAAATCCAAGACACATTTCTTATTATGTATAAGGGATAAATCCTTTTTACATCATTCATAGCCCTCCATGTGATTTATTGCATGTCCAATCAATTACCTTTATAATCACCTCTATTATGGATAACGTTTGATAGCATCAAAGCCTACAACTTCTACATGTAAGAATCATAGTGACTAGAAATCAAAGACCTACTCTACTATGTCTCTATGAGAAGCAATTATGACATTTGCATAATATATAATGAAACGTTCTCATTATGGCTCCATGACTTGAGTTATGATCATTAGTCAACTCGAAATAGTCTCAATGAATTATTGTCATCCTTATTAACAATAATACCTAACTACGGATCGATAATTTAAGAATAATGTTCTTTGTTCAAATTATCTCATAGTCAAGTCATATTTGATGTATCTTTGAACGAATTTGATTATTATAAAAGTGTTATTATGCTTATTTAAATACTAACAATAACAATAATCAAAACATAAGAAAAGTCATAATACATAAATAAATTGTTGATCACTAGGGCTAACTCTAATAATGTACTCTCAGACTACTTAATATGTGTTCATTATATGTGAAATAGGAATGGTACCACATGCATTTAAAAATAATTAAGAGCATACAAGACGATGAGTCTTGTCTTGAGTTAAGGATGACTTATGTGTTTGATAAGAATATGTGTTGTGTTGTTTAGATACTTCTTAGTTTCTTTATATGTGCTCTATATTGTGTGACATGAATTCCCACTTCTTTGTGATGGAAATCACTTGTAGGAGTGATTGTTGAACTCTTTCAAGTGCCATCCTCACGTCCATATCTTCTCTTGAGGTTGATAATGGGTTCAGAAGAAAGGTTCCAAGCTTCAAAAGCTTGGAGGAGAAACAACAATGGCATGGTCTCCTTCTTGAAGAAGAAGAAGAAGAAGAAGAAGAAGAAGACGTGATGAACCAAGGCACAAAGGAAGGATTCCTTTGTGAAGGTTGTTAAGGGGAGAACTTTCTCCACGGCTTAGGGACTCTTGTATAGAGAGAATTTGATGAAAATTCTTTTCTTATTTATTTCAAAAGTGCGTACAAAGGTAGGAGAAGAGTTTATATAGAGTAGGAAAACTTGTGGAGCAAGTTAGGATAACCATGGTTCCTTTGAACCATGGTTAGCTCAACTTGACTGTCCCCATGGTTTGGGAGGCTTGTGGAGCAAGCTTCTAACTTAGCTTGCTTGGGAAGCAAGCTAAGTTAGAAGCTTGTAGCACAGGCTTCCCAAGTGTGCAAGGTTAAAAAGTGATTCAAGCCAAAAAAACAAGCTAGGCAGCCATGGTGTCATTCTCCAACTTTGGTCCAATCCAAAAAGTTAGAATTGGTTTAGTTAGGTTCACCAAATGATGGTGAGACCTAGCTAAATCAATTCCTTAGAAAATATGGAGAAAAACAAGCCTAATATGTAAAATTTGGCCTAGGCCCAACTCTGGCCCAATTACTAGTTGCACCTACACACATTACTATTTGTCACCCCACTTCTACTACTGAAAATATAAAAATGGATGACCCTTAATACAAGGTCAAATGGAGCAAAAGTCTCGAAGTAACATACCCTAAATTCTTATAAGAATATCCTATAATGAAAGAAAGAAAAGTGTATCACAAATACAAAGGCAAAAATGAACCTATACAACAACTACTACATACAATCATATGAAAGGTCTTCAAAATTAACTCATTCCTCTTGGGTCCTTCAATATATCACCTCTTGGTCTTTTTGGCCTTGGAATGATTCCATCATCCCCTCCCTCTTGAAAAGGATTTGTCCTCAAATCTTGAGGATCTTCATGATAAATATCATTACCTACAATTATAAAATACCATTCATGAGAGGTGACATTTTCTAGTAACAAATGTGAAAGTGATGGAATCATGCTTTGGAGAGCAAGAGGTGACACACTTAAAGATCCAAGAGGAGTGGGCTAGATTTGGAGAATTGGGCCAGTCAAGGCCCAATGGGCCCGATGGGCCTGGGAAGGCCCAAGTTGAACTTTTCATGGGCCATATTTTGTTATAGCTATTTTCATATGTTTTGTATACATCATGTTAGTATAGGTATCATATATTTTGGTCTTGTATTTTGGACCACATAGAGTAGCATTTTAGGTTTTAGGCTTGTTGGGCCTAGTTTTGGGCTTCATGGGCCTTTGGGCTTTTGGTACCCAATATTGGGCTCATTTTCATTCTTGTAATTTTTCCTTTCCATTGTATTTGTTTGACCATTGTATTTAGGTCATTAGATTAGGAATATACAAGAATTACTTAAATAGGTAAAATAGGTTAAACTAGGTTTAATTTGGAAGTCATTTAAGTTACATTTGAGTCACATGTTTAGCACCATGGGTGGCTGAACATGTGCCACTCAAATTAACCCTAAATAACTCTCAAATCAAACCTAAATGCATCTAGGCACCTAAATTTTCGGACTAGCACATGGGAGCCAAAATTTGAATTCAAATTTCAAGTTTGAATTCAAATTTTGGGCGCCACATGTAGCCTTGGATTTAGGCGCCCAAAGTTGCACACTTGGAACCCTACTTAAGTGATTCTTCCACTCTTTGTATTCACTTTTGAGAATAATGAAATTTGAGAGCTTATTCAGCCAAATTTCGTTCAAGAGTCACCATGAGAGAAAGCTTCACCTTAGGAACCCTTCTAGGATTTCCTCCTCTTTGAAGTGAGCTTTCCCTTGCACCTTAAGCTTGGATGCTTCCATCCAAGGCTTAAGCCTTCTTCCTATCCGAGAATCTCCTCCATCTAGTGTTCATCACGTTGGTTTCTATTTCCTTGAAGAAGATCCATGCATAAGGAGAGCTAAGGAGAAGAACATTCATCACTCCTCCTTACCATTTCCACCATTTTTGGTATCAAGAGCAAGGTTTCTTCAAGGAGATAAGTGTGCTCAAATTTTTGTATCCGTGTGTTCTACTTGTGTTCTACTTGTCTCAAATTTGAGTTTCAATTTCCGGATCTATATTGTTGCATAATTGTTGTTCATAGATCCTTTGTTGATTGCTTTTGAATTTCTTCTTCAATCAACTTGTTTAGGAAATTTTAGCTTGTGCTTATTTTTTTGATTTTAATTTTGAGTCTCTCCATTCCTAATATGTGTCCGTGATTGGACTGCATACATTGCATTTAGATTTTGGTTTTTAATCCATGTTTTGTCTTAGTATGTTTGTGTAGTCTTTATATGTCTTAAAATTCCTTGAATAGCATGTTGAACTAATTTTCTTTTGTGTCTTGTTCATCAATTTGTGTTCTCGGTTTTGCTTATCTTTTAGCTACCTATATGTGCTTTTTCTTTTGCCTTTTTGTGTTCATAACTTGCTATTAGTTCTAGTAAGTTTCCTTAGAGTTAGGTTTCCTTTGTGTTCTTAAGTTTTCAAATCACCTTCCATTAAAAATCTTCTAAAAAAAAATTTTCAAGTGTAATCCTATTTCTAGTGCACTTTCTTGTGGATTCAAATTTAATAAAAAAAAAAAAAAATTTAGAGGCTGAAAAACAGAGATAAAACAGAGCCTAAAACAAAAGAAAAGACCTAAAGTTCAAAAGAAAAATAGTTCAAAAAGAATCCAAACCAAAACCTAAAACTAGTGCACTAGTTTATCATTCTCACTTGAAATTTGACCTAATTTTTGGCTGAATTGTATTCTCGGTTTCTATAGCTTGGAATCTTAGAAAAATTTGAAACAAAAGGCAAATATACTCTCTGGACTCTTAACTTGAATATAGAAAAAGAAAGAATTAAAAAAAAAATTAGAGAAAGCATTTTAAAGTGAAAAAGCCGAGAGGTGTACATTGGTGAAAAAAATCACTTGATTCCTTGTTATTGTTTTGACTACTACTTGTGCTATACTTATCCAATTGCTTTCAAATTTTTTTTGTTTTGTTCATCTACTCTAGTACTATCTAGGAACATTCCTAACTGAGTGCTAGCTTTATTTGGAGTCTTATTTTCCAGTTTTACTTGTTGATCCTCTTTGAGTCTTGTCATATATACATATTACTCTTAACTTTTGGTATAAGCTTTCCAAATTGTGCTTTATTGCTTGTCTAGTTTTCTTTCAATAATTTCCCTGTGCTGGAAGTGGCCTCAAATCCTTGCTCAAGGATCAAGCATTGCTCAACAAAGAGTAGGAAAAGTTTGGACACTAAGACCTAAAAATTTGACCTAATTTAGTGACCAAAACTTCTCCTAAACTTCCTTCACTTGAGTGACCATTCCTTTCACCTTGTGAGGCAGCCACCATTAACCTCTTTGTTGTGTTTCTTTTGCAGGTCCAGTAGCATCATATTGAAGGATTAGTGGCGGATTAAACACTTGATTAAGTGTTGGAAAATTTGCACAACAATCCGTCACTAAATTGGTCACCAAAACCGCCATTTATTGCTTTCTAGGCTAGTTTAAATTTTGCAATCTCTCTTGTATTTTAAAATCAATTTGTAAAGCTTGGAGGGAGTATTAAGAAGCTGGTCAGGTATATCTAACTCCTTGTTAGCATCCTCACGTGTAGTGCTAGTGGAAGTGGCTTGGAAATTTCATATGTTTCAAGCTTCCACTTAGGATATCCGACTAGTTGCTTACATTGTTTCCTTTAAGTTCTTTGTCTTTTAATTGCTTTATTTTGCTGCCTTGAAACGTCTAGACTTGTGTAGATTTACTTGCTCACGTTTAGTTTAGTCTCAAAAACAAACAAATTGTGAAAAAGCATTCAAAATTTTTGTGAAAAGCTTTGGGAAAATTGGAAGTATCACAAAGGAGTTTAGTGATTTCCACTTGAAAAGGCTTGGTTATTAAGTGGCTCTTTGTAGCTCACCTCCCTTGATAGTGCAACTTGTACACTTAGACTTCCAAGTGCTATTTTCATTCCTAGAAAATACCAAAAACATTTTATAACTTTTTGCATAGCATATGCATAAAAAAAAAATTCTTTTGTTTAATCATGAGAAAATATTCCTCAAGTGGTAGTGATTCAAGCTCTCCAAAAAGTTTTTCACATTCTACTCAAAGGCTTAAATCACTAACACTTTGGACAAAGCAAGAAGCCTTAAAAAGAGAAAAAGAAAAACTTGAAAAAATAGCACAACTTGCAATTATAGAGGAAGAAATTCACATTCTTAAACAAAAGCAAGAAAAATTTTTAGCGAAAGAAAAATTGAGAAAAACAAGAGAAAAAGAAAGAAAAAAGGCATTGCTCTTAGGGAAGAATAAGGAGGAAAATATCTCCTCTAAAGGACTTGTGAGTGAAGAGAGTTGTTCTATCTCTAAAAACCATTTGCAAAATACTCTCTTCATACATAAAGACCTTAATTCTTACCCTTGTGCTACCACTAGTCATGAAGTAGAGATTCTAGAACAAAATATTTTAAAGAAAAATGAATCTCAACTTCAAGATATAGTGAAGAAGGAGTGGACTACACTTAGTTCCACTTCTTGTGCTACTTCCTTGGAGGTGCCCAAGGAAGATAGCCTTCCTCTCTTTAGGACTCCTTCTACCATAATTGTTCTAATAAAGCACCCAAATTTTGGAATATATTGTTTGATAGATACATCCTGTCATATTTCATATTCTATTTTTGATCTTATGGGAAGTTCATATTTATTTGAACTTAATTTGCACCCTTCCCTACAAGACAAAAATAGTTTATATGAGTTTTCAAAACTTTCCAAGACATTTTATCTACCAAACAATATGATTCAAAATTGTTTAGGACGTTTTCTAGTATTTTTTTCTCTATATTTTAGAAAAAGCCTTGGTTACCATTTGGGGTACTTTAGGCAAGATGTTGTAGTGTTTAAAAATCAATCTTTTCATTGTCTTAGTCATAGTGTTCTTACATTTTTAGGTTTTACTTCTAGGTTATGCTTAGAAGAAGAGCCTATTTCTAGAGAGTCTAATATTTTATCTTTCTTTGTTAGGTTAGGTACTAGGACTCCTCTTAGGGTCCATGATCTTTTCTGTTACCAAGTCACTTCTTATTCTTTGCATGTTTTATATGTAGGTGATGATTTTTCTTCTTCCATTCATCCTCGAGATTTGAGGACAAATCCTTCTCAAGAGGGAGGGGATGATGGAATCATGCTTTGGAGAGCAAGAGGTGACACACTTAAAGATCCAAGAGGAGTGGGCTAGATTTGGAGAATTGGGCCAGTCAAGGCCCAATGGGCCCGATGGGCCTGGGAAGGCCCAAGTTGAACTTTTCATGGGCCATATTTTGTTATAGCTATTTTCATATGTTTTGTATACATCATGTTAGTATAGGTATCATATATTTTGGTCTTGTATTTTGGACCACATAGAGTAGCATTTTAGGTTTTAGGCTTGTTGGGCCTAGTTTTGGGCTTCATGGGCCTTTGGGCTTTTGGTACCCAATATTGGGCTCATTTTCATTCTTGTAATTTTTCCTTTCCATTGTATTTGTTTGACCATTGTATTTAGGTCATTAGATTAGGAATATACAAGAATTACTTAAATAGGTAAAATAGGTTAAACTAGGTTTAATTTGGAAGTCATTTAAGTTACATTTGAGTCACATGTTTAGCACCATGGGTGGCTGAACATGTGCCACTCAAATTAACCCTAAATAACTCTCAAATCAAACCTAAATGCATCTAGGCACCTAAATTTTCGGACTAGCACATGGGAGCCAAAATTTGAATTCAAATTTCAAGTTTGAATTCAAATTTTGGGCGCCACATGTAGCCTTGGATTTAGGCGCCCAAAGTTGCACACTTGGAACCCTACTTAAGTGATTCTTCCACTCTTTGTATTCACTTTTGAGAATAATGAAATTTGAGAGCTTATTCAGCCAAATTTCGTTCAAGAGTCACCATGAGAGAAAGCTTCACCTTAGGAACCCTTCTAGGATTTCCTCCTCTTTGAAGTGAGCTTTCCCTTGCACCTTAAGCTTGGATGCTTCCATCCAAGGCTTAAGCCTTCTTCCTATCCGAGAATCTCCTCCATCTAGTGTTCATCACGTTGGTTTCTATTTCCTTGAAGAAGATCCATGCATAAGGAGAGCTAAGGAGAAGAACATTCATCACTCCTCCTTACCATTTCCATCAGAAAGGCTTACCCTTAGAGGTATCCTTCCAAAGAACTTATCAAAGAAATTTAAATTAATGACACTAGACCCTCTAAGGTAATGGATAGGATCCTCTCCTAAACAAATTCTAGGTGTGTAACTAAAACTTAAGAATGTGTTAAAACTAAGACTATAACATCTTAATGAATTAGTCCTAACAACTAAAACATCTTGCCTAAAGTACCTTATGTAGTAACTTAGGTGTTTCCTAGAAAATAAGGAAAATACTAGTAGAAAATTTCCTAAACAATTTTGGAGTATATTATTTGCTAGATAGTTATGAGTAGATAGTGAAAACCCATAGAATCTATGTTTATCTTGTAGGAAAGTAGTCAAATTAAGTTCAAGTGGATGTGAACTTCCCTTAAGATCTAACATAGAATATATGACACTATAAGTTGTATCTATCAAACAATATAATCAAAGAATTGGATGCTTTATTAGAACAACTAAGGTAGAAGGAGTCCTAAAGAAAATAGGGCTATCTACCTTGGGCACCACCAAGGAAGTAGCATAAGAAGTGGGAATAAGTGAAGTCCACTTCTTCTTCACTAAATCTTGAAGTTTAGATTCTTTTTCTTTAAAAAGAGCTTGTTTTTGAATCTTTACTTCATGACTAGTGGCAACATAAGGGTAAGTGTTAAGGCCTTTATGAATGAAGAGAAAATTTTTCAAAGGGTTATTAGTGATAAAATAATTCTTTTTACAAATAAATCCTTTAGAGGATACTTCTTCCTCCTTACTCTTCCCTAAGCAAAATGACTTTTCTTTTTCTTTTTCTTTTTCTTTTTTGAGTTTCATTTGTGCTTAATCCTCAACCACTTGTTGAGATGAGAGAGCATGAAGCACAAATTTCTTTTCCTTGTGCATGAAGGTGATTTCATTAGTAAGACCATTGTGCATATTTTTCTTTTCAAATTGTCAAGGTCTTCCTAACAAAATATGACAAGCTTCCATTAGTACTATATCACATAAAACTTGGTTTTCATACTTCCCAATAGAAAACTTGACCTTCACTTGTTGGTCAACTACTATGTCTCTATCCTTATTGAACCATTGTTGTTAGACAAGTAGCCTCATATAACTTAAGAGGGGGGGTTGAATTAAGATATCCAATTTTTTCTCTTTTTACAAGTTTTTCGAATTACTTGCTTATAAATTCAATTCCTTAGATAAAATCTATATGTTGAAAGAATGAAGATGCACACTACTTAAACACAATCAAATGAATAAATAAAAGAGTAAGGAGAAGGAATTGCAAATTTGTTTTATACTGGTTCGGCCAATCCTGCCTACGTCCAGTCCGCAAGTCTCCAACTTGAGATTTCACTATTCTTGTAAACCTTACAAGACTTCAATCCTCCAACACCTTGGAACTTCCCTTCCTTGTGTTGAGATTCAAAACCACCCAGGAGAAAAACACTTTCTCATTTACAGATTGAATGATTGAATGGGTTTTTCATAATAACTCTCTTGAAGAGTAGATATTACAGTATGAAGATCCTTAAAAAAATCTTAAGAATTTGCAAGTGATTATGGGTAGGAAGTTTTTGTAATATTTTTTCATATTTGAGTTCCTAACCCTTTAAAGAAAAATTATGCATATTTATAGATAAGAATCTCATAGTTGTATCTTTTCATGAAAAAGTGTAACTCTTTGTGTTCTTCTGAAAAGATACACTGGTAATCGATTACAAGGGTTTGGTAATCGATTACAATGGTTATAAATTTCAAAATAATTGAAATGTTGTATCTTAATATTCAAATTTTGAAGTTCCCTCTGTTGGTAATCGATTACAAGAACTGGTAATCGATTACCAGAACATATTGTTGCATTGTTTCAAAAACTTTTATGTAGAAAACTTCATATGAATAATTTCTTTCACAAACTCTTTTAAGAAATGATTTGAACTATTCTATAAAGATTTTGTTAAGTATTTTGAAAACATTTTTACTTACTTTCAAAAGATTTAAAACATTCTTACATTTAAAGAGATTAATTTGAGGTTTTTGAAAACTTATTCTTAAGTGTTAAGTCAGACGAAGCAATTCCCAAAAAAGTTTTGAATGAGACAAATATAATACATATTGTTATTTTTAACATGTGTGTTAGTGTTTCAGAAAAACATAAGTACAGGCAAGTTGAAGAACATAGTATGTGCCACTTCTTATACTAGAACCAAGATAAAGGAAGGAAAGACTCAAGCATCAGACGGAAAGGCAAACGAAGCCAAGTCTAGCACAAGAAGGAAAATGATCAAGCTTCAGACGAACTGCATTCAAGAACGAGAAGAAGTCCATAAAGACCACAGATGAAACTTCTTCAAGTACCAGACGAAGATTAGTAAGGCAAAGCACAACACAAGGATCAAACAAAGTAGAGTCAAATGCAAGATGAAATACGACATGAGCACCAGACAATGATGGATCAAATACCAGACATAAGTGTATCAAGCACAACATAAAGCGCAACATAAGGATTTAGACGAAGGTTGGTCAAGAATCAGATGAAAGTCAACTACATATCAGCCAACGGACAACACAGACTAGAAAGCATTCCAGACAGAAATGAAGTTTTTCCATCTACAATATTGACCAGACCAAAGGAAGTCAAAGCATTGATGACAAATGCTCAGATGAAGATCAAGTGTTGAGATGAACATGGACTACTAGACGCAGATAAAGACTGTCATGCAAGCATTTGAAGAATCAGGTCTCAAGGGACAATTCAAGCATCGTCTACAATCATACAAAGAGCTCTCAAAATGATCGCGTGCTGGAAGGAAAAGAAGAAGAAGAATAAATGCAAGCCCAAAAGTCAAAGCATGCGTCTGTCAGAAAAAGTACATTACCTTTTCAGATTAAGACAATGTCTCTGTAGCTACGATGATTGAAAAAGGACAAGAAACTCCTAGGTCATAGTTAAAGTAAAACACTACAGCTAATCACGCAATGTCTATAAACAGGAAGCAACATGTAATGCAAAATCAAGTGCATTAAATGAGAAATCAAACTAGTCATGAACGACTACATTCTTCTTCAACGGACACTTGCAACAGGAAGATTTTACAGAGGCTATAAATATGTCATGACTTCAAACATGGAATGGTTGGTGAAAGCCCAAGAAGCAACAAAATCAGAGATAGAACATACATAGTCAAATGTACAATATTGTATTTATCTCTGTAGACTAAGGAGTTCTAAGTGTAACTTAGGAACATAAACCTTAGTGAGTGTAGTAAATCTTTGTATCCTCTCTGTGAGAGTAAACTACATACTCAAAAAAAATTATCTATCATTTGTAAAGCCGGAAGAGGCTAGGAAAAGAATACTTGTATAAGCCGGGAGAGGCTTGTCAAAGAATCCTCACTAAGAGCCTGAAGAGGTTGAACAAAGAATACTAGTGCCAATGAGTGAAGTTGGAGAACCAGGAGTGATTGATAATACTCGGGAACTAGGAGTGGTTGAGAATACTCATTGAGAGCCTGAAGAGGATGAACAAAGAATACTAGCGCCAATGAGTGAAGTTGGCGAACCAGGAGTGGTTGATAATACTTGGGAACCAAGAGTGGTTGAGAATACTCACTGAGAGCCTGAAGAGGCTGAATAAAGAATACTAGTGCTGACGAGTGAAGTTGGCAGGCCAGAAGTGGTCGACAATACTTGGCAAACCAGAAGTGGTGATAATACTTGTACTTAATTAAAAATCTAGTGGAACCCTTCAATTGAAAGAGACTGGACATAGCTTAGTCTGAGCGAACCAGTATAAAACTTTTTGCACTGTTTTATCTTTAATCTCTAAGTTAAGACCACTTAGGAATCTAGTTATAGTGGTGACTTCCTCTTCCCTAATACACGCCCTCATCATGTATAGCTCTATTTTTTGCCTATATTGCTCAACAGTCATGTCTCTTTGTTGGAGCCTTTGGAGCTTATTCATAAGCTCCCTACCATAATAAGAGGGAATATGTCTCCTCCTCAATGCACTCCTAAGATCATTCCAATATTGATAGGAGGGTTATTTTGGAGACGCCTTTCTCTTTCTAGGGCAGTCCACCAATACATTGCATGTCCTTGAAAGCTAAGAGTAGCAAGTGACACCTTTCTTTCTTCACTCACCCTATGGCAAGCAAAGAGTTCCTGATGGAGGTGAGTAGTAGGAGTGAAACTCAAACTCTTCCTAAACTCCTCCTAGGCTCGGATCTTCTTCAATGGAGATGGAAACACACTTGAAGAACTCGTGAAGATGAAGAACACTTGCTGAAATGGAAGAAGGAAGCATCCAAGCTCAAGAACTCAAGGGATTGCACACTTCAAAGTGAAGGAAACTAGGTTTTCCTAAGGTTTTTGAAGGCATTCTCTTAGGTTTTCTCTCTTGGATATTTCGGTGACTCTTGAGGGAATTAGCTGAAGGTAATGTTCAGAAATTCTCATATATTCAAAAGTGATTACAATAGGTGAAGGATAAGCTTAAGTAGGCACGGTTTTGAGACACTTAGGCGCCTAAACCAAACTACACAAAATGGCGCCTAAAATTTGAATTCAAATTGGAAATTTGAATTCAAATTTTGATGCACATGGGTGTGGCCGTGAGTTTAGGTGATCCTTTGCATCTAGGTCTGATTTGAGAGTCATTTAGGGTTAATTTGAGTGTCACATGTTCAGCCACCCATTGGTGCAAAACATGTGACTCAAATGTAACTTAAATGGCTTCCAAATTAAACTCAATGTAACCTAGTTAGCCTACTTTAGTTTTTCTTGTATTTTCCTAATCTAATGACCTAAATATAATGGTCAATCAAATACAATGGAAAGGAAAAATTACAAGAATTAAAATGAGCCCAATATTGGGTACCAAAAGCCCAAAGGCCCATGAAGCCCAAAACTAGGCCCAAGTAGCCTACAACCTAAAATGCTACTCTATGTGGTCCAAAATACAAGGCCAAAATATATTCAAACTATGCTAACAAAATGTAATAAGATTGTTCATAACAAGATAGGCCCATGTTGAAAACTTGGTTTGGGCCTTCAAAGCCCATAGGGCCCATTGGGCCTAGACTGGCCCAATCTTCCATGTCTAGCCCACTCCTCTTGGATCTTTGAGTATGTCACCTCTTGCACTCCAAAGCATGATTCCATCAGTTCCTCTATCTTCATCTCCCAATCAAGGTAGGTTTCCACATCATCCTTCCCAAAAAAATGAGGGCGATCCACTTTGGAGGTCTAAGTATACAAATTGAACTATGGAAGGAGGTGAGCTACAAAGAGTCACTTAATAACCAAACCTCTTCAAGTAGAAATTACTAAACCCCCTTGTACCTTGTCTTGCACAAAAAAATTTTCACAAAAGTTTTCCAAAAGAGAAAATAAAAAACAAGTGCCTAAGTGTCACAAGTAGTATATTGCAAGGAAAACTTAAATTTCTTGAAAACTTAAATGATTGAAAACATAAATGACTAGAAAACTTAAAGGTTGGAAAACTTAAATGACTAAAAACATAAACTAGATGTGAAGAACTATAAACCTATGTGGGAGCTTGAAAAACACTAAAAGCTTTCAAGGACCACTCCCACCAAGTACTAAACGAATTTACTTAAGAAAACACTAGGGAGAGATGAAGATGTACCAAAGACACCTCCAAGACACTCCCAAAGGCCTTGTACACAAATGTAATGAAAATTTACAACAAATGAAATGAAGTGGCTGCACCAAATTTAGAAAACAAAATCAGCCACTAATTAGAGACTGAATTTAGAGACGGATTTGGTGAGGAAATTTTGTGACAGCAAAAATTTCTATCTCTAAATTTGGTCACTAATTCCTTTCACAATTTTTTTCAAATCCTTGATTCCTTCAATTCCAGTCTAGCAAGCAAGCTTTGCAGAACCTCGCACAAGTGTTTTTCTCTTCTTTTTGAAGTAATCTTGATGGCGATTACTTCTAGGTGTTTATTTCCAACAAGAGCTTTCCACCAAGGAGAAAACAATCCCCTAAGCCACCACAAACATCCTAAGATGCTACCATTGTATCTTGGTCTTCCAATCCTTCAAAGAAGCATTCAACACACCAAATAGTTTCTGGAATATTAAGGTAAAAACTGAAACTGCACAATTAAAGGAGGCTAACCAGGTGGTGAAATAGATGAGACAAGACAAGAAAGAATGTTAAGGAAAGACAAGCTAAAATTAAGGCATAAAGAAAACAAGCACTTCAAAATGAATCCTATCAATGGTTCTAGAGTGGATTACCAAAAAAAAAAATATAAGATTATAAAAGTGATAGAAGTGAGTGGGAGAAGTGATGATTGAACTCCTCCAAGCTTCTTCTAGGCACGGATCCACTTCAAAGGAGATACTACCGAATGAATGAACACCTTATGATGGTGAGAAACTTGCGGAATGAAGGCCTAAGCCTTGAAGGAAGCATCCAAGCTCAAGCACTCAAGGGATTGCTCACTTCAAAGATAAGGAAACTAGGTTTTCCTAAGGATTTGAAGGCACTCTCTCTATGGCTTTCTCTTGGATTCGGTGACTCTTGAAAGGATGGCTGAAATAATTTTCAGAAATCTCATATATCAAAAGTGAGTACAAAAATGTAAAAGAAACACTTAAGTAGGGTAGGTTTTGGGTGGTATTGGCGCCTAGACCAAGCCACACAAGTTGGCGCCTAAAATTTGAATTCAAATTGGAAATTTGAATTCAAATTTTGGTGCACATGGGTGTGGCCGTGAGTTTAGGTACTAAATGTGCATCTAGGTCTGATTTGAGAGTCATTTAGGGTTAATTTGAGTGTCACATGTTCAGCCACCAAGTGGTGCAAAACATGTGACTCAAATGTAACTTAAATGGCTTCCAAATTAAACCTAATTTAACCTATTTAACCTACTTTAGTATTTCTTGTATTTTCCTAATCTAATGACCTAAATACAATGGTCAAACAAATACAATGGAAAGGAAAAATTACAAGAATGAAAATGAGCCCAATATTGGGTACCAAAAGCCCAAAGGCCCATGAAACCCAAAACTAGGCCCAACTAGCCTAAAAACCTAAAATACTACTCTATGTGGTCCAAAATACAAGACCAAGATTTGTGATATCTATACTAACATAATGTATACAAAATATATGGAAATAGCTATAACAAAAATATGGCCCTTGAAAAAGTCAACTTGGGCTTTTCAAGCCCATCGGGCCCATTGGGCTTTGACTGGCCCAATTCTCCAAGTCTAGCCCACTCCTCTTGGTTCTTTAAGTATGTCACCTCTTGCACTCCAAAATATGATTCCATCATCCCCTCCCTCTTGAAAAGGATTTGTCCTCAAATCTAGAGGATGAATGGAAGAAGAAAAATCATCACCTACATGGAAAACATGGAAGGAGTAAGAAATGACATGATAAGAGAAAAGATCATGGATCCTAAGAGGAGTCCTAGTATCTAACCTAACAAAGAAAGATAAAATATTAGACTCTCTAGAAATAGGCTCCTCTTCTAAGCATAACCTAGAAGTAAAACCTAAAAATGTAAAAACACTATGACTAACACAAAGAAAAGATTGATTTTTAAACACCACAACATCTTGCCTAAAGTACCCTAAATGGTAACCAAGGCTTTTTCTAAAATATAAAGAAAAAAATACTAGAAAACGCCCTAGACAATTTTGGATTTGATTGTTTACTAGATATTCATAATCATATAAACTATATTTATCTTGTAGGGAAGAAATCATATTAAGTTCAAAAGAAGAAGAACTTCCCATAAGATCAAACATAGAATATAGATTATTACAAGTTAGATCTACTAAACAATATAAACCCAGAATTGGGTGCTTTATGACATCAAAAGAAATACTTCCTTCCTTGTGCACCTTCAAGGTAGTAGTATAAGGAGTAACACTAGGTATAGTCCACTCCTTCTTCACTATATCTCGAAGTTGAGAAGATTTCTTTGCTTGAAATTCATTTTGTTCTTCATTCTCAACGTTAAGATAAGTGGCAGCATTAGGATAAGAGTCAAGATTTTTATGAATAAAGAGAGTTCTTGATAAAGCTTGTGTGGTCATGAAATAACTCTCTTTTGTCACAAAAGTCTTAGTGGATTCCCCTTCATCCACACTCTTTCCTTCCTTTTTTTCTTTGTTTATTTTCTTTTTCATTTGTTTTTGATCCTCAAACACTTGGGGTGGTGTTAAAGGATTAAAAACAATTTCTTTATTTTTATGAGTGAAGGTTATTTTGTTAGTAAGGCCATCATGTATAGTTTGCTTATCAAATTGCCATGGCCTACCAAGCAAAATATGACAAGCTTCCATAGGGATCACATCACATAAAACTTTGTCTTTGTAATCCCCTACAGAAAACTTGACCTTCACTTGTTGATTCACCTCCAATTCCTCACCTTCATTGAGCCAATGAAGTTTATAAGGGTGAGGGTGAGGAATGGTGATAAGTGCTAACTTGTTAACCAACCTTGTACTACAACAATTTGTACAAGAACCACTATCAATAATGAGAAAACAATTTCTTTTTGAAACCAAACATCTTGTGTGAAAGATGTTCTCTCTTTGACATAGTGAATTTGGACAAGGTTGACTTCCAAGAAGCCTTTTGACCATAAGAAGATCACCATCAACAGGATAAAGCTTTTCAATTGGATGATCTTCCTTACTAGTCTCACTATCACTTGAAGTGGTAGAACTAGATTCATCAAGACTACTATAAATGTCTTGCCCTTTCAAAATCATTACCTTTTTAGTTGGGCATTGAGAAGCTATGTGGCCTCTCCCAAGACATTTAAAGCATTTGATGTCACTAGTCTTACTACTAGAAGTGACAACATTTTTATTTTTATCTTTTTCATTTTCTTTATCTTGACCTTTACTAAAGTTTTTAGAAGAGTCATATTGACCCTCCCTCTTGTCCTCTCTCTTGATATAAGAGCTAGATTGAGTTTTGCCTTTTCTCAAATTTTGTTGTTCCACCCTTATACAAAGTTGGACCAAATCATCAAGGTCCCTATAAGGGAGTAACTCAACTCTATCTCTAATATCAAAATTGAGACCACTTAAAAATCTAGCAATGGTCAACCTTTCCTCTTCCCTTATCCCAGCCCTCATGAGATATAACTCCATCTTTTGCCTATACTCTTCAACACTCATATTCTTTTGTTGGAGTCTTTGGAGCTTATCCATAAGCTCCCTACTATAATAAGAAGGTATGTGCCTTCTTCTCATAGCACTCCTCAACTCATTCCAATAAGTGATGGGAGGATCATTGTGAAGTCTTCTCTCTCTTTCCAAGGATGTCCACCAATACATGGCTTGTCCTTGAAAAGCTAGGGTGGCCAAAGGAACTTTTCTTTCCTCACCTACTTGATGACAAGTGAAGATTTGCTCCACTTTCATCTCCCAATCTAAGTAGGTGTCCACATTATCTTTTCCATGAAAGTAAGGGAGATCAACCCTTGATTCCCTCACTTTGTGTTCTTTAATGACTCTCCTAGGTGTTGGTTGATAGTAAGCATCCATTTGGATACTACCATCATTATTTTGAGAATCATTGGAGCTCTTGGTTGAGCTCCTAGAAGAACCTTTTGGACTTTTATTTTTATTTAATCTTTTTAAAAGTTTTTCTTCTCGTTGCTTAATCTTTTGAATCTCTTGTTCTAAAGCCATGATTTGTACTTCCTTTTCAAGTTTTTCTTTTTGTTTTTGAAGTATTTCATCATGCTTCCAAAGTTTTAGTGCCTCAACCTCCTTGACAATTCTTTTAAAACTTTTAGGAGATTCAAAGCCACTACTACTTTGAGAATGTTGACTCATGATTAAACAATAAGATTTTATATGCTATGCAAGAAGTTATAAAATGTTTTTGGTATTTTCTAGGAATGAAAATAGCACTTGGAAGTCTAAGTGTACAAGTTGCACTATCAAGGGAGGTGAGCTACAAAGAGCCACTTAATAACCAAGCCTTTTCAAGTGGAAATCACTAAACTCCTTTGTGGTATTTCCAAATCCCCAAAACTTTTCACAAAAATTTTGTATGCTTTTTACAACTTTGTTTGTTTTTGACACTTAACTAAGCGTGAACAATTAAAACTACACAATTCTAGACGTTTATAGGCAGCAAAGTAAAGCAATTAAGTACAAGAAAACTTAAAAGAAACAAGTTAAGCAACTAGTCGGATATCCTAAGTGGAAGCTTGAAACATATGAAATTTCCAAGCCACTTCCACTAGTACTACACGTGAGAGTCTATCAAGGATGTAGATATACCTGACCAGCTTCTTAATACTCCCTCCAAGCTTTACAAATTGGTTTAAAATACAAGAGAATTGACAAAATTAAACTAGCCTAAAAAAAACAATAAAGTGGCGGCTTTGGTGACCAATTAGTGGCGGTTTTGTGTTCAACTTTTCCAACACTTAACCAAGTGTTTAATCCGCCACTAATCCTTCAATATGCTGCTCCTGAACCTGCAAAAGAAACACAACAAAGAGGTTAAGGTGGCTGCCTCACAAGGTGAAGGAATTGGTCACTCAAGTGAAGGAGATTTAGGAGAATTTTGGTCACTAAATTAGGTCAAATTTGGTGATTATAGTGTCCAAAATTTTTCCTACTCTTTGTTGAGCAATGCTTGATCCTTGAGCAAGGATTTAAGGCCACTTCCAGCACAGGAAATTATTGAAAGAAAACTAGACAAGCAACAAAGCACAATTTGGAAAGCTTATACCAAAATTAAGAGTAATATGTGTATATGACAAGACTCAAAGAAGTTCAACAAGTAAAACTGAAAATTAAGACTCCAAATAAAAGCTAGCACTCAGAGAGAAGAGTTCCTAGATAGGTACTAGAATAGATGAACAAATCAAAAAAAATTTGAAGACAATTGGACAAGTTTAGCAAAAGTAGTAGCCAAAACAATAACAAGGAATCAAGTAGGTTTTTCAACTTGTATACCTCTCGGCTTTTTCCTTTTAATTTTCTTTCTCTATTTTTTTTTTAATTCTTTCTTTTTCCAGTATCAAATTAAGAGTCCAGAGAGTATATTTGCCTTTTGTTTCAAATTTTTCAATGATTCCAAGTTATAGAAACCGAGAATACAAATCAGCCAAAAATTAGGTCAAATTTCAAGTAACTTGAATAACTAGTGCACTAATCTTTAGGTTTTTGGTTTGGATTCCTTTTGAACTCTTTTCTTTTTGATATTTTGAACACTTTAGGCTCTGTTTTATCTCTGTTTTCAGCCTCTAATTTTTTTTAAAATTTGAATCCACAAGAAGAGTGCACTAGAAGTAGGTTTACACTTGAAATTTTTGAATCACAAAATCTTTTTAAGTTTTTCAATGGAATGTGATTTGAAAACTTAAGAACATAATAGAAACCTAACTCTAAAGAAACTTACTAGAACTAATAGCAAGTTATGAACACAATAAGGCAAAAGAAAAAGCACATATAGGAGGCACAAAATGAGCAATGACCGAGACCAATATGTAGACACAAAAATCAAAATAAAACTAGGTTAAACATGCTATTCAAGGAATTGGCAACATGTAAGGATTAAACACAAACTTCTAAGACAAAACATAGATTCAAAACCAAAATCTAAATGCAATGCATGAGGTCCAATCACGGACACATACAAGGAATGGAGAGACTCAAAATAAACTCAAAATTAGCACAAAGCAAATAGTTCCTACAAGTTGATTATGGAAGAAAAATTCAAGACAATCAACAATGGATCTATGAACTCAATAACATCAAAATATAGATCCGAATTGAAACTCAATTAAGACAAACATAAGAACACAAAGAACACATAATATTCGGACCAAAACAAGGTGAAGAACTTATCTCCTTGAAGACCTTGCTCTTGATACCAAAAATGATAGAAGTGAGTGGGAGAAGTGATGATTGAACTCCTCCAAGCTTCTTCTAGGCACGGATCCACTTCAAAGGAGATACTACCGAATGAATGAACACCTTATGATGGTGAGAAACTTGCGGAATGAAGGCCTAAGCCTTGAAGGAAGCATCCAAGCTCAAGCACTCAAGGGATTGCTCACTTCAAAGATAAGGAAACTAGGTTTTCCTAAGGATTTGAAGGCACTCTCTCTATGGCTTTCTCTTGGATTCGGTGACTCTTGAAAGGATGGCTGAAATAATTTTCAGAAATCTCATATATCAAAAGTGAGTACAAAAATGTAAAAGAAACACTTAAGTAGGGTAGGTTTTGGGTGGTATTGGCGCCTAGACCAAGCCACACAAGTTGGCGCCTAAAATTTGAATTCAAATTGGAAATTTGAATTCAAATTTTGGTGCACATGGGTGTGGCCGTGAGTTTAGGTACTAAATGTGCATCTAGGTCTGATTTGAGAGTCATTTAGGGTTAATTTGAGTGTCACATGTTCAGCCACCAAGTGGTGCAAAACATGTGACTCAAATGTAACTTAAATGGCTTCCAAATTAAACCTAATTTAACCTATTTAACCTACTTTAGTATTTCTTGTATTTTCCTAATCTAATGACCTAAATACAATGGTCAAACAAATACAATGGAAAGGAAAAATTACAAGAATGAAAATGAGCCCAATATTGGGTACCAAAAGCCCAAAGGCCCATGAAACCCAAAACTAGGCCCAACTAGCCTAAAAACCTAAAATACTACTCTATGTGGTCCAAAATACAAGACCAAGATTTGTGATATCTATACTAACATAATGTATACAAAATATATGGAAATAGCTATAACAAAAATATGGCCCTTGAAAAAGTCAACTTGGGCTTTTCAAGCCCATCGGGCCCATTGGGCTTTGACTGGCCCAATTCTCCAAGTCTAGCCCACTCTTCTTGGTTCTTTAAGTATGTCACCTCTTGCACTCCAAAATATGATTCCATCAAAAAGTAAAACAAAAAGCAATTAACAAGAATACATGGCTAGACAGTTTTGGAAAATAAGGCAAATTTGAGAGCAATTTTGTCACAATTTCCTACTCCTTTTGGCCTTTTATTTGGTTCTTTATTTTGATTTTCTTTTGTAATTCTTTTCATTTTTTTTAAAACAAACAGGAGTTTAATGCCTTTTACAAGATATAGGAGTCTTGGATCCAATATTGAGAAGAGTTTCTAAAATATGTCACAATACAAGAGGTATACAAGTGCTTGTGTTTTGCAAGTGCTCACAAAATTTTGCACAAATTGTAAGTAACTTTCAAGCACACATTTCCTTTGTTTTTCATATGATTCTAAAAAACTTGTACCTCTATTTTTCCTCTATTTGGAATGATTAAAGATAGTTAAAAGATTCAACCACAACAAGTTACACAAGAAACCTAAGAATCAAGTAGTGTTTAGGCAATTTTTTTTTGACAAAATTTTAATGAGACATCATAGAAACCTAACTCTATGAATTTGCTAGAACTAATAGCAAATATGAACTCAAAGATGCAAAACAAAAGCACATTTAGGTACATATATTAACAAAACAAAACAAGACCGTATCATATATTAACACAAAAATAGGTACAACAAGCTATTCTAGGAATTTATGACATGTAAAAAAGACTACACATGACTTCTAGACAAAACTTTCATGAATAAAAAATCAAAACACATGTTAATCATATTGTTCATACATGGATTTAGTAATATAAGAAAGGACTCAAACAAAACAAAATGCACAAGCACAAGAATCCTATAAGCACCATGGTTTGGTTCAAGAATCAAGAAACAAGCAAAGTAATGAACCAAACAAGTAATGAGACATATAGATCTATCAATATAGTTTACATAAATTAGATCTAATCAAGAAACAACACAAGACATGGAAGTAGACTACACATGACCGAAAATGACTAAAAGAGAGGAACACATAACCTCAAGAGCAACCATGGCTCTAAATACCAAAAATGATGGAAATCACTTGTTGGAGTGATTGTTGAACTCTTTCAAGTGCCATCCTCACGTCCACATTTTCTCTTGAGTTTGATAATGGATTCGGAAGCAAGGTTCCAAGCTTCAAAAGCTTGGAGGAGAAGCAACAATGGCGCGTTCTCCTTCTTGAAGAAAAAGAAGAAGTGATGAACCAAGGCACAAAGGAAGGATTCCATTGTTAAGGTTTTTAAGGGGAGAACTTTCTCCATGGCTTAGGGACTCTTGTATAGAGAGAATTTGATGAAAATTTTGGAGAAGAGTTTATATAGAGTAGGGAAACTTGTCGAGCAAACTAGGCTAACCATGGTTCAAAGGAAACATAGTTAGCTCAACTTGACCGTCCACCATGATTTGGGAGACTTGTGGAGCAAGCTTCTAACTTAGAAGCTTGGGAAGCAAGCTAAGTTAGAAGCTTGTAGCACAAGCTTCCCAAGTATGCAAGGTTAACAAGTAATTCTGGCCAAAGAACAAGCTAGGCGGCCATGGTGTCATTCTCCAACTTTGGTCCAATCCAAAAAGTTAGAATTGGTTTAGTTAGGTTAACCAAATGATGGTGAGACCTAACTATATCAATTCCTTAGAAAATATGGAGAAAAATAAGCCCAATATGTAAAATTTGGCTAAGGCCCAACTCTAGGCCAATTACTAGTTGCACCTACACACATTACAATTTGTCACCCCACTTCTACTACTAAAAATATAAAAATGGATGACCCTTAATACAAGGTCAAATGGAGCAAAAGTCTCCAAGTAACATACCCTAAATTCTTAAAAGAATATCCTATAATGAAAGAAAGAAAAGTGGCTCACAAATACAAAGGCAAAAATAAACCTATACAAGAACTACTATATACAATCATATGAAAGGTCTTCAAAATTAACTCATTCATCTTGGGTCCTTTAATGTATCACCTCTTGGTCTTTTTGGCCTTGACATGATTCCATCACTTTGTGTGATGTTATCTTTTCTTGGTTAAGTTGAATTCCACTTTCAGGTACAAAGTAGATAGAGGAATTTGAGCTTGTTAGAGATGAAGCTTATACTTTTACCTTATTTAGATGGGATGACTTTATTAGTGTGAGATTTGGAGGAGTGGTTTTATCTTAATTTTATTTACATTTAATTCATGTGAATAATAAACCTTTCAAAAGTGGGACTTTTAACATCGGTCGCTGACCGATGTTTAAAGTGAGACTTTTAAAATCGGTCAACAGTGACCGATGTTAAAAGTGAGACTTTTAAAAATAAATATATTGAAATGTGCGTCCATTTTTTTTTTGTAGAAGGCAAAATAATTGAAAAGGAAAATATGGGTCTCAAACTTGCTGTATTTCTCATACGTAAGGGACTATCTCCTAAGCAACTAAAAGTTGTCACTTCCACTAGTTATTGATCATAGTAAATAAAGCAGCACCTTAAGTTATTGTTATTGTTTGGGAAAAATAGAAAGAGATAACCCAATTTAGCTCTGATTAAAAACGTTACAAGAAAAAAATTATGAGCAAGAGCGAAAAAGAAATATAATTGAAATGTAAGTATCTTGTTACAAAATCAGAATGTATGGATTGTAAGCATAATTTATGAGTTGATCTTTACCCACTGTTACAATGAAATCAGAGTCTATGTAACTTGAATACAGATGGTTGGGAGGTATCATCGATCAACAATAGTACTTAATCTTTTAGGGCCCATATCACTAATTACTAATACTTACATTGGTGCTTCCCATTCCACCTATCTAAATTCAAAAAATGCCTAAAAGTTTAATCTGGAACGGCCCTAGAACGGCCCGTACTGCAAGCAGAATGGCCCATACTGCAAGCAGAACGGCCCGTTCTGCAAGCAGTACGACCTGTTCTGCGCTCAGTATGCCCGTACTGCAAGCAGTACGGCCTGTTCTGCTTGCAAAACGGGCCGTTCTGGGACAGTTCCAGACTCAAAATTCGCCCAGCAACAACGATATAAAAGACAATAGAAGACAATGTTACCTTGATGTTGTATTCTTTTGAGAAAATGAGAAGCTGCACACTTTAGATGAGAGCCCGAGAGAGTAAAGAAAGGACTATATGAACTATTGAATCCAAAGGGTAGAGAATGGAGCTAGGGGGAGAATGGGAGCGGAGATAGAAGTTTAAGTCTCTCGTGCTACTTTTAAAATCGATTGTTCAATAACCAATTTTAAAAGTGATACTTTTAAAATCGGCTATTCGATAATCGCTTTTAAAAGTCCACTTTTAAAATCGGTCTTCAAGAGCCAATTTTAAAAGTCTCTACTTTTAAAATCGGCTCTTGGATAACCGATTTTAAAAGTATCACTTTTAAAATCGGTTATTGAACAACCGATTTTAAAAGTAGCGTCAGAGACTTTTAAAATCGGTTATAACGTAATCGATTTTAAAAGTAATGTCATTATTTACAAAATTGTCATCGCGTCACTTTTAAAATCGGTTACCTTATAACCAATTTTAAAACCCCGATTTTAAAAGTCATTTTTGTACTAGTGTATCCATGATAATCGCTTTTATAAACCGCCTTAATTATTTCATCGTCATATTATATTAAATGTATATACAGTAGAAGTGTGTCACACAATCGATGTAAAAGGTAAGACCTAAAATAATTCATTTGATAGATATTTTTTTCACTAGTATCTGCTAATTTTAATATTCTCATAAAATATAATAAACTTATAAATTTTATTTTAATGTATGATATTCATATTTTTACATGTATAGCCATAAAGTACAATTAATTTAAGGAGGTTAATCATGCATGTTAAAAATTTTACATGTACTCTCGTGTTCAATCAAGCATGATAAGTTCATTTTAGGATTATGTAAAGAATATAAATTAAATAAAAATGCCAAGTTCATTTTAGGATTATGTAAGAAATAACTCTTTATAATTTCCTAATTTTATATTATTATTTTTTTAATATAATATACACTTTAGAAGAATTACTATTATTAGAGTTAAAATGCAATTGCAAAACTTTTCCTTGATTTTATAATATAAAATAATTTTTAAAAAGCGAAATATCATTGCTAAGTTTGTATCATATTTGGTAGCTAACTAATCCTTGTTCAATTATTTTTTTTTTCATCTGCTTGACAAATTCACAAAAGCACCATCACTTGTTTTTCAGATGGACTAACCATTATGAAGGGAAAAAAGTTGGAGGAGATAATGACGAGTGTGTACGATGCAAGACTTTGTTAATTAGATAGTAATTAATTAGAATTACATAATTTGATTAGGTAGATAGTAATAACTGATACAAAAAAGTAGGTAGTATAGATAATATAGACTTGTCACCTTTTTATTCTTATCTTAGGATCCACGTGTTAGTGTAGCATACGAGGTTTTAGGTGAATTTCTTTGGTGTGACGTCTTACATGTGACTTAAGGTTTCATAAACTCTGCGTAACCAACACAGCGAGCTTGGTCATAAACCATAAACACCATTGGTCTTTGTTGGTGACTATAAAACTCAAGTAGTGCTTAGAAAATTTAGAAATATAGCAAGCTTGTAGTTCATCATGGAATGGTGTTTATTACCACCAACTTTGGCTTTTGCACTTGTTGCTGTTGTTTGCACCTTCAACTGCTTGGTTAATGCCACTACAGATCCTAATCAAGGTCTCACTCTTTTCTTTCATATCTTAATTTAAATTATGTATATACTAATCATAAAGGGTTATTCTTTAGTTATTAAAAAAAAAAAAAAATTCTCTCTTTTGATGTACGATTTTTTTAGAAAAAAATATTCTAAATTATGGTTCCTCTTCCAATTTTTATTTATTTATTTTTAATTATTAGTTTCTTCTCTGCTTCTGTGTTTCACGGTAAATATTTCTCATTCTTTTAAGTAACTATTTAATATATTATCATTTTTTAAAAATCAATAAATATCTTTTCTTTCCTAACAACAATTTTGATTATTATTAAAAAGAGTAATTAACTACTTTAAATTTAAATTTTATACAAATAGACACATAAACTTTTATTTTATCATAATCAATCCTTATACTTTATTTGATTTGTAAATAGATATTATAAACTTTAATTTTGTTTCGGTTAATCCTTAAACTTTATTTCTTTTATAAATAAACATCCTCAACTTTAATTTCATTCTAATTAATTTTAACATTTGACATTTTTTATTTTTACAAAATTTTTATATTATCAATTTAGAGTTAAATTATTTATCTTAAATATCAATCATTCACTAATCTTTTTTTTTTTATGTAACAATTTTTTTTAAAATATAATAAAAAATGAGTTTAGAAAAAATAAAAGAATGATAAAAATAGTAAAAAATAAAGTCTTTATTTAATTTTTTTCTTCTTCTAAATTGTATGGTATCTTAATATATATGAAAATAAAACTAATATATATGTATCAAAAAATTAATAAATAAATGTGATTTAAAATAAATAAATGATTGATATTTTCTATTTTAACAATTTAATCTCAACATAATTTAAAAGACATAAAAAAGAAAAAAAATAATTAATTAAGAAAAATCATAATTAAAATGTTTATTTGTAAAAATATAAAATTTAAGCTAAATTATCATAAAATTAAAGTAATACAATTAAGTTTTCTTTGTAGACACCTGGGCAAAGGATTTTTCCCAGAAATGGTCAAAATTAAGTTCTAAAAGATGTAAAGCAAGCTTGTTAAATGAGACGGATGAGTGATATCAAAAGAAATTAAAGAAATTAAAGATAAAAGTAAAAGTGACAGGTAAATCAGGTATAGAAAAGAATCACGATTATTCTAAACCTTTTTTCTCTATCACAAAGAATGATTTATCAATCGACAAATATTTAATAATTATGCAGTATGATTGGTATATATATGACAGTATATACGACACATATCAAAGTAGCTTATTTTGTTATATGCATAAATAAGAAAAATAAATATTAACAAATAGTTAAAATTATAATATATATAAATGTCAGATGAGTATTTTAGCCTTGAGTCTTGTCTAGTGGGGGAGAAATTAACTTTTGCTAGTGATATGATGTTATTATTATTATTATTATTATTATTATTATTATTATTATTATTATTATTATTATTATTATTATTATTATTATTATTATTATTATTATTTTCTGAATAAAAAAAATATTATATGATCAAAATTTATTGTTTTTATTCTAATACACGTATAAAAGAATTTGATTAGATTTAATTATAAAGTTATTAAAGGATCCTACATATATTAAATAATGAAGCTAAACCTTTTTTTTTTCCGGGGATAATGAAGCTAAACCTACATCTTTAAACTAATATTCAACTCTTAAATCTATAAATTATATCTATAATTAATTATAATATTTATAATTAAGAGTTTTTCTTTAAAACCTCCTTTTTATAAGTTAATGTTTGACAAAAAATACCCTCAGCAGACACTTGATGATTTGATGTGACCCTTTACCGACACATAGTTCAAAATAACATTTAAAAAAGTAGTGAAAAAAGTAATTTATATTTTTTTTGTACAAATATTTTAAAATAAGAAAAACTTCAAAATAGTATAATATTTTTTATTTAAAAATTAAAATAAAAATGAAACATGAAAATAAAACCGTCAGTAATTGACCTCTAAGGTGTGTAATTGTCTGCGTGATGGTTTGGGTGTTCGGAGGAGTGGTTTAGAAGATTAGAAGAGCGAGAATAAAGTTATTGAGCGTTATGGTAAAATTTATATAGATGTGAAACTTCTTTATATATATATATATATATATATATATATATCACTTAATAAATATAGTTATTTATATTTTATTCAATAATTTATAATTTATATTAAATGTTAACCATCTAATTATTTAATTATAAATATTTAATGCATTGGTTAAATTTTTAAATTTAAAATTTCTTTTTGAAAAAATATATAATATTTTATTTTATAAATTTAAAATAATGAATGATTTTAAAAATATTTTATACATTAATTTAAATTTATATAAAAAAATATTATAAAATTTTTAATTTATTTTTAAATTTATAAACTTGATCTATTTATTAAAAACTCTTAATTCAGTAATTAAATTTTTAAAATTTAATGTAGAGCATGAATTATTAATTAAGTCAGATAAGTTTAATAAGACTTGCTTTTAAAATAAGTGAATCTCTCATCTCTAAAATTTATAAAATATTTTTATGATTATCTGTTAATTTGAATTAATAAAATAAAATTTCAAATAATTTTTAATTTTAAAAAAAATTATAAATAATATATATTAAAAACTTTTAATTTAATATTAAATTATTGAAATTTGTTTCATAATATAAATAAATTATTAAATAAAATAAATTTAGGCAAAATTATTCGTAAAGTATTCATTAATCAGAATTAATCAGACACCTTGTGATAATCTGTAAGCGGAGAAAACATTATGTATAGCACAAGGAGGTATATTTCATCTAAAAGTTGCTTTTTTTAATACATTTAATAAAATCATATCATTCATTAATCACGCACCTTGTTAAATTTTGTTGAAGAAGCTGATATTAACTTTTGAGAAGGGGTGTATAATAAAATATATTTTCTTAGTACATTGAAAAAGATATATGAGGGTGAAATTTTAAGTTTCAATCATTAGAAAATGCTTGAATTTAATTTTTGACAAAAATATTTTTTAATTAAATTTTATTTATTTTTCAATTAAATCAGATTATTATTTTTTTTTTCATATTCTTTTTTTAGCTTGTCATTTATTTGTTCGTATTGTTTTAGCATTGTCGAGACTCGATCTTGGGACCTCAATATGTTAAGTTAACTTGATAACCAACTGTACCAACACATTATAATACACATATAAAATTGAAAAAATATCTTTATCTCTCAAAGCATATATAGTGTCAGAAAAGTCAATATTATTCTTTAGATATAGCGTCGACTTTTATGACACTAAATTTAAGTTGAATTTAGTATTAGAAAAGTCGACGCTATTCTTTAAATATAGTGTCAACTTCTGATACTAACTTAATTTAAATTAACATAAAAAAATCGATACTATATCTAAAGAAATACTGTCAGATTTTCGGACACTAAACTTAATTTAAGTTAGTGTTAGAAAAGTCAACACTATTGTTTATATATAGCGTCAACTTTCCCGATATTAATTTAAATTAAGTTAGTGCTAAAAAAGCCGACGCTATATTTAAATAATAATGTCAATTTTTTCGATACTAAACTCAATTTAAATTTAATGTCGAAAAAGTCAACGCTATATCTTAAATTAGCATTAATTTTTTTTGACAATATTTGCATAAGTTATTAGCTAACTCTTATTTTCACAGCTTGAAATATTTTTTTTTATAGTATTAATTTAAAACGAAATTTTTGGAACACCCGAGCTTTGGTTTTAATACTTGAAATTGAAATGTAATTTTTCCTTTATATTATTTATGCAGCCAGAACTTTGAATGCAATCTTTAGCAAATGGGGTATAAAGGCAAATCCTGATCATTGGAACATAAGTGGTGACCTATGCAGTGGAAGGGCCATCGATGACACACTTTTTGCTGACAGAACTTACAACCCTTTCATCAAATGTGATTGTTTCAAAGACAGTGAAAATAGTACTTGCCACATTACCAAACTGTATGTTCTTTTCTCTTCTTCTTTTTCTAAACATTATTTCTGAATTTGGCAATTATTTTTTTTTCTTTTAGAAATATTTATTTTAAAGTTTCTAACAAATTTCCAATTGAGAAATAACTTCATAATAAATAAAAGTTAGCAAAAATTTGAAATAAATTGTATTAATTATTGTTATTATGAAAATGTTATTATTGGTAAATTAATTTAAATTAAGTTTATTATTGTCATTATTAGTTGTGTGGAAATAAATATTTTTAGTTTCAGTGGTTCAACATTTGCGTTTTTTCGTCTAAAAATCAAATTCAATCCTTATCTTGGATATGAAGTGGTGAATGGAGGTATATCATTTTACTTATATAGGGATCCACCTAATGAAAAAGAGTTATACATCCTTATCAAACCAAAATTGGTGAGTTGTGAAATGAGAGAGATTAATATTCAACTCAATGTATTAGGAAATACTTGTGACCAGACCAAAAAATAATTTAGAGGTTGAAACAATGAGCAAAATTACTTTGTTACACCTAATATCCCGAAATAATATATTTATTACATATTACAAAAATAGATTAATCAACGTATGTAGGATAGATAAAAATCATGTTTTTTATTGATGTTTTATGAGTAGGTACATCACATAACAAAAACATGTACACTATAAATTGAGTCTTATATATAAAACTTAAAAAAAAAATTCACTCCAAAAACTATCAAACAATTCAAATAAAAAAGTTGCATAAATCTAAAACCATAAAAGGAAATATCCAATATGTTTAGCCCAATTGTCATAGCTTGCTAGAGTATACAAACCAAAAAGAAAGCAAACTATTAGCAAGACTCTAGGCTTAAGCCTTTTTTTCTAACACCATCATCAACATGGTCTTGCACGTATTCAACAATATCATGGAAACATACACAAGAAAAAATGGAGTGAGGTGCACCTTACAACATGCTAGAGTATAGCAAAGGAAGTAAGTAGAACGCATGCACACAAAAATGAGTAACCATTTATTTAAGACATTTTAGTAATTCAAACAAATATAAGTGATGCTATGCACTTTCCATAATTGTTATCTCATATGCATGTAGTATAATGTCAAAATGTTTGAAAGTGGTCTACGAGTGCATGCAATTGATGGGTTGCCTTAACACATGATATAACTGTTTTCTCATATGCATGTAGTATAATATCAAAATGTTTGAAAGTGGTCTATGATTGCTTGAAGTGGATGGGTTGCCTTAACACAAGATATAACTACAATAGACTCTTTCAATTAGTCTATTATCCCCTAGTGACTAGTCAAGGTTACCGAGCTATAGTAATATGCCCCAACTGGCATGAGATTAATACAAACCATAAATTTTCCTCACTATGTATCATCACCCTTATGTTTAGAGATACCAACCCTTTGTAATTGTAACATCTCTCAAATTTGACGTCTTAGCAATTTCACTTCACAACATGTTACACGGTGATACTTCACATAACTCCTAATTGGTCATTACTTTTTACTGATCAGAGCCCTTCGTGGATAGCCATTTTTTAGATGTCTAGTCACCTTTAGGATCAACACTACCCTACAAACCAATACAAGACTTTTTAGCATGGTTTGTCCTTACTCACAAAAGCTTTTTGGAAAGCTTCCCTTAGAAGGTCACTGATCTCTAAATCGCTCCAAGTCAAGCATGCTTAACTGTGGAGTTTTTATGTGATGAACTACCAAATAATAGATGCATCTTGTTGATATATATAGTACTAATTAATTGATTTTAAGTCATTCTCAACTATATAGTCGCGCACCTATACAAATTTCTAAATTCCTCTTATTTCAGTATGTTCGAGCTTTTACAATGGCTACCACCAACTAAGTTCTTGTAAGAACATAAAAATAAAAAAAACAACCCATCTAGTACTGATCAATGATCACACAAATAATTCTTATGGTTTCACAAGTATCCCACTATGAGGATCCTACCTCTATAGTGTAGTCCTCATTTATATCAATTCAAAACATACACCTTAGCATTTCATTATATTCATTTAACATCATACATATCATCCATATATACATTGTTCATCATCATTTCTAGCAATACATACAATATTATGATCAAGTCATAAAACACACTAGGGCAAGGTTATGTCATCAAGGACTCCATGCTCATCATGAACTTCCCTAGACTTAGTGTTAAAGAGGTCAAAAAGTAAGGGTTTCTCTTGGATGCTTAGCGTTGAGAGCACAAAGAGTAAGGGTTTCTCTTTAGATATCCAACGTTTAACACTAAATTTTCATTACATAGTATCAAAGGATTAGAGTGCAAGGGTTGATCTTTAGATCTCTTGCTTAACATAAAACTCTTTTCACTTTGTGCCAAGGGAACAAAGATCAAGGTTTGATTTCAAAAGTTTCAACACCTAATGTACTATTTTCAACATTTAACACCAAATTGTCAAAGAGTAAAGATTACTTTTTAGTGTTTTCGCACTTAATATCATTCACCCTTCCCTTGGTGTCAAGGGAATAGAGAGCAAGCATTGCCTCTTGGAACTCTCATGCTTAGCATAAGGTCCCCACAGTGCAAGGATTTGAAAATAACCATTCTAAGGGTATGAAACCCTAACTCATCCAAACCTATAATAACAAGTCCTAAAGTTCTAAAATCAACCATCTTAACATGTTCTTACTTAAGTTTTCCTAGAAACACATAATTTAATTAACAATTTATACAATTACACATACATAAAAAATCCTTAATTTCATCAAGAGTACAAAAAATGGTCAAAACATATGACGCAAAAAAATAGCCAAATCATAAATCAAAATACAAGAATTGATTTAGGGCATTCATAACTCATCGAAATCAAAGTAACATGAAACACCCTATAGGGTTTCTGGCCAACCCCTCTACATACAAAGTTTGTTATACCCATGAATGAACTCATTCATCCTTTACCTTAAAACAAATGATTCCACGACAAGAGTGCATGCAAAGCAACAATTGTTTGTTTTCATGTCCTTCATTCTTTAACTAATGACTTTGATGACATGGTTTCCAAAGAGGGATCTTAAAAATGATTTTAGGCTTTAGGGGGCAAAAGCACATAAAGCCTTTTGAAACTGTTTGAGATATTGAAACCTTTTTATTTTCAAAAACATTTAATTATAAAACCTATGTACTCACCAATCTCTCCCAAGTGTGAGTTTCTTTCATGTGGTATGTTTCCACTCAAGTTTAAGTTCCCTTCTTTTATACCACAAGTATTCAATGATGATATTTGTACTATTATTAGCTCATTTCAACACTACTAGAAAAATTAGTATTTGTGACGAATTTTTATGACGGAAAAACTATCGTCACTAATAGTGACGAATTTTGTGAGAAATTTTTAATTTTTGTGACGGACTACCATTTATTGAAGTTTGTGACGGATTAAATTTTGTCTCTAAAAGATCCGTCAAAATTTTCGTCATTGAATAAAAAAATAAAATTAGTGACAGATTTTGTGACGGATTAAATTTTGTCTCTAAAAAATTCGTCACAATTTTCGTCACTGAATAAAAAAAATAAAATTAGTGAAGGATTTTGTGACGGATTTTTTAGAGACAAAATTTAATCCGTCGTTGAATAAAAAAATAAAATTAGTGACGGATTTTTTAGAGACAATTTAATCTGTCACTAAATAAATAAATAAAATTAGTGACAGATTTTGTGACAGATTAATTTATCTATAAATATTCCTTCACAAAAATGCGTCACAATACTATAATAAATAAGTTAGTGACAGATTTTGTGACAGAATTTTTGTCAACATTTGTATTTTGTCACAAATTTCGTCACCAATAGCTTAAAATTTTTTATGACGAAATTTGTGAGAAATTGTTAATCTCTCTCAAAATATTAAATTTTATTTATGAAATTTTTATATGTAAGAATTATTCAAAATTAAAGAATATATGTTAAATTTGTTTTTAAATTATGACAAATTAATCCGTCGAAAAATTTATATTTTTGATGGAAAAAAAATTCGTAAGAAAAGTTATATTATTGATGGAATATGTCCAACAGATTTATATTTGTCAAAAATATAATAAATTTTTACAAAAATTGACAATCATATCTAAATAAAGGTCCATAAAATTATATATATATATATATATATATATATATATATATATGATGAGGGTTATAATAACACCGGTATAATTTTTTCTAAGTATTACACCGCTCAATAACTTTATTTTAAATGAGAATTTTGTAAATCCAACCGTTAAATTGAAATTTCTTTACTCTTAAATCATATGTACAAAATTTTATATTAATCCAAGATGATTTGATACTTTATTCTTATAAAACAAAATTAACGTAATATAGAAAAAATTAATTAGCTTTGGAATAAATTATTTGCTAATTAACAATATAATTGAAACATTAATTATTTTATATTATTAAACTAAAATCTTATTGAAAATTTACTATATGATCTTAATATTTTTGTATAACTAATATCTGGTTTTAAATTTGATGTGAAAATATTATGATATAATTAGATAAGATTTTAAGTTAGTATTATATTAATGGTTGATAATTAGTATTCACATCTGGAATGACCCGTTCTCAAACCAGAACGGCCCGTTCCGGAGATGAGTTTTAACTCAAACGTCCATATTTGGAACGACCTGTTCCCAACTTTGGAATGGCCCGTTACCAACTAGGGTTATAGGCCATTTTGGTGGTTTGGAAAGACCCATTGCAGTTTGAGAACAGCCCGTTCTAGGCAACCAAAAATAGGTCTTTTTAGTAGTTTGGATTGGCCCGTTCCAATTTGAGAACGACCCGTTCTGGGCTACTAAATTACCCTCAATAAATCTTATGAAAATTACTAAATTACCCTCCATAAAAAGTATGAAAATTGGGGTGTTACAATTCTCCCCCTTTTAGAAATTTCTTCCTCGAAATTTATCAAACACCTAAATGGATGAACTTCATGGTTCTTGCTTTCTATTGCCAAATAACACTTTCCTAAATATTTCCCATCATAAAATATACTAGTAGAAAATCTCATGTAACCACACTACCTCACTGATGTACAACTCTATCATTCTCCCTAAGGAATATCTAATATCAATAAGGATAAGACAAGCAAACTTGGTGAGTCTATCCACTAAAACCCAAAAAGAATCAAATTTCTTAAGTGTTTTAGGTAAATCTATAACAAAGTCCATCAACACATCATCTCACTTTCAAACTGGAACGTCTAAAGACTACAAAATTCCTACAGACTTCTGGTGTTCTATCGTAAACTTCTGGCATACTACACACGATTACACAAATTCCTCTACTCCTTTCTTCACCTTAGGCCACCACATTTCCGCTACGCCACTCTGATACATCTTAGTAGCTCCTAAATGAATGCTAAGAGTACTCTTATGTCCTTCATCTAAGATCATCTTCGTTAATTCGGGTACTAGGCACATAGATTCTATCCTTGAACCCCAAAACACAATCAACTTCTACTCGTAAAGGGCTATTTATACCTTTACCAATCCACTCCACTTGGTTCACTAAGAAAGGATCTAACTCCTAGGGTTCTCTAATCTCATCCATTAATTCACTAGTCACTTTCAAAATCAATTCAATGCTCCTAAGGGTAATCTCACACACCAAGCTTAAGTCTCTAAACTCTTCAATCAAATCCAACCTTTAAATCATAAAAATGATAGATGAATGATCATCCTACTCAAGGCATCTGCTACAATAATAGCTTTACTTCTATGACCCTCTCCAAAGATCAAGCACTTAAGCGTAGGATCACAAGGTACACATACCCGGTCTCAAAATCTTACTACTCCATCTACAACTAAGGAAAACTCTTATCCATTACCTTGTCCTATAGCCTCATATCTTGTCACCAAAATGAATGAACTAATTATGCTTCTCCAATTTCTTTCAACGATTTACTCGAGTCATACCTAGTTTCACATTACTAGGAGTAATCTCACAAGTCAAACTTAAATCCTTAATTTGAGACCAAAGATCCATCTCTCTAATCATAAGGGAAGATAAATATAAATGTTTCCTACTCAAAACATCGGTCACCACATTGGATTTGCCCAAATAACAAATAAGATCAAAATCTTATTCCTTAAGAAATTCCACCTATCCTTTTTGTCTCATATTCAACTTCTTTGGTCAAAAGATATTTAAGGCTCTTATGATCACTAAATACCTCAAGCTTAGAATCATATAGGTAGTGTCTCTAAATCTTACTATAAATATTACAACTGCTAACTTAGAGTCATGGGTAAGGTAATTCATCTAATGAATTTTCAATTGGCTAGAAACATAAGCTACTACCCTTCCTTCTTGCATCAACACTCCATCCAAACCCCTCTTAGAAGCATCACTATATACCACATAAGACTTACTAAAATCTAGTAATATTAACACTAGTCAATCTTTCCTTAAGAGTTTGGAACCTACTCTCACATTTGCCATCCCACACAAAGGCAACTCTCTCTTCCTAGTCAATCCAGTCAAAGGTAATGTTATCTTAGAAATTTCCTCAATAAACCTCCTATAATAATAAGCTAATCTAAGAAAACTCATAATCCTCACTAACTGACTTAGGTATCTCCCACTTAAGCACAAATTTTACCTTAGATAGATCTGCGTTATACCTCCGCTAGAAATTACTAGACCTAGAAAACTCACCTCATACAATCAAAAATCATACTTAAATAACTTAGTATAAAGATGTCTTGGATATATCCTCATCCTCAACTCCAATATGATGATATCACTCCCTAAGCTCAATCTTACTAAACACACAAACACCCACTAATTAACATATAAGGTCATCTATCCTCGTATCAACATACACGCATATCAAATCAAAATCTAAACAAGATACATGCAAATCAAACTTTTGGACACAAGAGATAGAAATAAAGGAATGAGTTGCACCAAAATCAAACAGTACAACAAAAAGGAGTCTCAGCTATGAAACAAGCACCTTGTATCAGATTTTCTGACCGAGCAGCTTCAGCACCACTAAGAGCAAATACTCTCCCTACAGCCTTTGGATGCTCAACTTGCGAACCCGATCTAGTAACACGTGGTCTTGGCGATTTAGGACATTGGGTGGTAATGTGACCCTTACCATTGCAGTTGAAGCAAGTAACCTCCTTGTCACGACATTGGAACTGATTATGACCAGCACGTCCACACTTCCAGCATTTTCCTGAGGGAGTTGACACAAACCCTCCAACACTTCCAGTAGCACTAAAATGGATCCTCCAGTAAATGACTTGCTTCCACTAGCAATAGCTTTACTCCCTTGGAATCTAGCAGGAGCAGAGTAAGGCTTACTCCTACTCAAAGCATCAGAACTTGCAGCACGCATAGGACCTCCATCTCCCTTGTAGAAAGTAGCACGTGCATGGTTGTCACGGTCAAAGATGCGACACTTGTTCACTAAGGTTAGAAAATGGTAGATCTCCTGATAGTTGATCGTTGTCTTCACTTCGAGACATAATCCATTCACAAACTTAATGCATTTAGCACGTTCACCACCCTCACCATGATAGTGGGAACAGTGACGAACCAATGAGTCAAACTTGGCAGCATACTCTACTACTGTGTTATTCCCTTGCTTCAGTTTAAGGAACTCCACTTCCTTCTGACTCCTCACATCATCCAGGAAATACTTCTCAAGGAAGACCCTCTTTAAGTTGTCCCAATTCAAGTGCACCCCTCCATCAATCATCCTCTGAAGTGCTCCTTCCCACCAAAAGTGGGCATCAGCAGTCAACATGAAGGTGGCTAACCTCACCTTCTGAGCGAGAGGACACTCCATGACATTGAAGATCTTCTCGATCTTCATTATCCAAATCATTGCAGCATCTAGGTCATATCCTCCTTTGATGGTAGGTGGATGATTTCACTGAAATTGCTTCAACCAGTTAGGAGCGACTTCAGCCCTATTGTTATTACTCATAGCTTGTGCTAACGCTTGAAGGGCATCAACAATCGTACGATCATTTCTACCAGCCATAATATCTAAGAAAATAGTACACACAATTACATAAACAATAAACATAATCAATCATCACACTAGCATATCATTAAGTTCCACAATAAATTCATTCCATCATTCATCTACCAATAACAAGCATAGTAGACTCATAACTCACGGCCGATTGGATCAACCAGGCTCTGATACCACTAAATGTGACACCCTCTACCCCACATACATAATACACAATAAATATAAATATAAAGTACATTCTTGAGTAAATAAAACTTTCTTTAAAAAGTAAGGTTTCAGAACACATAGATAAAGAGTTCACATTCATATTTCGCAAATCGTAGTCCAATGCAAAAATAATGACAAAATAAAACATCAATCTTTCCAAAACACAATAACAGTAATGAAACTCCAATGCTAAACCTAGCTAAGCCTCGATTTCACATATCCTATCAGAGCATGCCCAACTGAAGCCTAAGCCTCATCACCAACATCCTCATGCTGATGATCATCTACAACACAATTTAAACACATACAAAGAACAACAAGGGATTGAGAAATATCTCACTCGGTTCCAGGTGTAGAAATAAAGGTTAGATAGCACACACACAACAAACATAAGTCACATGTAAACAATACACATACACAATCAATATCACATGTACACTCATTTATCATGAAATGATGTCATGAACTTGACTCATAAATGCATGCATGTGGCATCATACGGAAGTTTCACGTTTCTCATCATTTCATCACTGGTGACCCAAGGTACACCTAGAATAGCTTGTTACATCACTGGTATACGGCCTAAGCGGCATACCTGGAATAGATCATTTCATCACATAGCTTGTTAGATTACTGGTATGTGGCCCAAGCGGCACACCTGGAATAAGTCATTTCATCACATAGCTTGTTACATCACTGGTATGCAGCCTAAGCGACACACCTGGAATAAGTCATTTCATCACATAACATGTTACATCACTGGTATGTAGCCTAAGCGGCACACTTGGAATAAGTAATTTCATCACATAGCTTGTTACATCACTGGTGACCATAAGGTACACCTTGTTAGCTGGTTACATCACTAGTGTGCGACCTAAGCGGCACACCTGGAATAGATCATATATGCACATAATGCATGTCACACATTCACTATTTCATTAACTCAACATTTCACTTTTCATGGAATTTCATGTCTCATATCATCACATTTCACATTATCATTCACATCATCTCTCATGTCATTTGTTCATATTTTACATAGTGTCATATTTATAATTGTTCCTCATAGGATTCCGTACAAGAACCCACAGAACACTCTAATTCATATCAAAACATATATAATTTTGAAATCAAATACATATTTACACTCTACATCACACAAGGAACGCAACAAAGCATTCAAAAAGCAAAATAGAAAATATTCATATTTTGCATGTTTCTCATAAGATTCTCTCAGGAACCTATAGAGCACTCTAATTCATATCAAAACATATTCATTTTCAAAATCAATCACATATTCATACATCACATCCAACAAGAAACATAACTGAAGAATCAGAAAGCAAAACAGAAAATATTCATATTTTTCCTGTTCCTAGATGCATGCATCAGGCAAGGGATTGGGGGTCAATCCTACTACCCAACAATTATTCCCACACTCCCGAGCGAGGTTTTTCACTCCCCCTTACCTGGATAAGTAGAAGGCGAAGCTAGAGCGGAATCTGGTTGATCTCCTTCTCTTGGTTCTCCTTGGTCTCTAGAGAGTATGTCCAGAAATAGTGCCAGAGGGCTCTATTTATAGATTTCAGGAGTGCCCAAAATGGCCCGTTTCAGATCTGGAACGGCCCATTCTGGATCCTTTCATCATGTGAAAAATTCATATCTGGAATGGCCTGTTCTCAAACTAGAACGGGCCGTTTCGGAGATGAGTTTTAACTCACAACGTCCATATTTGGAACGGCCCGTTCCCAACTTTGGAACGACCTGTTCCCAACTAGAGTTATAGGCCATTTTGGTGGTTTGGAACGGCCTATTCCAGTTTGAGAACGACTCGTTCTAGGCAAACAAAAATAGGTCTTTTTAGTAGTTTGGAACGGCCTATTCCAATTTGAGAACGGCCCGTTCTGGGCTACTAAATTACCTTCAATAAATCTTATGAAAATTACTAAATTACCCTCCATAAAAAAGTATGAAAACTAGGGTGTTACAGTGTTAGTATAACCCTCCTCTCTCTCAGAGAGAGAGAGAGATAGAGAGAGAAAGAGAGAGAGTGGAGGAATCAAATAATTTAAAAAATAAATCTTGGTAAAGTTATTCCACTCAATAACTCATGACATGTGTTGAATTTCATCGATCCAATTGTTAAATTAAAAGTTATTAAATTTTACTAATAATTAATATAGAAAAAAGTTAATTAGCTTTGAAATAAATTATTTGCTAATTAACAATATAATTGAAACATTAATTATTTTAAATTATTTAACTAAAATCTTATTGACAATTTACTATATGATCTTAATAATTTTGTATAACTAATATCTGGTTTTTAAATTTCATGTGAAAATATTATGATATAATTAGATAAGATTTTAAGTTAGTATTTTATTAATGGTTGATAATTAGAAAATAAAACAAGGATAAATACATTTTTTGAATTTTATATCTTTGATTTAAGATAAATAAATATATTAAATTATTTAATAATTTATTTAAAATGTTAAAATTTAATTTATAAGTATGTAATAAATAAAGATTTGTAATTTTATAAATTATATTATCATTATAAATTATAAAAATAAATAATTTAAATTATAATTTTAAATAGAAATAAGTAGATTGTTAATTATAAAAGTAAGTATATATAAATAAAGATTAATTAAATATATTATTATTATTATTTGTAATATAATTATTATATATTATTATATTTTTATAGTAATCTAACGGTTGAATTTACAATATTCACATTTAATATAAAGTTATTGAGCGATGTGTAATACTTAGTAAAAGTTACACCGGTGTTAATATAATCCCCCTCTCACTCTATGAGAGAGAGATAGAGAGAGAGAGAGTGGAGAAATCATATAATTTAAAAAATAACTCTTGGTAAAGTTATTCCACTCAATAACTCATGACATGTGTTGAATTTCATCGATCCAATTGTTAAATTAAAAGTTATTAAATTTTACTAATAATTAATATAGAAAAAAGTTAATTAGTTTTGAAATAAATTATTTGCTAATTAACAATATAATTGAAACATTAATTATTTTAAATTATTTAACTAAAATCTTATTGACAATTTACTATATGATCTTAATAATTTTGTATAACTAATATCTGGTTTTTAAATTTCATGTGAAAATATTATGATATAATTAGATAAGATTTTAAGTTAGTATTTTATTAATGGTTGATAATTAGAAAATAAAACAAGGATAAATACATTTTTTGAATTTTATATCTTTGATTTAAGATAAATAAATATATTAAATTGTTTAATAATTTATTTAAAATGTTAAAATTTAATTTATAAGTATGTAATAAATAAATACTTATAATTTTATAAATTATATTATCATTATAAAATATAAAATAAATAATTTAAATTATAATTTTAAATAGAAATTAATAGATTGTTAATTATAAAAGTAAGTATATATAAATATATTATTATTAGTATTATTATTTGTAATATAAAATTATTATATATTATTATTATAGTACAAGTATGAGATTGTATAGTTAAGGATGACTTAAATGAATTAATTTGTACAAGTTATACTGACAACATGCGTATACATTTTGGTAACTTATCTCATCAGAACTTCACAGTTAAGCGTGCTTAACTTGGAGTAATATAGGGATGGGTGACCTCTTGAAAGACCAATATCCCTCTCAACTTGTGGTCTTAATAAAAGGCACAAATTTCGTGACAAATTTGTGACGGAGTTAATCTGTCACAAATTCCGTCCCAAATTTGTGATGAAGTAAATCCGTCACAAATTTATGACAAAAAAAAGTCCCTTACTAAGTTCGTCACAATTTGTGATGAAATTTTATTAATTTATGAACATTTAATATTAGAAATTAGTGACGGAATTGGTTATGCCTTAATTCCGTCACTGGTTGTGACGAATTCAAATTATCCGTCACTAAATATTTTTTACGGCAATTTTTGTGACGAAATCAGGTTCGTCACAAATTCCATCACTAATTTGTTTTGTGATGGATTTTATAATATTTAGTGACCAATTTTGTTCCCTATCTAATTTTAATTTTTCTAGTAGTGCAATAAGAAAAGCCACATGACTCCCACGTCACTATGAAGTTTTTCCTTATAAGAGATGTATACTTTTAATACCAACAATCCTAGTACATCGATCCACCACTATTCACGATATGCCTCAATAATCATTTTGAGTTATTTAACGAGTTGCAATTATTTATGACATTAATATCATTAATAATTAATTTATTATTATCAAACAAGTTTTTAGATTTTGAATATCCATTTATTTATGACATTAATTATTTCCTTCTACAGTAAGGTTTATGCATTGAGCGTGGTGGGTGAAATTCCGGAAGAGTTATGGACCCTAACTAACCTCACAGAATTGTATGGTTTCTTTCGTATAAATTTCAATACCTAGTTTTGAAATTTTTGTTATTTGCTTGACCAAGATGAACAAATGTTCGCATCTTTCACTTTGCTAAGCTCCTTGATTTGTAATTAGGGATATTCGCCAAAATCACTTGACCGGTTCTTTACCTCCAGCCATTGGAAAGCTAACTCGTATGGAATATTTGTAAGTGAGACAACTTAAGATCATCTACAATGATTGCATCTTAAAAAGTTTTGCTTAAATTTAAGCAATTGTATCTTAAATTATTTTAACATCGGATATGATTTAGTTGGCAGTGTCAGTTGGTTAGTTTTATGCAAAGTATCTTTCATAAATATGGTTGCCTAAAATAAATTTTTTTTTCAAAGCTTCAACCAGCAGCAACTAAGATCATGCAAAATTAACTACAAATAAAACAATATAAAAATGTAAGTATCATAAAAATTATTTAAAATTTTATCATTAGTGAGATGCATTAGTTACTTAAATATGATGTAGTAATATAGAATCCAATAAAGTAAAATAAGATACGTCTTTAGCAACTATAGTTGTGGACGCTCTAATTGAATTATGTACTTATTGTTTGGACATATACTTCTAATGTTAGACTGTATTCTTTCATTAGATCTTTTGGCATCAATGCTTTGTCAGGGGAGATTCCGAAGGAGTTGGGAAATCTTATAGAATTGAAATCACTGTACGTTATTTACTCATCCTTATTTAATTCCTTGAATTATTAATTTTAGTGAATGACTTTTTTTTTTCTTTCACTATAAGGTATTAATTTATTAAGTGATTATTGACGACTTAATGTTGTTGCTCTTCTAAAGATTCCATATGAGGTGTGATATTGTGTTCCTTTTCCCTTTTCCTTTGAATGAGGTTCAATGATATGTATATAATTGATAAATAAAGAAACATAAAAATAATTGCGTTGCTTAATTTAGGATTATTTTGTTTGGGATGTCAGATATTGTGCATGTCGTAACCCATTAGTGACAAAATATAGTTTTGTTTGGCTAAATAAATTAATCAAATATATATTCGATAAAACATATCACATGAATATCTTTTTATTTTTTATTTTTGTTACAAATAACATGAAAGTCTTATCATAAGTTTAATGAGTCTTATCAGGCTCATTTGAAGTAATTCTTTAATGATAAGAGTCATAAAATCTTTGTGAGCATGGTTAACAATAAGGTTTGACGTTGACATGATTTGAGTCAGGAAGAAGGTTAATATGGTGGTCATGCAACGATGTGATGGTAAACCTATTAGTTTTGAAAAAAATGGATTGGAATTGGTTAAGTATAACTTGAATATGTGAACTCTACATGAGAGGGTAGATTGAGATTAAGGTCAGTGTGTGGTTGGTGGATAGGGTTAATGGATAAAAGGTGTAAGGAATAAATGGCATTCATGTGAAAAGGATGAAAAATTTGTTCACAATTGAAATTGTGAAGGTCGGGTGGGTCACCGGTGAGACTAATAGATTAACTGTGGTTATTAAGGTCATGCAAGAGATATAAAAAGAGAAATAATGGGGCCAAGATGCACAACCAATTTAATTCCCAAAACAATGTTTCGCCCCATGTATAACTAACACGTAAATTGGGACACGAAACATGCGTTGATGAATGTCGATAGCCATATTGGAGCAACCGAAACAAAATATATGAGCACCATTACCTGCCATAACTAGAAAAGCAAGTGCGGGAGTTACTAAAAGTTGGCGACAATGGGAAATCCTTGGTTGCATAATGTTGTGGGAGCTTCTAGTGTCGATTAGTAAAGTGACAATAAGGCCAACAATGAAACCTTGAAATCCTATGGTTTGGAGGTGATGGCTAGGGGTTGTGGAGAAATCAACTGATGAATAGGTAATGAAAGTGTATCAATAAGGGTGATAGTATTGGTCTCACTCATGGTTACTAAAAGTTCACGAAAATGGGAAATCCTTGGTTGCATAATGTTGTGGGAGCTTCTAGCGTTGATTAGTATAGTAACACTAAGGCCACCAATGAAACCTTGAAGTCTTATGGTTTTGGGTGATGGCTAGGGCTTGAGGAGAAATTAGCAGATGAATAGGTAATGAAAGTGTATCAAAAAGGATGATAGTATTGGTCTCACTCATGGTTACTACAAGTTCACAAAAATGGGAAATCCTTGGTTGAATAATGTTGTGGGAGCTTCTAGCGTCGATCAGTATAGTGACACTAAGGCCACCAATGAAACCTTGAAATCTTATGGTTTCGGGTGATGGCTAGGGCTTGTGGAGAAATTAGTAGATGAATAGGTAATGAAAATGTATCAATAAGAGTAGTAGTATATTGGTCTCATTCATGGTTCTAAATTGCGGTTGTGATCATGGTTGTGACAACTACAATTGCGATCATTGCGTCTACTCGATGTAGATTGCAGCTGTTATGGCACAAAATTATTATATATTTACATAAATATAAACAAACAATAAGATCTCTTTATCTTTTTTTTTTTTTTTTTACTTAAAACATCTTTTCCCCTTAAAATACATTATGCACCTTCCAACACTCTAACCAACTATCATTAGTTGTCTTTCTCCCTCTTTTAACATCCTACGTGATCAAATTTATTAGATTAGAAGATTAAAACTTGAATTTATGTATGTGATTTGACATAAAGAATGGTGTTACAGATCTATTGTGATTGTATTGCATCTATGTTGTGGTTGCATTGTGAAATTTTAAGTGATTTAAAATTGAGTTAATCATCTATACACTGCTAGTGTAAAGTTTTTTACACTGACAGTCAATCAGAGCCGTTAATAGTACCTTTTTTATTTTAATTTAATTAAATGAATGAGCAGATGAAAAGGTACTATTAACAGCTCTGATTGACTGCCAGTATAAAAAAAAATTTACACTGACAGTATATAGGTGATTAACTCTTTAAAATTATACTATAATTGCGAGTTGTTGCGGTTGCAGTGAACTCTGCAACAGAAATATAGCGGCCGTAATTATAATTGTGTATCGCAATTTAAAATCATGGTCTCACTAGTAATAGGCGGGGGCTCTTTAACAAGAAGGGGTTCATCCTCACTGAGAAGTAAGCAAAACTGTTTTTGGCTAATTTGTGTCTCAGGTAGAGTTTTTAAATTTTTTTTTTTTTATCACAATTGAAACATAGACCCTCGATAAGATTGATCTTGAATCTAAAAAAGTGAAGGGAATTTGATGGGTAATGGTTGTGTAACATTTGGTTGGGAGTAGAAGTCAAAGGAATAGGGTTAGGAAGTGGTAGTGGTGGTGGAAAATGGAAGAAGGAATGAGGTTTGGAGTCTCTGATTTTATCTTCACCCAAATGAGCAAGCTTTGTGGCTTGATGTATAGATATAAGTCGCAAGATGGCAAGTTCCCTTTGAATTTGTGGTAAAAGACCTGAAATGAAACCAATGTAAAGAGTTTCCTGCCAAAAAAAATGGTTAGACAATTTTTCAAATAGTTGTTGAAAATCAGTGATAGGGAAGGTTTGAAGTTTGAATATGTCACCCTAGTGATTTTTGTGGCTGGAAGGACCAAAACAATTTTTCAAAGCATTGATGAACGGATCCCAATCAATAAGTTGATGATGGTTATACATCCACTAAAACCAACTGATGTTAGTGCCATTCATATAAAACGAAACCATATATAGACATTATTCAAGTGGACTTGAAAAAAGGCAAAGAATAGAGATGGGGGATACCGATAAGTATAGAATTGCTTTCAAGGTGGTATGTAGCAGAAACCCAAGTGCATGGCTAGAAAAAGTTAAAATGCAATATCTTTTGAAATCGTTAATCCTCTAACTTTTAAAATTGGTTAAATTTTAAATGATTTAATATTTTAAAATTAGTTAAAACTTTTAATTGATTTTAAAAGTAATATAATAAAAAAATTGGTTGGAGGATGACCAATTTTAAAAGTGTTGACATAATTTCAAAAGAAAAATACCACATCATCTACTAATCAATTGTAGCATAATCGATTTTAAAAACTTGATGTGGTAGTCAATTTTTGCAGTAATGTCTAGATAACAATTTCTTTCTTTTTGTTTGTTTAAAATAATAGGTAAGGTGAGATTAAAGATTTTAAATAGGGTTTAATGAATATGCATTGTGAATGTAAAAGATTTTATACTCTCAACTAATAAAAATCTTATGTTTGATATAACTTGTAAGAAACTTAGCATACATGATGATTTATGATTGAAAAATAGTGTAAAAATACTTTATATTATTCTCATTACCTATTCTAATTTTTCTTTAAACTATTATTATATATATAACAATGCTCAAGAAATTAATACTATTTATGATTTGTTGTTCACTTATTTGTAGAAGTTTTGCGTCAAACAACTTCTCAGGTTCTCTTCCATCTCAACTTGGGAATCTACTAAAATTAGAACAACTGTGAGTTCTCTAATGTCTAAGTTTTTTCATTTATAAGGAAAAAATGAAGATTAATCTTGAATAATATAGCATTTACAAATAAATTAAATCATAATATAAGTATATAAGTATTTTTTCCTTCTAGTTCTCCTTTTGTGCTCTTTCTATCTCCTTCCAAGTAATATTTTGATAATAGAAACAATTTTTCAACTTCAGCACAAAAAAGTAAGCATATATATTTTTCTCAAAATTTGTATTTGATAAAACATGATGCCATTCGAAATTCATTTCCATCTAGTGGTATATATATATATATATATATATAAAGAGAGAGAGGAGACTTATTCCAAGAGCAAGTCTGTCTAAACTTACTTCACTCAATAACTCATGTTTTATATTAAAATTCAGTGATTTAATTGTTAAATTAAAAATTTTTGATGCATAAATCAAGTCTACAAATTTTAATAAATTAAAAATTATTTAATTTCGTTTCATTAATTTAAATGAACATATATTATACTCTTATGATTATTTATCAATTTAAATTAATTAATTAACGAAGTATCAAATAGCTTTCAATTTTTTTAAAAAAATTGTAAACTTGATCTATGCATTAAGAACTTTTAATTTAATGGTTAGATAATTAAATTTGATGTAGAACATAAGTTATTGAATGAAGTATGTTTAGGTAAATTTACTCTTAAGTAAGTAGATCCCACTTCATATATATATATATATATATGACTTGATAGTTAAAATTTATTTATTTTTATTGATTATATATATTTTTTAGAGAATTTCTATGATACCCATCTTATTTGAGAGGGTACCAGTACATTTTTTTATATTTTATATTTTTAATAATTTATTTAAATAATATTTATGATATTTTATTCTTTCAATTTTTAAATTATTTAGTCATTTTATTTTTATTTTATATATTCTAATTTATTTGTAATAATATTATTATATATTTAAATAGTTTAATTTTAATAATTTTTTAAGTATATTTTTATCTTTTCACTTAAAATTTTTGAATTTCTATATTATAATTTTAATAATTTTTTAAGTATATTTTTTGTCTTTTTGTCTTAAATTTTTGAATTTCTATATTGTAATTTTAATAATTTTTTATTTCTACTATTTATTAATTTTTTTTAATATTTTATAATATTATTAAAATCTTATAATTTTAATTTTTATAATTTTATCTTACTTTTTATTTTATAAGTATAATTTGGATTATTCATTTTATAATTAAATTAATTTTTTAAAATTTTTTGATGAGTTTATATAGAAAAATGTATTGAAACCCTTCGATCTTTGAGGGTACCGTAACAACTCCCAATTTTTTATATATGCCATTTAGTTCCATTATCTCAAGTGTTATGGCATTTCAAAGTAATTTTCTATATCTTTACATAGATATTAGATACTACAGTTCCAAGTATTCTTAATTATTGCATACTGAATTTGAAATCTTGAGTATGTTTTAGATAGTGCAAATAATTTATTTTTCATATAAAAGTAGTGTTAATTATATCTCAAAGTGAAATAATGAGATACTAATTTCAAAGAATATTTTCTTTTTGTTGTAGTTACATAGGTAGTTCAGGAGTTAGTGGTCCAATTCCAACCACATTTGAAAATCTGAAGAATCTGAAGACAGTGTAAGATATTTCTACGATCCCTGTGTATATAATATGATAATTATTGAATTAAATATGTACTCGTACCTATAAATTTCCTAAATATTTATTTTAGTTCCTATAAAATATTTTAGCTATTTATCATCTTTAATTTATTTTTTGTTAGGCATTTTAGTCCATGAGGTCAAATAATATTGCACATGTTAAGTTATAATGTGTTTAATGAAACTGTATTTCATCACTTAACATGGACTCTTTGTGTGATTAGCCAGTCACATGGTGACTTGTCTGGCATAAGTCAAGTTTCAATCACATGATAAGTGTTACATATATCATTTTAAGAATACTTTTCATCTCTAAAAATTTTTAAATTAAATTTTGATTTTAATTCATATAAATTTCAATTTTTTTTTTATTTTAGTCTTTGCTTAAAATTTTATATAATTTTAATCATTTTTTAAATCTCTAGTATGATTTTTATCACTTCCAATTTCATCTCACCATCATCACATAATATTATTCAAATCAGTATAGGGATTAGATACAAAAGTGGAAAATTGGAAATGAAAACACGTAGCCCGTCAATAACAAACAAGTGAAAAAAATTAAATAGCAGGGCATATAATTTAACAATGATTTTCTTATACGAAAATGAAAATAATCCATTTTAATTATTAGATAATAATAAATGGCTTAAATTAAAAGACTTACTCAAAATTATAATCACATCCATAATTTTCATTGTTACTATCATCGTTGTCATTATCGTGAACATGGTGGTAGTAATGAAAACACAATAATAATAATAGTGGAAGTTGCGATTTTAAAAGAGTCGTTTAATTTAAGAAATATATTTTAATCTAATGTTTGAGATTTATTATTCTCATATGATGAGCCTATTCTCTTTCTTTTATGTGTATATTTACGTGTGTATGTGTGTGTTTGTTTAAAGTTTCATATACATCAACACCAAATGTAATTAGTTACATACCTTGGCCTTGCCTGGATGCACTCCTTCTTTTGGATTCATGAATTTTGCTTGTTTCGGAGAAATCAACATTGAAGACTGTTGAATAACTCAAGAATAATGAAAAATAATTGGAGAATAAGATAAGAAAAAGAGCTTGGCAATTCTAATGGAATTGATAAGATCAATGAGGATCAACAACAAGACTTCAACCAACCTTGATTCTCATCAAGGTTCATCAAGGAACCAAAGAGAAACTCATCAAAGTCCTATTTCATAAGCTTCAATACTTAATTTCAATTAATCAAAATTTCTTTACAATGTGTTATAAAAATATATCTATACTCTCGTCCTTAGAAGATCCTAATTAGAGCTTGAATCCTTAAATAAGATCAGATGGCAGTTAAAAGACACTTACAAAAACTTAAGTAAAATTCAAATCATCATTAACTTAATGACGAAATTTTACTTAGTAAAAGATGTTTGCTCAATGAAATCAATGGATACCGCTTAGCCAATATGTTAACTCAACAAATTAAAAAAAAATTGAACAAATAAAGAGAGAGAAATTCGCTTAGCAAATATAGTTTGCTTAGAAAATTTAGAAGTTTGATAGATATCAAAATTTGCTCAACAAAAAGATGTTTGCTCAACTAAAGTTTCAGTTCGTGACTAATTTTTTAGTCGCTAATTTTGTCTCTAATTTTGTTGAAACTTTGACTTTATTAAATGTCCATGTGAAATTAAGTGATTTATCCCTCACTTATCTTTGGCCCTCCAAGGTCTTCAAAGGAAATCCTATATGGATTATAATGTCCCTCCTTGATTAGTCATCTTAGTCCTTTATCAAACCTTCATTCTTGAGAGAATTTATCCTCAAATTTAACTATTTTATTCCTACTTGAAGATAAAATACAAGTATTAGTTTTCATTTTGAATATGAAAAATCTTACTTCTATGGAAACTTGAAATCCTTGGAAGGGAAAGTCTATTATTATGCATGTCCTTGTAGATTTGAAACCTCCTATGTAAAATACATGCACAAGGAAGTCATCAATCAACATAAGGAAGGTGGTTCACTTAGCGAATTTAAAAGTTTGATAAGGAAAGAGATCAAAATTTTCTGAATGGGAGGAAGTTGGTCCAACAAAATGTTTAGTTATCAACTTTTTTGTCATTCATTTTGTCTCTAATTTCTTGACAACTTTCTTTGTTTTGGATTTTTTTTTTATGACTTCATATAATTAAGTGATTTAACCTTCTTCTTTAGACCTCCAAGTTCTTCAAAGACATCCTAAATGGATCTTCACGTCCTTCTTTGGTTAGCTACCTTTCTACCACCCTGATATCGTTTGAGTTTCTTGAAGTTGTTGAAAGAGATCTAAGTGTTTGAACTCTATAAGCTATTGAATATTGTAAAGGAGAATGCAGTAGGGATTTGATACCATATTATGATCTAGGTGACCTATTTTTTTTTTTTTTTTAAATCGAATTATAAAAGCTAAACCATTTTTGAGAAAAAATTTCGTATTGGACACACTTTATAAAAACAAAGTTTGGTTAACGGAAACATTTTTATAAAACAGTTCAATTTATCTTTTGAAAAAACCAAATCTTATGTGAATATAAAGTGGATAACTGGACAAAAATGAATTAAACATTTTTGAAGAAAAAAAACCAACTTAATTCATTTTATAAATTATGTTTAGTTAACCAAACAATTTTTATTTAATTTGTTTTGTTTTCTAAAAAGTATGAACCGTGCACAATCATAAGGTTATTTGGTTCCATTTCACTTTTGTTGTTAATCCCCTATAGTCATTTCAACAATAATATATAATTATTTTCATGAGGTAAAAGGTGAAAGTCAATGAACAAGTGATTAGAAGTTTCAAAAATGTTTGAATCAACAAAAAAAAATTGATTGAATACAAATAAATTATGAATTTTATGGGGATTGATACCTACATCAAAAAATTTCTTGAAAAATTCTTCTTAAAATGATAAAAAAACACTTGAATGTTACAATTATGTCTAATAAATTGTCACATGCATCACAAAAGTTGTCCATATGGACAATATTGATGTCTAAACTTCATTTGACATATTATAAACTGATGTATACAATTTAATCTTAGGAACCAAAATTTTCATTGTCAAATAAACGAGATGAAATAAGGGTGAAATATTTTGTAGACTAAAAACAAAAATTGAGAAATTTTCAGAGTATAACTATATTTAATTATTAATTTTTTTGCATAAAAAATAAGCATGAATGATTTTGATTTTGCTTATTTCAGATGGGCTAATGATGTGGAACTTACAGGAAGGATACCAGACTTCATTGGAAATTGGTCTAACCTTAATTCCTTGTAAGAGAACATTAATTACAAATATGTTTTTTTTTATATGTGTATATATATATATATATATATTTTTTTTTTGTTGAAAAAAGATAGATATGCTAAAGCATTACTACGTGGACAAGAGATCCTAACTAGTTAGCACCTCAGTCCACACCATTCATCTGCAGCATATCAAAATGAACTAAAATATAAAAGGAATGTAAAAGTACAAGTGGGGGGACTAAACCAAAACCCACTATAAAATGCAAAGTAAAGAAAAGAAAAAAGAAATGTATCATAGGTCGAAGCCAAAGTACACCAACAAAGTATGCAGTCTAGTCAAATACCAATTACAAGCAAACTTGTGATCACATCAAGATAATTTGGAAGACTTAGCTCTCCGAGATCTAGTCCTAGGTATTGAGATTCATGGGGTAATGAATCAACTCAGCTTTGGAGTTTGAGAGTTTTGATGATAACAAAGGAGTTGAAGCTGACCAAGGACACAAACCAGTCAAGAAAGGAAGATATGAATATCATGATGTTTAATAGGAGTAACTCATGAGTTGTTATGTGTTGTATTGTTTTGATTAGTTTATTTTGCATGTGGATGCTTTGTGCATGAGTTAATCTTAATCTAAATTGACTGAGAGTGAGTGTTATGATGATTTAAAATACTTGGAAATATTTTTGAAGTATAAAATTGAGTTTTTGAAAGCTAACTCAAAATAATTGATTATCATTAAGTGTAATCGATTATTCCAGCAACAAGTGAAAAGAGCCTTGCTGTAATAATCGATTATCTGTGAAATAATCGATTATTCCAGGAAGTACTATCTGGAATAATCGATTATCCTGCAAAATAATCGATTATTCTGTTCTTGAGTGGTTTCTAGAAATCATGAAGAACAAAATAATCGATTATCCTTTAAAATAATCGATTATCTGGATCTAAAAACTTTATAAATTTCTTTCACACTTTGAAACTTTAACAAGTGAGATGAACTGAAAACAAAAGAGAGAAAAACTGATATTGTGAAGTCTTTGTGACCTTCTTAGAGTGTTTTCTTTGTGAAACCAAGAAGAGAAACATTTTGTGAAATGCTTTGAAAGAGACCATCATCATCACTACATTCTTGGGAGAGAAAGGATTAAGATTTTTTTGGAATTCACAGTCTGATTTGTTCAGCTTCCAGGTGAATTCGTTCCTTTAATTCTTTGTGTAATGTGTAAGGAAAATCTTGAGTAGGTCTCTCAAGTGGTAAGGAGTTCTTGTAGTGGGTTTCTACAAGAAGTGCTTTCTTGGGGGCAAGAAAGTGGTTACACTAGTACAAAAGACCCCTTTTACGTCGGGTATTTGAAGCCTTTTACGTCGGAAAAACATCAGACGTTAATACGGGAGACGTAAAATTTACGTCGGGGGACAAAAACCGACGTAAATTTACGTCGAACATGCCAAGGTCCGACGTAAAAAAGTCATAAAAAAAAAAAGAAAAGAAAAACGAGTGCAAGCAGAACGACCCGTTCTCCTTGGAGAACGGCCCATTCTGCTTGGAGAACAGGGCCTGTTCTCCATGGAGAACGGGCCGTTCTGCTAGCAGAACAGGCCGTTCTCCAAGCAGAACGGCCCGTTCTGCTTGATAGACCCAGGCAGTGGTCACTTCCTTCTACAGCTTCACAAACACGAAATGCAACACAAACATTATTACGAAAAATACATCCCAGAAAACACAAACATCGGTTAAGGATTGGTCACTACCTCATAGAAAAACAGATGGATGTATGGTTAAGCCATTTCCATCAACACGCGAAGAAGAAACAACGCAACTCCGAAGAAGAAAAATAGAAAAACGTGAAGATGAGGAAGACAATCACGATTTGAGGAGGAGGCGGAGGGATGAGGAAGAATCCACAACGCGCGGGAGAACGTGAAGATGAGGAAGAATGCCACGATTTGAAATCTGTAGTGCGTGCCCTTCATTTAAGGATTTATTTACGTCGGACCCATCGATGTCCGACGTAAATTTCCTCCTCTTATTTACGGAACTGCCACCGTGTTTTTACAACGTCGGGTGTGCTAGTTTCTGACGTAAATGAAGAGACGTAGTAGCTCCTTTTTCCACTAGTGTTATCTTGAATGTAGGAGTACATGCATGTGTGGTATGCTTGTAAAACTTCTTCATTAAGATAGTGGAACAAATCTTGATCAGGTTATGATTGAGGACTGGATGTAGGTCATATGTGGAGTGGCTGAACTAGGATAAAACACTTGTGCATTCTTCTCTCACCCTTATCTCTTACATTGAGAAAAATCTTAATTGAGTGATAAAATGGCTGATCTTGATTAATATGTTTGTATGCTTAACATTACTTTAAACCGAATCAAAGTATTGCATATTAGCTGTTCTTAAAACTGGACTTAATCAAGATTAATGAAGAAAGCATATAGGACTCATTCCCATTGGCAAGTCTTTCAAGAAACTTTTTTGAGAATTCATATTAGAAAAGTTTAAGTTGAAATAAAGATCCTTAAAACTTGATAAAATTTTTAAGTGTCATAGAATCTAATTCACCCCTCTTAGACTGAGCCATTCTTTTCTAACACTAGGCTTATCCGGAGAGGCATTTTTGAGCTTAGGAATCTAAACTTTTTTTAGACTGTGAGACCCATATCTACAAGCTGCCTCAAGGATACGAAGGTCATGTTGGACATCCGGGTGATATTCAGCCCAATTTGGTTTAGCAACTATCTCAAAGTTAGGCTCGGTCCCAAGGATTTTAGGAACATGAGGGAATTAATCCTCCGGCTCCTTCTCTGATTCAGTTGCATCATCAGCAATTGCAACAAAATCCCACTTGGAATGAAGCTTGCTACTGCCTGTCCAACATGATTTAGATGTTAAATTTCCTGCACCAGTAGCAGCCCCATCCGCAGCACCAGAAACTTGTTCCTAATTTGAGAGATCTTCTAATGATGGCATGCCTTCAAAAGAGTTCTCCTTGGCTGTTGTTCCTGCAATATCAACCCCCGAAGCTGCATCAATATCATCAGCTGCATCACCAAGTGAATCACCCAAAACTGCATCAATATTAGCAACTATTATTCGAATTGCTGCATCAGTTTTGGCAACTGAATCAGCATCTGCAGTTGGTTGAGTAGCAGTAGCTAAATCAACACCTTCATGTGCCATTTCATTAGTCCTCAATGTATCAATTCCCTGGATGACTTGTGAGGCGGGTGCTGCATCTACATGTGTTGCAAGCGGTGCAGCAGCAATCACCAACTACACCAACCTGCACTAGATCAATTGCTGAAGCATGACCAGCCAGCTAATTCTTCTTTGTTGGTTCAGCTGTTTCACCTACTTGTTGTCCATCATTAGAATTATCAGTCACCTTCTTGTCGAGCAAATCAGCGGCCACATTTTGGATGCTAACCGGATCAGCATCATATATATATATATATATATATATATATATATTATTTTTTAGAAATAATTTGATTTGATTTTTTCTTTAGTTTTTATATATTTTTTGGTCATTATAATTTTTTTTTATATAAATAATGCCATTACTACTTAGCGATGATGTAACATATATTTAATATTTACATATTTTATGTTATCCTAAAATAATTTTTAACCAAATAGTTAATGTTCTACCTCCTATGGAGGATTGCCTGCATTCCATCTACTCAAATGGATCATCTCTGCTTGCAAATTTCAATCAATCATAAATTAGAAATGGTCGTTATACCTTCCTCCAACACTTTATTGACTCCACCATAAATGCTCTTTTTAAAAAATATGTGAACTTTTTTATTCTTTCCCTACTACTAATCCTTCTCTTTCATATTCAATTAAACTATTCTCCATTTCCCCTCATCAACATATAATTCATAATCACCATTGTTCACTTTCCATAAATTCAACTACCTATTTATCTTCAAGCCACACACTTCCATCTGTGCATTTTTGTGACCTTGTGCCCTTTGTACGTTACTCAATTTATCCCCACCTCATGGTTACCCATTTGCCTTCCATTTCACCAAATAATTTGTTCATATGCTCAGCCTTTTCTTATACTACACAATTTCACAACTCAATAATCCCACCCACCCACATTTTTGAGCCATCCCATTCTACCTTACTACGAGACAACCATAATGTTACTACTCCTTAACCTTCCATAGGTCATTCATGTATAATCACACCATCAAAGATTCAAAACCAAATTTTGAATACCATATGTACAATACCTTAGGCCTTACCTCAATGTCGAAAACACCTTCCCACAAAGTAGATGTTGGCATCCAATTACCCATTACAAACTCTAACCCATTGTTGGATTTACAATAGCCTATTATTTTCCGACTATATCACCCTTTTCATGATAACTCAACCCGCATGCTTTTTAATTTTTGGCCTACCACTAGCTCAACAAGTTCCTTTGCATATGGTCTTCTATTACCAAAATATCTTTATCATTTTATTATCAACCAATAATCTCCATCTCCAGTAGTAAGCATAAAAAGTGTATTTCTTCAATTGTCTCAAAACCTTGAGGACAAGCTTTTATGTGGGCTCACCGGTAATGTTATGATAAGTTATAGGCCCAAAAAGAAGAAAATTAAATGGTTAAAAGATTATATTTGATGGGCTTAGAATATTTGGATATTATTGCATGTAAGTTTAATGTTATTTTATATTTCCTAAAATAAGATGATGACACTTGTAGGGTCATTCTTAGTACGTAGTTGTTAGGTTATAAATATGTATCTCATTGGTGTTTTCGTCTCGCTTACTTAATAGAGGAGTAACTTCATGTCTTATTCGCCCAATTAGAAGTATTGTAAACCAAGCTTGCCTACCAACAATAATTGAAAGATTCACAGTATTTCATACTTCAACATACTATGAATAACAAGTTTACCTTGTTGAAAAGACTCCCCTCCTCCACCTTTATTTCCCATCTCTCTACCATAGCTACCTCCAAAAGTTTTCTTCCACCATTTTGCTATATTCCTCAAGTTTTCTCTTTTCCTTTACAACTGTTTGCTGGGTTGCATCAATTGTCCCATGGCTAAGGCTTAAGTGAGTCAAGTCACAATCAAGACATGTGGTACTTGGGCTGCTATGGTTAAGTAGAAAGAGTTGGGCCTTGACTACCAGCTGTAGCTGTTGGCCTAGTGGTAAACACTTGATCCAACAATTGGTATCAAAGCCAAGGTCGCGTGTTTGATTTCCAATAGGAGAAATTATTGAGGAAAAGATTGCTTGTTGGGTCGCATCCATTATCCTGTGGTAGAGGCTTAAATGGATCAAGTCACAATCAAGACACGTGGTGCTTGGGTTGCTACGGTTAAGTAGAAATAGTTACACCCTGATTATTATTTATAGTTTTTGACCTAGTGGTAAGCGCTTTCCAACAACAACCATCTCTCCTCCTTGCTTATCTATTCGTAACAAACCTTATCCAACATCCAAATATTTTCATTTCTCCCCAGTCTCATTCCACATAATCTCCATTTATCTCATTAATGTCCTCCAATTATTCCACCATCCAAGCCATTACAATATATTTGTTCACTTACTCCTAACACATATTGCCACCCACACCCAACCTCACCATCCATTTCTCCATCAATCCATACAACCAACCCATCGTTGAATATTATGCATTCCACTCAAGTTTCGTCAAAACCATCAATCCAAGGCAAAATGCATATACCACAAAGATTTTTATCTATATCATCCATTCCTTATAATTTTTCACCTTTACCAAAGTTTAATCTCAGTTTAGCACCAATTCATATTATGCCCCCCTCACATTCTAACACTTTCAAAAACTGTGCAACCCTAAATGTGTATCACAACTTTGAGGATAAGGTTACAACTGGATCAAATGACAATGATAGAGTAGCCTAAAGAGACCCAATACAAATAAAATTAAATGATTAAAGGACTTTATATGTTGGTCTTAGAATACTAGGATATATTTGTATTTAATTTGAATGTTATTTTATATCCATAAAATAGGATGATGACAATTACAGGGTTGTCCTTAGTAGGTACTAAGTTATAAAGATGTATCTCTTTAACCTTTAGAGGCATCAATGAAAATATATTTGTTTATGTTTATGTTCTTTATAGATTTCTTGTAGTTCTCTAATGGTAGAAATATATGAGCAGTGATAAAGTAGATATTTTCTTTCTATCATAATTTAACATCCCTAACATATCAAAATGAGAGGGATTCAAAGGTTGTAAATGTGTGAGACTGCATGATTGATGATGACATAAGAGTTAATTAGTGTTACCTATACCAACAAGATGCATATAAATTTTAGTAGTTCATCACTTAAAAACTTCATAGTTAAGCGTGCTTGACATAAAGTGATTTTGGGATGGGTCACCTTTTTGGAAATTCCCAAAAAGTTGAGCGAGGACAAAACACACTATAAAATTTTATATTGGTTTGTGGGGATACTCGTTGATCTAAAAAGGAGGCTAAACATTTTGGAAGAGGGCTACCCATGAAGGATTTTGACAAGTGAATGCTTCTAACCAATAAGGAGTTGAGTGAAGTATCACTATGTGAAGTGTCACGGAGTGCAACCACGAAGATGTCTAATCTAAGGGGTGTTACAAATGGTACCAAAGCTTAGTTCTCCCTTCCAATATGTTGTGGTAAGAGGAAGAACCAAACAGAAGCTAATGTGCATGTAACATCCCTAGCACATCGGAATGAGAGGGATCAAGAGGTTGTATATGTGTGAGACTGTACAATTAAGGATGACTTAAAGAAATTAATTTAGTGTTACCTATATCAACAAAATGTTTGTATTTTTTGATAGCTCATCACTTAAAAACTCCAAAGTTAAACACGAATGACTTGGAGCAATTTAGGAATGAATGACTTACATTTTAATATAAAGATTAATTTTAAACCATCAAACTTAATTTTTATATCTAAATAACCATCATTCAATGTTTTAATAAAAATTGAAGTTGATTGATATAAAAACAAGAAACTGTATGTGTGACACCCTCTACCCCACATACATAATTATACAATAAATAGAGATAAATAAAAACCTTTATAAATAAAATCCAAGTCTCTAACCACATAAGGGTAAAAAGCTCACATTCATAAAACATAAATCATAGTCTAATGTGGAAATTACAAAAGAATAAAATTAAGGTCTCCTAATCAATTTAACAAAAGTAATATTCTAAGCTAATCATAACTAAGTCCCAATGTCACATGTCCTATTAAAAAAATACACATAGAATAACAAGGGAGTGAGAAACATCTCACTCTAGTTCAGATGTAGAAATAATGTTAGGCAAAACACACATTCATAACAAATATCACACAAGTTACACATAACGACGTACAACTCTCAAGTTATAAGTACATTGCAATAGATGCAGATTCATTTATCATGCAATAATGTCATGGACTCGACTCACAAAATGCATGCATTTGCCGCTATACGGAAGTTGCACATTTCTCATCACTAGCATGCTGCTACAGCAACATACCTGGGGGCACATGCATTCATAAATACATCACCAGATACCTATGGTACACCTGGAATAGATCAATAAATCTTTGGCATGTGGCCTAAGCGGCACACCTGGAATAGTTCAATACATCACTAGTGACCTAAGGTACACCTGAATTAGCTCAATACATCACTGGCATCCAGCCTAAACGGCACACCTAGAATAGCTCATTACATCATTGGCATGCAGGCTAAGCAACACACCTGGAATAGCTCATTACATCACTGGCATCCAGCCTAATTAAGTGACACACCTGGAATAGCTCATTACATCACTTGTATGCGGCCTAAGCGGCACACCTAGAGTCATATATGCACATGATGCATGTCAAACATTCACTATTTTATTGACTTAACACTTCACTTATCATGTCTCATCATATCTCATCACTCGTCACATTTTACATCTTCATAATCATCCCATAAGGGCACACACATAACGGTTCTCATCAAAAGTTCATGTCCCTATTTGTTCCTCGTAGGGTTTCTCATAGGAACTCATAATGCACTCTATCTCATATCAGAACTTATCTATTTTAAAAATTAAAAACTTATTCATACTCATAATCATACAAGGAACGCAACAAAACAATAAAAAGCAAAATAGAAAACATTCATAAAATGCATGTTTCCATAGTTAGGCAAAGGATTGAGGGTCAATCCTTCTATCAAACTTGTCTATTTTCAAAATTAATCACATATGCATACTCACAATCCTATAAGGAATTTAACAGAACAATCAAAAAGCAAAACATTCATAAAGTGCCTGTTTCCATAGTCAAGCAAAGGATTGGGGGCCAATCTTACTATCAAAGTTTCCAATTTCAAAATTAATCACAAATTCATACTCACAATCATATAAGGAATGCAACAGAACAATCAAAAAGCAAAACAGAAAAAATTCATAAAGTTCCTATTTTCATAGTCAAGCAAAGGATTGGGGGCCAACCCTGCTATCAAACTTATCTATTTTCAAAATTAATCACATATTCATACTCACAATCATATAAGGAATGCAACATAACAATCAAAAAGCAAAACAGAAAACATTCTTAAAGGGCCTGTTTCCATAGTCAGGCAAAGGATTGAGGGTCAATCCTACTACCCAACAGTTATTCTCACATCCCCAGGTGAGGTTTCTTACTCTCTCTTACCTTGATGAGTAAAAGATGAAGCACGAGCGAAATTAGGTTGGTTCTCTTCTTGGAGCCCTCCTTGTTCTTCAGAAGCGTAAGAAGGAAAAGAAGTGAGAAGCGTGAAACTAGGTTTGGTAACTTACCAACTCCTCCTTAAAATAATAAAATAATTAATATTAAAATACACTTTACTAAAATTTCTTTCCTTCCTCTCCTTATAATATAATTACTAATAATTAAAACATAATTCTCCCTTTATTAAATACATGAGCATATCCATTAATAAAATATATTTCTTAAAATTACTAATGTATTACTAATCAAAATAATAATTAAAAGTCATGTCTCATAAATAAAATAGAGTTCTTATAATTAATTAAGTAATATCCAAAACTCTAAAATAATTAAATTAAATACCAAAATAATAATTACAAATCATGCTTTATAACAAAATAGTGCTCATATGAATATATAAGTACCAAAAATCCAAAAATAAATACATTAACATACTGAAATAATTTCAAAAATATTATTAACATAAGGTATGAAAACTGGGATGTTACAGTATGCAGAAACAATTCTTAAATCAGTACTAATATAGGAGAAGTCTTTGTATGGAGAGGTTAAGAAAAAGAAAGGAAAACGATTGTTTTACCCTCTGATTGTTGCCCACTCCTCTTTCTCTCCATTCTTATCTTGTTCCTATTAATTTTAATTAAGAATTATTTATGACATAAGCAAAACTTATCACCTAAGCCCATTTTTCCTATAAATACCAAACTAACCCGTCCTCATTCTTTACACACAAACCCATATCTCCTTACCCCACTTTCCTCTACAAGAGTTCCAAACTGCAACCCTCTCAATCTCTCATTTTTTTTTCTTTTTCCTTCTTCTAAACACTAAACCATCTTCCATCTCTTTCATCTTCCATCCAACAACCTTCATCACCTTCTTCCTTCTTCCACCACAATTCAAGAGCCCCAAACCTTCTATTTCCTTTTACTCATCACCTTCAGTCACCCAAGGTATGGGGGAGTGATGATTGATCTCTTTAAGCTTTTATTTTACTCTATTATCATTTATGTATATCTTGTTGATTAAAAATGCTAATTGATCCTACATGATCTACTACTGTTATGAAATTGTTGGAATATTTTTAGATGTATTTTTATTTAAATTTTCTTAGAAATTAATGGAAGACTCTACCAAAATATTTCCAAAATTTTTAAAAGTAGTTTCATATTTTTCCAAAACCAAGAACTTTTACCTAGAAATCTACCAGTCTAGATCTGGATTAAACATGACTGAATCAAAAATTCATAACTCTCGTTCTACTTATCCAAATGATATGAAACTAGTTTTGAGTAGGCACTAAGAACCTCTCAGAACCACTTCCAAGAGAAATGCCTTTACAACAAGAGAAAGAATTACAAAGAAAAAGAAGTAAAGCCTAATTTATTACAACTTCAAGATCCAAAGTTTGTTTTCCTACACAAGGAACAAATAAGTGTCAGTGGTAAAAATTATTGTTGTAGTCTTTGCTCCTCCTAAATGTTTGAACTCAAAATCCTTCAAGGCCAAATAGTATCTAATGAGTACTTCCTCCATGTTCTCCACAAACACCTTAAGAGGCTACCTTGTGGTAAAGAGCTTCTAGGCAGACCTACACTTCAAAAAAAATGGCTCAACAAAACACTAGAGTGATGGAGTATTACTTGAGAAGATGAATTGTTGAAGTTTTTTAAGCTTTCGTTCTCCTAGACCCAAGCATCACCTTCACTACTTCTCCTTCTCCAATGGATGTTGACTAAAAAATAATGAAGAAATGTGTTGAAAGATGGTGCCACTCCTTCAAGATGAAGAAGATAAACCAAACAAAGAACTCACCATAAGTGAATGAATCACTTAATAAAACTTTTTAGGTTGTTGAACATAAGAACTCTTGGAGACTCTGTGAGAGAATTTGATAGAGTAATTTATAAATCAAAATCTATATATACTCAAAAAAGTGCCTGAATTACAGGTCCAAATGGCTATATATAGGATAAGGTAGTTTGTGGAGAAATCTATGCTAACTAAGGTTAGAACTAACCTTGGTTAGCTTAGTCTAACTCCATGTGAGTTGGATTTTGAATTTGAATTCTCTTTCCCTCCTAAGTCACGTACAAAATAGGGAGAATGAGACTCAAATTTAGTCCAAACTCAACACAAATGAAAAGTGAGGGAAGCATACAATAGGTGTGACAAGTGGGCAAGGCTAGGCTACACTAGGATGCAAAGTAACAACCATGCAACCTAGTGATGTGGCAGCCCATGTGCAACCACATGTGCAACCACATGTGCAGCCCACTAAGCACTCCTATAAATGCTAAACAAACATTTTTTCAAATGCTAAAGGAACCTCCCTAATCTATAGGCAACATAAAAGATGACAATGACCAAAATATAAGGCCCAAAGAAACTAGGACCCTATAAATTAAGGTCCTAGACCCTACAACCAATGGTCAAAATACAAAACCAAAAATATTCTAATACAATTACTACTAAAATGAGTTTCAAACAAGAAAAATGTATAACAACTATAAGAGCCTTCTAAGGTAGGGTAGGCCTCCAAAGGTAGGGTACCCTACAAAATAAGGGTAGGTACCCTACAATTCTTCAAACCAGCTTTATCATCCTTCTTGGTCTTATCTCTTCCAAAGGGATCCTTAGGAAGTAGGTTTCATCATTGAGGAAGTTTAAGAACAAGCAATAAAAGCACAAATAATAAAAGATAAACTCGAGGACAATTTAATGTAGCAAAACTCAAAGAATGCCAAAGAAATATACAAACTAAAACTAAGGGAAGATTTGGAAGCTAGAACTCAAAAGAGTCTTAGTATAGGTTCTAGAATTGGATCACAAAAGCAATAGACTCAAGTCCACTTCCAAATTAAATTCAAATTCAACTTAAAAAATGTGACAAATATGTATTGTATTTTTATTTTCACAAATCTCCATTCCCTTGTTTTAGAAAATACTTTTCTCTTTTCTTGTATTTTATTTTCTATTTTATCTTTTCTTTTGGAGAAAAATTGTGATTATATTTTTTTAATATAGATTTTGGAAATCTTTTCACAAATGTTCCTAGAAGAGAAACTCAAAATTGCAAAATGATTTAGAAGTAGAAAATAAAAATTGAATCAAAATTTAGTGGAAAATTTTAGTGCAACTCTTGCTTTCACTCGTGCTTCATTTAGGACATTTCTAAACTTCAAAATAGTAATTTCATTCAAAATATTACAGAACCAAATTAATTTTCAATTTCACCAAATTTGAATTCAATTTGAACAAAAAAAAACAAGAAGAAACAAGAAATAATAAAAACTACAAGACATAAGGAAACCTAACTCTATAAGAACATATTAATGATCTAATAACATGTATGAACTCAAGGATTATAAACTAAAGCACCAATACTGATTGGCCAGCACCTTTATATGTATATTTTTAAGATTTAAAAAAAAAAGTAATCACCTCAAAGTGTGATAAGAAAGAATTACACATGACTCTAAGACAACATACTTTTGCATAGATTTCAAAAAATAAAGCTAAATTAGATGATCTTTTTTTAATATTTTCATTCACATCACAACATACATTAAAATAAAGGAAAACATAACAAACATGAATACTAAAGCCATACAACAAGATATGGTTCATATAAAACTAGATCTAAAAAAAATGAACCATAATTGTTTTTTGAAGACATAAAAGTAGATCCATGATTTAGCATATAAATACTAGATCTACCACAACAAAAACTCAACAAGACATGTAAATATTTTCATGAAGAAGAATAAAATATTAGAACCAAAGACAAGTAACTTTTACAACCTCATGAAGATGACCATGCTTTAGATACCAAAAATGGAGTTAGCTTTAAAGATGGCTACTGTTTCCTCTAGCTTCTTCCTACTCCCTTGATCTTTATCCATAAGGTCCTTTGAAAGAGAAGAAACTTGAAAATGGTGGAAAAATGAAGGAATGGAAGTAACTTTTCCAAAGAGAAGATGACGAAGAAGGTTTCTCACCACAAGGAAAGGATCCTTGATAAGAGATTCAAATGAAGTTTCATTTAAAGAGAGAAACTCTCAAGACTCTTGAAAGATAGAGAAAATTCAATCTCAAACTCATATCATTCAAAAGTAACGTCCAAACGATAGATTACATGTATATATAGAGTTTGATAGCTTGTGGTGAAAGTTAAGCTAACCAAACTTAAGCTAACCAATATTTAAGCTAACTAACTCTAGTTAAAATTTGAAATTCAAATTTTAACTTCTCTTCTAAAATGGATGTCCTTACTAGATGTAAAAGAAAAAATGAGAATTCACTACATGGTATGGTGTAAGAGGTGTGATGTGGGTGAGTTAGTAAGATAGAGGGTGTAAAAGTTAGCATGCAAAAGATGTGACTAATGAGTGAAACATGTGATTTGGTGGGTGATGTGTGAAGTCAATGAGAGAGTATATGGACCATAAATGGACGTCCAACTAGTGGGAAAAGACTCCCTACTTTCTCTTGGCCCAAACAAACCCAATAAACACATTTTTCCCCTAAACTACTAAATACACACCTAAAGGAAAAAGTTACAAGGAAATAAATTTCTAATGTATTTGACCTAAAAATACAAGGTCAAAAATAAAAGAAAATATTTATAGAGAAGAAGAAATGGATAATAAAAAATAATCTAGAGCTTAACATGAACTTGGACCTTTGTTTCCTTCAAACCTAACTCACTCTTCTTGAATCTTGTTGGATTTAACCTATAGGCATGATTCCATCACCTAAAGCCTCCAATGGCCATGTTCCATGTGCTCTAGATCTAAAATAGCCTATAAGAGCTTGCTATGTGTGAAGTGTGATTGGTGTGACTAGTTAGTGAGTGGTGCATGTGACTAAATAGAGTGTGTAGCCTACGCAAGGTGCAAGGAACACCCATGTGGACATCTCACTCATCAGAGTAGGGGCCACCCACTAACAGACCCATTTAATTACATGTGCTACTTACTAATTACACTCTTATATATTCTACTAATTACACCCAAAGATAAAAATACATTGAAATAACATTCTATATTACTTGACCCAAAATACAAGGTCAAAATAAAAAAATATATATTTACAAGTTAAAGAAATGAACTAAAAGATAATTCAAAGCTCAATCATGAACTTGAGCCTTCTACCTTCAAGTCTAACCTACTCTTGCTTCCTTTATTATTTCCTTGATTATTGTTTTGTTGGACATACCGACCCAGGTGTCCAACTCGTAGTAGGTCCTTAATTTTATCACACAGTGCCCAACACTCCTTAATTATATGATCGACATTACGGTGATAATGACAATGGTTGCCCCTATTGGCACCTTCATGCCTTTGTCCTGATGAAGGCAAGATGAGGATTTCTACATTTAGGGCTTCTTGGAAGAAAACATTTGATTAAAGAGCATTAAGATGGGTGTAAGAGTTATACTACCTCAACCCTTGAGGGGGCTTGCTCCTTTTAAACTTGTTGTCATTATGTGGTTTTAACCTATCAAGGTTAGAATAGTCCCCCCGGGTGTTGGTAGAATTGGTTTGGGTCTTACATTGATTTACTTCATGCTCTTCAATGAAACTAGTTGCCCAAGTTTTGAGCTCGTTCTGAGCTCTTCCAACATGGCATTAAGGGTGATGACTGGGTGGACGTTGCGTATCTTGATTGCCATACTGGAGAATCTTTCTATGATTGCTCGAAGGGGTTCAGCGTCCCCTTGCCTAAACTTAGCAACGCCACTGTTGAGGTTTATTTTATGCGGTCGACTATTTGCATATCCATCTTTTAATGAGTGTTTTAAATTGGCATTGTTGGGGATAAATCTACGGTTGAGTTGAGTATACCATATTTTTATTTTTGGTTCTTTTTAGGAGGTTGGGAAGACTCTACACATGACTATATTGTGGTGAATATAAAGGTGCATTTGTGTTGTGAAGACAACGAGGTGTTCATTTGGATAGGTTGTCCTGTCGTACCCCCTCTATAGGGCATTTGGTGGTTTTATATATCATATAAATCTGAGCTAGTAGGGGGAAGTGGCATGCCATAACATTTGTGACCATATCTACATACTTGATAATATAGTTAAAAACAGTTTCAGATGAATTATCGTCATGCTTGATCCATCTAACCTAATTGTACAACTCGTCCTGATGAATCTTGGGCATAGCACAGTTCGTCTATGGGCCTTAATTAGCTTGGCCTACACGAACTGCCTTAGACTCGGGCAGCACAAGGGGAGAAGTGCATAATTTTCGTATATATTATATGAGGAAAGAGTGTAATTTTCTCTTTAAAATATACATAAACAAAAACAAGAAAAATAGGTAGGAAAACTTAAATAATAATGCAATATTTATTGGGAAAAACATTCAAAAGTTAAAACTATAATTAATCAACTAAATGTGAAATTAATTATATACGTGTTAAAGAATTTCTTATATATTTTGTTATAGTAGTGTGTGCTCACAATTTATAATAAATTGTGCATTTCTTCGTAGGAGATTCCAGGGTAATTCTTTTGAAGGCCCAATACCGTTGTCATTTTCCAATTTGACTTCTTTGATAGAGTTGTGAGTACTATCTCTAATTAGTTGTGTATAAGCTAGCTTTTAATAATTCATGAAAACTAAGTGCATCATATTTAATATATTTATGAAGGAGAATAAGCTGTTTATTAAATGGGAGCTCTTCAAAGCTGGCATTTTTGAGGAATTTGAAGTCTTTGAATATTTTGTAAGTACACAATTAATTAAGTCTCCCAAATGACACGATGCCTAGTAGATAAAATTCCTTGCATGCTATTTGTTCAAATGCAATGTAACAATTTGGTTCCTATTGTTGCAGAGAACTGAGGAATAATAATATTTCTGATTCAATGCCATCGTTTATCGGACATTTGCAAGATTTAACCCAGTTGTGAGTATCACTGCTATATATACACTTTACAGGCATATCAGCTATCTAGTAAAATAAAATAATATTTCCTACAAAGTAACAAATTTGGAAATGATGAATTTATATTCTGGTGTAAAAGTTTTTATATTAATTACTAGTGACTAACGTTGTCATATATTTAAATAATTGTAAGCTGGGTGAGTTTTATTATAATTCTACTTATTCACTGTTGGCTCACCTTAATCACAGTTAGACTAGACAGGCACGTATTAATAATAAAAGAGTAAGCATTTATAGGAAAAGAAAATATAATAGAAAATAAAATAAATTTCTTTATAAGTTAAAATTAATTTACACATAGTTAATTTATAGAAATATTTTCATATTAGATTCTCTAATTTTTTTATTTTTGGTTAAGTTAATTTTAATTTATGAAAAAAATAATTTTATTTTTGTTTCTTACTTTCTTTTCATATAAGTGTTCCTACCGAAAATTATCTCAACAGAAAGTGGGAGAAAAATGACTTCTAGATATTAGGGCCCTAATTAGAACCAAAATGAAGAAAGAAAAAATTACTTGTTTAGCTTTTTTGTCTTTTGTACTTTCAAAATTTTAATTTTTATGTGGCGAAAATATTCTAATTCCAACTTATTTTTAAAACAGGTAAAATTATTGACCAATTTTTCATTTCTTTGTTTATATTGGTAGTTTTCTAATTGTGTTCAAGTTGCAAAGCTAGATAATTATATATATTTAAACTGGTTGCAGGGATTTAAGCTTCAATAATATCACAGGACACATTCCGGACTCAATTTTCAATCTGGGTTCACTTTCTTACTTGTAATATGCCACTCCTAAAGCAATTTTAATTTATTTAGTAACATGTTTGCATAAAAAGTTAAAGCATATATTTTTTAGTTAATAACCTATACACTGTCAGTAAAATTCTTTTACACTGACAATCAATTATATTTTTTAATTGTGTCATGTCACTATAAACACATTTACTTTTAACAGTGAGATAACACAATTAAAAGATATAATTGGTTGTCAATATAAATTTTTTTTTCACTAATTAACTCTATATTTTTTATTTACTCTTAATTTTAGGTTTCTTGGAAACAACAAACTCAGTGGTACCCTTCCTACCCAGAAAAGTGAGTTTCTTCTCAACATGTGAGTATGCTTGACTTATACGCAAAATTGTAGCTAAAAACAGGTGTTTATACAGTTTCGTTCATCATTATTATACATTTATACTTTAAAATACTGTTGTGTACTGGTTCACGGGCAACGACATTCCCCAATTAGACAAAGAAAAATGCTTCGAAACAAAATGCCAAATTATCTTCCCAATCGTTAAAAAATTGACAGCTATCACTTTTTTAATATAAGTATTAATTTAATTTAAAGTCTGTGAAAGGTTTTTTTTTTTTTTCGAAGGATAATTCTACTGTTTTTTTGAGAAGCTGGAGCATAATAACTTTTAGACAAAGCATCTACAACAACATTTGCTTCTCTATAAACATGTCAGAGACTATGTTTCCTTAAAGTACATAAGAGAGCAAGGATGTCCATAAGAAGGGTGATGGGGGCTGAGTAACATGCTGCAACATATGGATAGCCATTTGAGAATCTGATCATTCCACCTCCACAGCTTGAAGAAAGCCACGAGTGCTAGCCATGTGGAGGGTATGTTTGATCGCCCAAAGTTAAGCTTTGACAATGGAGCAAAGCCCTAGATTGCAAGCAACGACAATTAGAAAGTGCCCATCTTCATCTCTAATAAGCCCCCCAGATGAAACATAGCCAGATTGGGGAGAAAAAACCGGATTTTAAAACTGATTTTTCCACTAGTGCAAGTGAAGAGTTTGATTTGTCTAGGAAACAAGCATGCATGGTTATTCTTTTGTTCCCGATGGATGACCATCAGATCCTTAATTGTGTGGTTAGCTCTAACATAGATCTCAAAATTATGTTGGAATCGAAATTCCCATTGAAAACTTTATCATTTCTCCTTTGCCAAATTTTGTCCAAGATCATACCAAAGAGAAGACTCCAACCAAGCGAATGACCACTATAATGGGAAATATTGGTTATAAGTCACTGAGGGAGACTTTGTTTCCTGAAATTGATGATGTCATTGTGATGATGCTTAGATAACACAAGTGACCAAAGAGTTGAAGGGCAGTCCCTCATGGTATGAAGAATGGATTCCAAACATGAGAGAGATACCAATTCAACATTTGGAACCCAGATTTTTAAGGTTTGTTACAGGGATAACCTGATCATCAAAATGATATTTACCACGGATAACCATCACTCACAACTTATCTTTCTCATAACAAATTTTCCAAGCCAGTTTCATAAGGTAGGCTTCATTCACCTGGCGCATACCATGAATACCCAAACCACTTAAATGCTTGGCCGAGGAGGATAATGTTGAAATAAACTTAAATGTCAGTTTTTAATGGTTTTAATTTAGCAGTTTCTTATTTGGTTCAAATAAAAGGTCAAGAGTCAATAGTTATTAGCAATAATAGGTTTTGATTGTAGGCTGTTAATAGAATTTTAAGCTTTTGAGCTTCTGAAGGACAAATATCAATATATATATATATATATATATATATATATATATATATATCATTGTATTGTTTGATTATACAGTGAAATAAAAATAGAGAAATTTCACCTTCTTTATCAGTTTTTTTAATTCTACAAATTGGTATCAAGAGCTAATGGCAAGTGTGACCAATTATCTGCTGCTGCCCCGACTGACGAAGGCGACAAACTACGACAATTGGAGCGTCCAAATGAAAGCTCTTCTTGGGTCTCAAGATGCTTGGGAGGTGGTACAAGAAGGTTTCGAAAAACCAAAAACTACCACGGGATATTCGGCTGCCCAACACAAAATGTTGAAAGAGACGCGATCGAAAGATAAGGCGGCTTTGTACCTGTTGTATCGAGCTGTTGATGAGTCAGGCTTTGAGAAAATTGCGCGTGCGTCAACCTCAAAGGAAGCATGGGATATTTTGGCAAAAGTGTACAGAGGAGCTGAGAAGGTTAAACAAGTCTGCCTTCAAACTCTTCGCGGCGAGTTGGAGAACATGAAGATGAAGGAGTCAGAAGGGATCTCCGATTACATCATACGTTTTCAAACCATGGTGAACCAACTCAACCAAAACGGAGAGACGTTAACTGATGTACGAGTTGTGGAGAAGATTTTGAGGTCGTTAACCGATAGTTTTGAGAATGTCATATGTGCTATAGAAGAGTCAAAGGACCTAACAATGATCACGGTCGACGAGCTCGCCGAATCTCTCGAGGCACACGAACAACGTAAGAAGAAGAAGAAGGAGGAGATACTTGAGCAAGCACTCCAAATCAAGGCGTCAATCAAAGACGAAAAGGCACTCTATTCTCAAAACATTTGAGGTAGAGGGCGTGGCCGTGGAGGTCGAGGAAATGGTCGCGGTGGTAGAGGTTGTAGTCAAGAAGGGTATTATGAGGAGAAAGAGCAATCAAACCAGCAAAACTGGCATGGAAGAGGACGTGCTCGTTGTAGAGGCGGTCAGACGAATTATTTCAACATCGAGTGTTACAAGTGTGGCAAATATGGTCACTATGCAAAGGATTGTAATTCCGATAAGTGTTATAATTGTGGCAAGGTGGGGCATTTTGCGAAAGAATTCCAAGTCAAGAAAAAGGTGGAAGAAACAACCAATTTAATCACGGAAGATGAGGAAGCAAAAGAAATTTTTCTCTTGAAGGCACATAACGAAGTCAACAGTAACAACAACACGATGTGGTACCTTGACACGGGTGCAAGCAATCATATGTGCGGGCACAAGCACCTATTCAAAGAATTGAAAAAGGTTGAAACTGGATATGTGTCGTTTGGAGATGCGTCGAAGGTTGAAGTCAAAGGCCAAGGTACGGTTTGTTATTTACAAAAGGATGGCTTAGTTGGGTCAATCCACGAAGTGTATTACGTACCAGATCTCAAGAGAAACATTTTGAGTATATGGGGAAACTCATGGAGAAAGGTTATACGGTACTTATGAAAGATCGGGAATTACACTTGAAAGATAAGCACGGGGTTTTGGTCGCTCGAGTTGAAATGGGGAGAAATCGCATGTATAAGATGAATTTGAGAAACGTTCAAGAAAAGTGTTTGCGAGTCAACGTAGAAGACAAGGCGTCAATGTGGCATCTTCGTTTTGGTCATCTACATTATGGTGGTCTAAACGAGTTGGCAAAGAAGAACATGGTGCACGGGCTACCGCACATGAATTACGAGGGAAAATTTTGTGAAGAATGTGTGCTCAGCAAGCATACGAGAACTTCATTTCAAAAGAAGGCAAAATATCGTGCTAAGGGACCTCTCGAATTAATTCATACCGACATATGTGGATCAATGACCCTTGAATCTTTTAGCGGTAAAAGGTATTTCATTTCCTTCGTTGATGATTTCTCACGAAAAACTTGGGTTTATTTTCTGAAGGAAAAATCTGAGGCTTTCGAGGTGTTCAAAAAGTTCAAAGTGGTGGTGGAAAAGGCGTCCAGTAGACACATCAAATCAGTACGATCCGATAGAGGTGGTTAGTATACTTCAATGGCTTTCATGGATTATTGTGAGGAGGAAGGCATAAGGCGATTTCTAACCGCACCGTACTCTCCCCAATAAAATGGTGTGGCCGAGAGGAAGAATCGGACAGTTCTTGATATGGTTCGGTCAATGCTCAAGAGCAAGAAGATGCTGAAGGAATTTTGGGCGGAAGTTGTGCAATGTGCTATCTATGTGCAAAATCGGTGTCCACATGCGAAGCTGGATGATCAAACTCTACAGGAGGCATGGAGCGGACAAAAACCAACAGTTTCTCATCTCAAAGTATTTGGTAGTGTGGCCTATGCACACGTGCCAAATCAGCGAAGAACGAAGCTCAAAGACAAAAGCAAAAGGTATATTTTTATTGGGTATGACGAGAAAGCAAAAGGATACAAGTTGTTAGACCCAATAAGCAAGAAGGTCGTGGTAAGTCGTGATGTACGAGTTAATGAAGCAAGCAAGTGGGATTGGAGTAACTCAACAGAGGTTATCGACGAAGATGGAGGATCTTCAACCGTTATACCAACAATTAAATCAACAAATCTTGAAACTATTGATGATGAAAATGAACCGCAACAACCCAAAATGTGAAGCTTGCAAGATTTGTATGACTCAACAAATGAGGTACACATTGTCTGTCTCTTGGCTGATTCTAAAAATAGAAGTTTTGAAGAGGTAGTGCAAGACATGAAGTGGAAAATAGCCATGGACGAGGAGATTAGAGCAATTGACCGCAACAACACATGGGAGTTAGCGGAATTTCCAAAAGGAAGTCAACCCATTGGTGTGAAGTGGGTGTTTAAGAGAAAGATGAATGCTCAAGGCGAGATAGAACGGTACAAGGCACGACTTGTTGCAAAGGGATACAAGTAAAAGGAGGGAATTGACTATGATGAGGTGTTTGCTCATGTTACAAGAATGGAGACAATTCGATTGCTTATTTCACATGCGGCTCAACTCAAATGGCCGATATTTCAAATGGATGTCAAGACGACATTCTTGAATGGTGTACTCGAAGAAGAAATCTACATCGAACAACCACCTGGATATGTGAAAAGTGGAGAAGAGAAGAAGGTGCTGAAATTGAAGAAGGTGCTCTACGGGTTGAAGCAAGCACCGCGGGCATGGAATACTCGCATTGATACATACTTCAAGGAGAACAAGTTTGAACAATGTCCCTATAAACATGCCCTTTATGTGAAAAAGAGTGGAGTTAATATGTTATTTGTAGCTCTTTATGTTGATGACCTCATTTTCATGGGGAACAATGATGAAATGGTACAAGAGTTTAAGAGCACAATGGCACGGGAATTTGAGTGACATATTTGGGTTTGATGAAGTTTTTTCTTGGTCTAGAGGTAAGACAAGGAGAGACTGGGATTTTTGTGTTATAGGAGACATATGCAAAGGAGATTTTGGAAAAATACAAGATGACATATTGCAATCCAGTATCAACACCAATGGAACCGGGTGCAAAACTCTCAAAATTTGATGGAGGAGATCGAGTCGATGCGAGAAAATATCATATTTTGGTGGGAAGTCTTCGCTATCTCACATGCACAAGACCAGATCTTTCATTAAGTGTTGGCATTGTAAGTCGATTCATGGAGGAGCCTGTTTATTCACATTGGAAGGCATTGAAGCGAATTCTACGGTATATTCAAGGAACGGTTTCACTCGGTTTATTCTATTCAAGTGCGGAAGATTACAAGTTGATTGGGTATTCTAACAGTGACTGGTGTGGAGACTTAGACGATCGAAAAAGTACGTCGGGATATGTGTTCTTTATAGGAGACACAACTTTTACTTGGCTTTTAAAAAAGCAACCAATCGTAACACTCTTGACATGTGAAGCTGAATATGTGGCAGTGTCTTGGTGTGTATGTCATGCAATATGGCTTAGAAATCTGTTGGGTAAATTGGAGCAACAACAAATTGGTGCGACTGTGATACGAGCTGACAATAAATCAGCAATTGAATTGACAAAGAACCCAGTAAATCATGAGAAAAGCAAACACATTGATGTTCGCTTTCACTTCATCCGAGATCATGTGAAGGAAGGAAATGTGGAATTAGTGCACGTGGCAAGTCGAGACCAAGTCGCAGATATCTTCACGAAACCGCGACCGACAGTACTTTTCAACAACTGCAAGAAATTGATTGGCATGAAGGATGGCAGAAGCATTTAAGTTTACGTGGGAGTTTTGTTGAAATAAACTTAAATGTCAGTTTTTAATGGTTTTAATTTAGCAGTTTCTTATTTGGTTCAAATAAAAGGTCAAGAGTCAATAGTTATTAGCAATAATGGGTTTTGATTGTAGGCTGTTAATAGAATTTTAAGCTTTTTGAGCTTCTGAAGGATAAATATTAGTCTATATATATATCATTGTATTGTTTGATTATATAGTGAAATAAAAATAGAGAAATTTCACCTTCTCCTCTATCAGTTTTTTTAATTCTACAGATAATAGAGTGCCAATCAATTCTGTATGAATCTTTTACATTCCTACATGGTCACCCCAAAGAAAACCACGTATGGTCTTGTCAATAGCATCACAGATTGACCGAGGCAATCTATCAAATTGCATTGCATAAGAAGGGATGGTAGAGAAAAAAGATTTAATAAAGGTTGCTCTACAACGAAGAATAAGATACGAGATTTCCAAGCAGAAAGTCTCATAGCTACTTTATCTAGAACATTCTTAAAAGAGCTCTTAATTAGTATCCTTTTTTATGGTGGATTTTCACACTGAGGTATTTCCCTAAGTCCTTTGTTCTTCCAAAACCAAGTTTGGAACTCACTTCTTCCCTCACCTGCCAATTAACATTTTTGGAGAAGAAAATTTTAGTCTTAACACAATTGATATTTTTTCCAAAAGAGCGACAAAAATGATTAAGGCAATCTCGGATAACAGTAGCGATCCATGTTGGCTTCCGCATACAAAATAATGTCATCCGCGAATGCCAAGTGTGCGAGCTTTGGACCACGTTTAGACAAAGAGATAGGCATCTAGTGGCCCATGTTAACAGCCAACTCAATGAGCTAACAGAGTCTTTCCAGAAATAAGATCATAAAGAGATAAGGGAAGATAGGATCCCCTTGGGGGATTCCTTTAGAGGGATTAAAGAATTGAAGAGCTTCTCCATTACAGAGAACTGTAAAGTAGATGAAGAAATACACTGCCATATAAGATTTTCACATGAGAAGGAATATCAAAATCCTAAAGAGTTTCCTTGATGAAACCCCAATCAAGTTTTTCATAAGTTTTTTCCAAGTCCAACATGATAGCTATCAAATCCTTCTTTCCTTTCTTGGTTTTCATGGAGTGGAAGGTATCTTGGGAATGATGATGTTATCACAACTTTGCTTATTTGGAACAAAACTACGTTGAAGAGGGTTGACTAAGTTTCCCATAATGCCTCTAAATCCCCTAACTAAAATATTTGTGAGAATTTTGTAGGAAAGATTGTAGAGACCAATGGGGGAAATTGAGATAATTTAAAAGCATTTTCCTCTTTGGGGACTAAGACAACAAGGGTGCTATTAATATCCACCACATTGTCTAGATTGGTAAACATACACCATATCAGATCATGAAGAGATTTAACCACAAACTCCCATTGGCTCTTGTAGAAAAGTGATTGAAAACCATCTTCCCCAGGGGTTTTAAGACCACCTATGTCGAAGAGAGCTTGTTTAATCTAAGAGTAAGAAATCTCCATACCCAAGCCTTGGACTTCCTCATATGTTAAAAGAGGAAGCAATTACAAACACAAAAGGTACTAGAGGCATTCATAGAAATTCCTTGTAGAGAAAAGATAAATACTAGAAGGAGGGTTGAATAATATATACCAAAAACTTGCATATTTTCTGTAGTGAAAGAGTAATGCTAGTCAAATGAAGCACAAGAGCATTCAGATGAAACGTTGAGTATTTTTATACTAGTTTGCCTCAACCATTGAGACTATGTGCAGTTCTCAATCCAACCAGATCAATTTTTACTATCTTTAAACAAAGGTACAAGTATTCTTTTGACAAGTCACTTATGGCTCAACCTTAAGTATTCTTTGACTTGTCTTTTCAAGTAACTATTCAAATATTCTTTCAACAACAAGCCTCTCCAAGCTTAACAACCAAGTATTCTTTTACAAATAAGTCTCTCTAGGCTCAAAACAAGTATTCTTTTATAGACAAGCCTCTTTGGGCCCAAAACAAGTATTTTTTTTTACAGATAAGTCTCTTTAGACTCAACAACCAAGTACTTTTTTTTTACAGATAAGTCTCTTTAGACTCAACAACCAAGTACTTTTTTTTTTTTTTTTACAAACAAGCCTCTCTTGGCTCAACCTTATAGCAATAGTTATAAAGATTACTCAAATGTTGTGTTCGTCTCACTTAGACATTATACAACCAATTACATAGCAATGAATGTATACAAGAAAAAATAGATTTTTAGAGAGTATTTTTTTACAAATGTATATCTATCAATTACAATTAATGTCTTTCTTGTGAATTTTTTTTACTTCTTTATGAATCTTCTTATATAGTAGCCTAGAGAAGATGACCGTTGCAACATTTTGAGTCCAGCTCACAAGTTTGCTTTGTTTGTCTTCATCATCTTCCCTTGTGGTGGTAGACAACCATTTGACACATTTAATATAAGCATTAAATGCATTTCACAAAATAGTATCTCTTATTTAATCAAGGAGGCTACTTGTCAACTTTTCATACCAAACGGAGCCTGTAGAAGCAATGTCAGCATAGAGCAACTATAATAGTGACTTATCTATTTTTCTTCGTGATTTTAGGGATTTGGTTCTGGTGAAAAACATGGTTCTTATCTTTAACAAATTTGTGAGTTTTGAGACAATCTTTTGATTTAACCTGTTAAGGAATGAAACATTCAAAGCAAACTTTGTCATTAATCTCAATAAATGATAAATATTTAATGTATATGAGACAAACTATATGCTTTATTTGATTAATAATCGTCTTATACATGATTTTCATCTTACAGATGATCTGTGTCTTACATTTCATCTAATAAGCCTTTCAAAGATATGTTTCAAAAGACATTTTCGTAGATGTTTCTTGTATATAAAAATGCTTTATTTGTTAGTATTAAAATTCTAAATTTAGGGGATCATCTTTTGACTTAAAATTCCTTCTTTAACGAATGATGGTAAAAACGTGAAAAACTTTGTATTATGGTCACCAAATTGAAACCATATGCATCTAGACATCTGGAGCCAAAGGATCTCCTCACGAAAAAGCATTTCTTCAAGCTCGGTCAACGAATCAGCCTAAAAATTAAACAAGAATAGGTTAGGAGAAATTTATAAATTTCTACTAATACCATCTAGTCTCCTTAACAAAGATTTTTTCTAGGTAGAAATAAGTCCAAAAATGTTCCTATTCCAGGGTTTGAGCTTCTTAGTGAAGGTGAAGAGATTGTGTTGCCAAGGGCTCAAATTATCCTAACTATGTCAGACAAAATCATGGAAGCCCCTATGAGAAATCCACACCGCCTTGAATCTAAAAGGTCTTCTAACTTTATTTGGATTGGTGAAGGACTTAAAGCTAATAAGCAATGAACGATGATTAGAAGAAAAGAGGGATAGATGAAAAATCGAGGCTTTTGGGAAAGGGATACACTAGTCTTGATTTATAATGGCTCGATTCAACCTCTTAAGCAAGTCACCATTGCTCCAAGTGAAAGGGAACCCCTCAAAACCTGCATAAAAAAGTGGCAATTATGGATAGTCTCATTAAAGGTAACAGAGTCAATTGTTAACCTAGTAGCAACTCCCCATTCTTTTCATGGGCGAAGATAAAAGGAGTTGAAATCCCCTTCCACAATTTAGGCCTTGTCCCCAACAGACATGGCAATATTAGTGATCTTTACCCACAAGTCCCTCCTCAAGTTTCCTTGAAGTCAACCATAAATAGCTGTAAATAACCAAGGCTTTTTTTTCTTAAAAGAAACTGAGGTGAAATGTTTGGAGAGAAGAAGAAATGAATTGGGAGTCCTAGAAATCCTCTTTCCAGAGGCACCAAATACCACCCGCTTGGCATATGGCATCAACGTTCAACACCTTATTCTCATGGGTGTAGAAAAAGATATAAAATAAATCAATGAGACTAAAAATGAAAAAAAAATAGTAGTGTATATAGCTTATTTTTATAAACTATTTGAAGTAACTTATGAAAATAAACTAAAAGGCTACAAAGATAGTAAAGCAAACCAACTATTTTTGGTCAAGCTAGCTTATAATCACTTTTAATGTCTTATTAAACACATTCTTAGTGAATGGGCTTCAAAGCTTCCTTTTCAAATAGCCTACTTAGTAAGGAGGTAGAGTCATGGTTAAAGAGGGCTAGCCAACATGTTATCATTGTTTTAAAAAAAAAATTTCCTCAACTAGCCACAAAAATATTTTCAACTTGATCTCAAAGTAATTTCTAATCAGTATTGCTCAAACTACTTTCAACTTGACCTTGACTAAAGTAATTTTGACTCAAATTTGCCTAAAGTATCTTCAACTTAATCTTATCTAGAGTATCTTCACCTTAACCTCAATTAGAGTATCTTCATTTCAATCTTACCTAGTGTATTTTAAATTCAGCCTTGTCTAAAGTAGCTTTAACCCAACCTCGGCCATTTTATATTTAGCTTGATCTCTATTAGAGTATCTTCATCTCTACCTCAACCAAAGTAATTTCAACTTGGTTAGAGTAAATTAAGGTTGGTCCCAACCAAAGTTTTTTCATCGTGGCTTTAACCAGAGTATCTTTAGCTCAACCTCTTCCTAATCATCTTGACCCTAGCCCTATCCAAGGAATATTCATCTTGGCCTAAGTAGAGTTCATCTAGGCTTTAATCATGGTATATTTATATCAACCTTAGGGCAACTTTAGCTTGACCTTAGGACATTTTTAGCTCCACCACAACTAGAGTACCTAAAACTCAACCTTAGCCATGTCGCCACCCGCCGAAACGGACCTTGGCATTCGCGACGATGGTCGGACTCTTTTTAAGAGTTTGAAAAATGATGGATTGTTAGAACGACTTATTCTCAAACTGAGACCTTATCGAACTAACAATTTTATTAAATGATTCACCAATCCATGTTAATCCCAAGCGGGACCCTCCATGGATTAGTAGTTTTCGCAAAAAGGGTTCTTGGAGTCGCCACCAATGTTTTACTCAAAACATTGGAAAAAGAGTTAAGGCAATTGATTTCGCAAATCAACTTAGGCCATTACAACCAGAGTTGGGTAAGGGAGTCGGTTACGTGCGGGGAAGGTGTTAGCACCCCACAACGCCCCTTTCGGGTTCCCTATGACAGATTATTTCATGAATAATAGCTTAAAATTATTAAATTACCCCTATTTATTAGAACGATATTAAGTGAATTATCTACATGATGAAAGCTTTAAACATGCAATGCAACAATCAGAAAGCGATAAAGAAAGCAATAAAAGACGAGTTTTTGAAGAAAACCTCTTGAAGCGTGCTTTTATATATTTAAAAGAACTAGGAGGCTTTTTGGCGCTCCTTCCCACTACACGCTCGCTTTCTCCTTTCCCTAAAATAAAATTTTTACTATGGAAATCAAATAGATTTCCCTTCGACTCGTTCGAATCTCAAGCAAATGGCTTATGATTCAAGAACTTCGTCGGATTGGCTTTCAGAGAGATTTCTAGGGCAGAGCACTGCTCAAAAACCCAAGAATACTCAGCCAGGGGGTCCAGAATAGCTGGAAAAGTGTGGAATGACATCCAAATGACGTCCTATTTATAGGGATGAGGCACAGTACGGCCCCTGGGTTCAATACGGCCCGTATTGAGTTTTTGTACTTCAATACGGCCGTATTGAATTCAGTACGGCCGTATTGAAATACAGAAACTTCAATACGGCCGTATTGGTTTCAGTACGGCCGTATTGTAGTACAAAATGTGCAGTACGGCCGTACTGAACTCCAAGGAGGCCGTATTGAGCTCCAAACCTCCCACTTTCTTATTTTTGGCTACTCTAAGACCTCTAAACCTACAGATAGTCATCCTATGGTCTTCTAGGAGTCCTTCTGGCTGACTTTCCTTTGATCTTTGAGAGTCTTCGAGTCTTATTTCCGACCCGGACAATTTTAGGGGTCTACAGCTGCCCCCCCTTTACTTAGTCAAACGGTTTTTTGGTGTACCGGTTGACAAGTAAAGGAGTTGACCCAACTGTCCGGGGAATAGGCCATCCTTCTGACTTGTAGTGTCTTCCGGTGGAAAATTGTTGAGTAGCCTCTCCAGGTTGAGTATTAGTCGTCGCCTCTCCAGGCTAGCGTGAGTCTTGCCCTCTCCAGGGTGAGTATTAGTCGTCGCCTCTCCAGGCTAGCGTGAGTCTTGCCCTCTCCAGGGTGAGTATTAGTCGTCGCCTCTCCAGGCTAGCGTGAGTCTTGCCCTCTCCAGGGTGAGTATTAGTCGTCGCCTCTCCAGGCTAGCGTGAGTCTTGCCCTCTCCAGGGTGAGTATTAGTCGTCGCCTCTCCAGGCTAGCGTGAGTCTTGCCCTCTCCAGGGTGAGTATTAGTCGTCGCCTCTCCAGGCTAGCGTGGGTCTTGCCCTCTCCAGGGTGAGTATTAGTCGTCGCCTCTCCAGGCTAGCGTGAGTCTTGCCCTCTCCAGGGTTTTGCCTCTCAACATGGGCAGCTGAGTTTGCCCTCTCCAGGGTTTTGCCTCTCAACATGGGCAGCTGAGTTTGCCCTCTCCAGGGTTTTGAGATAAGTTTGTCTCCACAGTCCACAATGCTGCTTCGACGGTTTGTTTTTCTGATTTTGTGCCGCTGAGGGCTGGATAACGCAGGGATCCGTCTAGGGGATGTGCAGTCATTCATAGGTTTTTGTGCCCCAACTTGCATTGCTTAGTTGGTACCCATGGGGAATTTCTGACTCCTTGGGGTGTAGACACAGATGCTCTCTCTCTGAGTTGAGCGATGCCTTATGTTTGGCTGACGTCCTTTTGACGTAAGTGGAGTATCCCGGTTGTCCTTATTCGGGTGACTCTTTTTGATTTTCTGGTTTTATTGCCTCTGTGTAGGCTGTTATCCACTGGGGGATTCTGTTGTGATGATTTTGTCTCCACAGTCCACGATGCTGCTTCGACGGTTGTTTTTTGATTTTTGTGCCACTGAGGGCTGGATAACGCAGGGATCCGTCTAGGGGATATGCAGTTACTCATAGGTTCTTGTGTCCCAACTTTCCATTGCGTAGTTGGTGCCCACTGGGAAATTCTGATTCCGTGGGGATGCAGACACAAAGATGCTCTTCCTAAGGTGAGCGATGCCTTATGATTGGCTGACGTCCTTTCGACGTTGGTGGAGTATCCCGGTTATCCTTATTCAGGTGACTCTTTTTTGGTTTTCTGATCTTGTTGCCTCTGTGTAGGCTATCATCCGCTAGGGGATTTTGTCGTTTTGTTGTGATTAGCCTCTTCTGTTAGGCAGATCATCTTGACGCTTGATGTTTGGCTCGATGCCGAATTCCGCTTGGGGAATGATTATTGATCTTTTTTGATTTTCTCTTTTTTTGAAGGAGTGCCTCTGAGTAGGCGAATGATCTTGATGTTCAGTGTTCGGCTGAGTGCCGGATTCCGCTTGGGGAATGGTTATTGATATTTTTGATTTTTTCTCTTTTTGAAGGGGTGCCTCTGAGTAGGCGAATGATCTTTTGATGTTCGGTGTTCGGCTGAGTGCCGGATTCCGCTTGGGGAATGGTTATTGATGTTTTTGATTTTTTTCTCTTTTTGAAAGGGTGCCCCTGAGTAGGCGAATGGGGATTGAAGATCTTATGTATCCCAGAGTATTATTTAGAAAGCCTCTTCAGGCTTAGCTTCACTCGTCGCTCGAGTTGGAAAGCTATCTTCCACTGAGGAAGTCAAAGTCCTTTCGACTTAGATATTCTGCTTGGATGATCAAGCCTCCCTTGGGGAATTTTGCTGATCTTGCTTTGATAGCTTTCACTGGGGAATTTGGTCCGAGCGTGGAAGCTGAGATATATCTGGGGAGTATTATTTCGGCAAGCCTCTCCAGGCTTAATTATTCTGAGAGAGTATTATTTCAGCAAGCCTCTTCAGGCTCAATTATTCTGAGAGAGTATTATTTCGGCAAGCCTCTCCAGGCTCAATTATTTTGTGCAATGCTGTATTTTCTGTTCAGCCCAAGAGCGCAAGCTGAGACGTCCCTTGGGGAGTATTATTTCGGCAAGCCTCTCCAGGCTCAGTTATTCTATACAATTGGGGAGTATTATTTCGGCAAGCCTCTCCAGGCTCAATTATTCTGAGAGAGTATTATTTCAGCAAGCCTCTCCAGGCTCAATTATTCTGAGAGAGTATTATTTCGGCAAGCCTCTCCAGGCTCAATTATTCTGAGAGAGTATTATTTCGGCAAGCCTCTCCAGGCTCAGTTATTCTGAGAGAGTATTATTTCGGCAAGCCTCTCCAGGCTCAATTATTCTGTGGGAGTATTATTTCGGCAAGCCTCTCCAGGCTCAGTTATTCTGTACAATTGGGGAGTATTATTTCGGCAAGCCTTTCCAGGCTCGGTTATTCTGTACAATGAGGGAGTATTATTTCCGCAAGCCTCTCCAGGCTCAATTATTCTGTGGGAGTATTATTTCGGCAAGCCTCTCCAGGCTCAGTTATTCTGTATGATGTGGGATCTTTGCCTTTTTTGTCGAATTTTGACTTTTTCTGTATTTTTGCCTTTTTCGTCGATTTTTCTGCTGTCATACACAAGCAATTTTTCCTATTTTTTCTATTTTATGCGATTGCCTCATGATGAGGTCTTTGAAAATTTCTTTATGGCCAATACGGCCGTATCCATTTCAGTACGCCCGTATTGAGTTGAAAATTTGTTCGTAACCCTAATTTCAGTGCGGGTGTACTGAACATGGTACGGGCGCATTGTTTTTTCTGAAGTTTATTTTTTTGTTTTTTTGTTTTTTTTTTTGTTTTTTTGTTTTTTTTTTTTTGTTTTTTTTTTTTGGATAAACAGAGAATAAGTGATCTTCCAGTACACCTATCATCTGTATGCATGTATGCGGTATGATGCACCTAATTCTATTTGATTTATTTTTTCAAAAGAATTAACCGATGCGTTTCTTTGTTTGGATCTTGCCATTCCTCTAGACGGGCTGTGCGTTGCCGATTTCTGTAACCGAGGAATGATGCGTGTTATATTGAGATGGGCGTCATCAACCCAATGATCCTCCCCTTCCTTTAGAAGACGTGTCAACCCTCCTATTGACCACTATATCTCCATGTTTCCACTAGATTATCCTAAAATCATTTGGGACAAGAGAGAAAAGAAAGGAAAGATATTTTTGTTCTGAAGTTTGTGTTTTAGAGGGGATTTATTTTTCAAAAATGGTTTTTGTAAGAATGGCTGGCCAAGGTAGGCTTATGTGTTTAGGCTTGTTTGATTAAACACTTATGAAGTTAAGAAAATCTTGTTATTGACATTGTGATTTTGACAACTTAGATAGGTTCCCTTGAACCTTTCTTTGAATTCGGCTCATGGTACCATCATGGATTTCTTTTGCTTTTTTGATTGTCCTTATTTTCTTGCCTAAAACACCCTTTTGTGGCGTCTCAGCGGACCTTTGTTTTTTTTTGCAACCCTAACTTTTGCCTAGGTCACCCTTTTGTGGGATTCCTAGCGGGTTATTTGCTCTTATTTTTGCGCAGCCCCCTTTTTTGGGTTTCCTGCCGAGCTTTTTGTTTTTAGGATTTCCTTTTTTATCCATGATGGCATTTGTCGAGGCCAAGGGAAGGTGCTCCAAGTTGTCACACACACTTCCACATAAAAATGATGCGGGTTTATTTAAGACGATTTTAACCTCATTCATGTTTATTCAAACAGGGTTAAAATAATGTGGTATAGAATTTTATTGCAAGCAAGAAAAGAAGCAATAAGAAATAATAAAGAATGATTTTATTATAATCATAGTGGAAACATGTGCCCTATCGAGGCTCGGGGGTCGGGCTGTCCCCGAGGAGTAATCTCTAACAGTCATCAGGTCTATACATCCCTATCGGAAGGAGAAGAGCACTTGATGACGACGAACGGCCTTAACGCTTGTGAACCGGCCTTCCTAAAGATCTGGCTTAAAGAACGTCGAGAAGGATCTTGGTTCCTCTTCGTCCTTTGATCTTTATTAGGGTCGTATCCTAACCCTTGTTTCCCCGGATTATCCTTGATAATGGGTAGCTCGGGAATTCCTTGGGAATCCTTGCCAAGTCCTTGTCCTGGCAAGTATCCGTTCTTGGTGAGCATGGAGGCTACCTTCTTCATTTCTCAGGGAAACGTTTCAACATTGGCAATTTCCAATGCTTGGAAGGCGGTTTCTAGAGCTTCCTCCGCTGCATCCACGTAAGGTATGGTGGATGGCTTGCTGATGAGTATATCGTCTTCAGCTTGTACAGTCACCAGCTTGTCACCCACAATGAATTTGACTTTCTGGTGGAGCGTAGAGGGAACAGCTTTCGCATCATGAATCCAAGGTCGGCCGAGGAGACAGCTGTATGCGGGAGTAATATCCATCACTTGAAATTCGACGTTGAAGATGGTGGGTCCAATTTGGATTGGGAGATTGACTTCTCCCACCACTTCTCTTTTAGAACCGTCGAAAGCTCGAACGATCATGTTGCTCGGGCGCATTTGGATTCCCTTGATTGCCACTTGATCAAATGTTCTTTTTGGCATCACATTCAAGGAAGATCCATTATCCACCAAGACTTTAGCGATGTGATACTCCTTGCACTTTACAGAGATGTGCAAGGGCTTGTTGTGATTCGGTCCCCCAGCGGGGATTTCTTCATCGGTGAAAGTGAGGTGATCATTAGCCGTGATGTGACTAACAATCCCCTCAAACTTGTCTTGGGAGATAGTGTGCGACACGTATGCCTCGTTCAAGACTTTCAACAGAGCTTGTCGATGCGGTTCGGAGCATAGGATCAACGACAACAGAGTAATCTTTGCTGGCGTCTTATGAAGTTGATCCATGATGGACTACTCGCTCTGTCGGATATATTTTAACAGCTCATCAGTCTCCTCCTCGGATTCTTTATTTTTCTCGGTTTTTTCTTCTTTTTCTTTCCCTTTATTCTTGGGAGCTTTGTCATGAAGATCTTCGGGAGTGTAGATCCTGCCACTCCTAGTCATGCCCCCAAGTCCAGCGATGTTAGAGATATCGCTGTCGGCAGAAGAATGGATGTCGTATATCCATGGCACAGCCTTATTCGATTCGTAGGGAAAAGGTCTTGGAGCAGTGATCCTTAATGGTATCGGACCTTCCCCTTTATTCGTCTTGATTACCAACAACGGAGTTGACGTGTGTTCGCTTGGCGCGGTTGTTGGCTTACACTTGATAACGAACAGCGTGCGATCCATTCTTTGAACATACGCATCGATTTAATTCTTTCTTTTTATTAATGTTTATTAATGATTTATTAGGAGGGATGTATGAAATGAAAACCTAGATCCCTCCATGATCTTTGATAAGAATGCATGATATGAGATGATGGTGGTTGAATATGCATGCATTGTGTTTTATTGAACTAAGCATTATCATGTTTTCGGGATGTCCCTAAGATGATGCATGATATTGCTTGGTTTTGGGTAAATATTTTTCTTTATTATTTTTTTGGGTATATATTTTTTTGTATTTTTTGGGTGAAAAGGGAAACTACCTATATGAATGTGATGAAGGTAGATGTTAACACCATGTAACGGAAGATTCTTATTCCTATTTATTCTTATTTTAAAAAGGAATGTTGTATGTTTAAATAATGCAATGTATGCTCAAACAATGTCACATAAACAATGCACAAACAATTCACTTATCCACGAACAGTCACGAGCGAATCACGAGGTAGGGGTATCCTGCAGAAAAGTGCATATTCAAGGTGGTTCTAACTGTTCTCACCGGTCTGAGGCCCCCAAGGTGCCCCCATTATAGGGACCCAATTCTTCTCGTCGTAAGTCGATGGAAAGTTCCAACGCACTGTCGGACTCGAGTTCATGGTTATCACCTTGAGTGATGTTTTCCGACAACGGTCTACGGGCACCTATAGACCCATTCGACAACCGGCCGTACTAACATCCACTCCCTATGGCTTTCCACTCATGCCCCCGGGTATAGAGGGAACTGTTGTGTGCAAAGGTTTGTGTGCAGTTTATATTTCAAACAATTGCGGAAATTTAAACATACAACAGTTATTAAAGCCAAATAGATAAAACATGTTATTATACAAGTAAAGGGGTAATGAAGTAATTTTAAACTATTATTTTTAGAAACAATCCATCACTAAATGGGACTGACTCTCGAGGCTTCCCCAGTGGAGTCGCCATCTGTCGCCACCCGCCGAAACGGACCTTGGCATTCGCGACGATGGTCGGACTCTTTTTAAGAGTTTGAAAAATGATGGATTGTTAGAACGACTTATTCTCAAACTGAGACCTTATCGAACTAACAATTTTATTAAATGATTCACCAATCCATGTTAATCCCAAGCGGGACCCTCCATGGATTAGTAGTTTTCGCAAAAAGGGTTCTTGGAGTCGCCACCAATGTTTTACTCAAAACATTGGAAAAAGAGTTAAGGCAATTGATTTCGCAAATCAACTTAGGCCATTACAACCAGAGTTGGGTAAGGGAGTCGGTTACGTGCGGGGAAGGTGTTAGCACCCCACAACGCCCCTTTCGGGTTCCCTATGACAGATTATTTCATGAATAATAGCTTAAAATTATTAAATTACCCCTATTTATTAGAACGATATTAAGTGAATTATCTACATGATGAAAGCTTTAAACATGCAATGCAACAATCAGAAAGCGATAAAGAAAGCAATAAAAGACGAGTTTTGGAAGAAAACCTCTTGAAGCGTGCTTTTATATATTTAAAAGAACTAGGAGGCTTTTTGGCGCTCCTTCCCACTACACGCTCGCTTTCTCCTTTCCCTAAAATAAAATTTTTACTATGGAAATCAAATAGATTTCCCTTCGACTCGTTCGAATCTCAAGCAAATGGCTTATGATTCAAGAACTTCGTCGGATTGGCTTTCAGAGAGATTTCTAGGGCAGAGCACTGCTCAAAAACCCAAGAATACTCAGCCAGGGGGTCCAGAATAGCTGGAAAAGTGTGGAATGACGTCCAAATGACGTCCTATTTATAGGGATGAGGCGCAGTACGGCCCCTGGGTTCAATACGGCCCGTATTGAGTTTTTGTACTTCAATACGGCCGTATTGAATTCAGTACGGCCGTATTGAAATACAGAAACTTCAATACGGCTGTATTGGTTTCAGTACGGCCGTATTGTAGTACAAAATGTGCAGTACGGCCGTACTGAACTCCAAGGAGGCCGTATTGAGCTCCAAACCTCCCACTTTCTTATTTTTGGCTACTCTAAGACCTCTAAACCTACAGATAGTCATCCTATGGTCTTCTGGGAGTCCTTCTGGCTGACTTTCCTTTGATCTTTGAGAGTCTTCGAGTCTTATTTCCGACCCGGACAATTTTAGGGGTCTACAAGCCAATGCAACCTTGATCAAGAAATCTTCAACTTGACCTTGCTCTAAGCCATTTTAGCTAGGTTTCAAGTAGGGCATCTTTAGCTCAACCTTGACCAAAGTAACTTCAACTCGAGTTTTACCATGACATCTCCAACTTGTCCTCAACTAGGACATCTTGAGCTTGACTTTGGCCACAAAATATTTGGCTCGAACTTGACCATGGCATCTTCAACTCAGCCTTAGCCATGGTATCTTTAGGTTAGGCTCATCCATTGTATCTTTAAATCAGCCTTAGCCAAAAACATCTCAAACTTGATCTTAGGAACATATTCAACTTTTCCCTAGGTAAAGCATTTTTAGCCCAACCTTGACCAGAACATCTTCAACTTAGCTTGAAGTCAGAATATTAAAATTAATGCCCATGGTTGGCTCTAACCCATAGAACCATGTGATCCATTTGGCCTTTGTTTATTTTTTAATGTGTGCTTTTTTCATCATGTCTTCTATTTGGCCACCTTAATTACTCTAACACCTAAGTGATGAAGTATTCCAACATATTAACAGTATGGTAAAAGTAGAGAACATGAACATGAGAATACCTAAAGACGATCATTTATAAAGAGGTAGGGTTTGACATAAAATGTGACTAGATTATTAGGACACAATGGATTTTATTAGGATATTCCATATATAAAACATATTTAGGTGTGCAAAGCGTGACTTGGTCAACACTTTTGTTAGTTAAGCTCTTAGTTTTTAATATCATGGATTGAAGCTCAACACTATTATTAAGTGTGAATGTGTTAAGCTAATATGCCAATAAGCATTAAATGTCGATTGGTAAGGGATATTACAATCATAGGTTAGGGCTTAGAATATTTTTCCATAACATTTTCCCCCATGTTAGTATAAAGCTAGAGCTTTGTGTCGATTTTCATTTGTTTTGAGATGTTTCTCTACAACATTTTCCATTTAGAGTATCCTTCTAATATGTCCATTGAGAAGAAGGAACACTCAATGATATTTACATTTCAAATCTCCATTTAATGCATGGGGGACTCTATATGGTTCATGGTGTGGGGTCTTGATTCTAAAGATGAGAAAAAAAGGTCAATTGTCATGTCTTTAACAAAAATTTGTTGCTTTATTTGATGTTTAGTGTTATTTTTCTTAGCATTCCTTCTTTTGTTTTGTTTTTGTACTTACCTTGACATTTGAACTTTGTTATGGTTAGAGACTATACTTATATATAATAAATCTCACTTTTCATTAAATGCTAAGATATTCAAAACGTTTTAAGGAGTGAGTGATGTCATTGATGCATGAAACATTTAATTATACATTGAGCTTAAGGTTTTTATCAGACATTTATTAAAAATCATTTTAGAAACAAAAGCATAAGACCTTTTTGAAAAAAGTTTTATTTAATACTTTTGGACAATATAATTTAAACAAAACATGAAAAATTTAAATTAACAAGTGCATTGGATACTTTTTATTAAAACAATGATTTTGTCTTCATCAAAGATACAATGTTTATACCTTTTTGCTTAATATTGAAAAAATATTTATATTGCACAGGTAAAGTAAATTAGTTAAATCATCGAAATATAATAATATTTGTTATCATTAAAACTATAGGATATTTAGGAGATAAACATTTCAAATGTCTTTGGTTCCAACAAATACACCGCATTACTTTATTTTGACAAATAATACAATATTTAAAATATAAATAATTCATTATTAGATAATATATTAACAAATGTTTAGATCACTAGGGTCAGCCTAGTGGTGGAAAGTTTGGAATAGTATACACAAGGTCTTATGTTCGAACCTTGGTGTCATCAATCTAATTCTAATGGATCAAAAAAAAATATTAACAAATGTTTGATTTAATTGAAAATTGAAATAAATGACCAAAATGATAATTAATTAGTTCAATGATTTAATTAGTTAATTTCATATTTTTATTTTTTGTATAGGTATTCTATATAAATTTATTAAACAATATATGTATAAAAGTTTGAAACTTATTATTGATTAATCTTTTCCCAATAATTGTTGAGTTGAGTTACGCTCTTAATTTCAAATTCAAATATTTGATATGATTTACATTTCTTGCAGAGATTTGTCATACAATAATTTATCAGGGACTCTTCCTTCTTGGGTAAACCAACAAAATTTACAACTGTAAGTTTGTTTTATTTTTCAACCTTCTTATATATCAATTTTTGATAATTTAATAAGTCCTAACATTTCTTTTAAACTTGTGTTAGCCATTTGCACTGCATATGAACCTTATTTATTTCATTTTATATCTATTTTTTATTTAGTTTATTATATCAATAAATATTGCAAAATACATGGCAATGAATATATACACGATAAACACTTATAATTTTTTATCTAATCATGAGTGGTTTAATTGGTAAAAACAAATTCACATCATAAATAAAAGACATTGGTGAGAACATATATATATATATATATATATATATATATATATATATATATATATATATATATATATATATATATATATATATTGTGTATGTGCGTGTGAATAAAAGATATTGATATTAATAAAAAAAATACAAAAATATAGAGATTCAAAATTGTAACTCACTTGGTGACAACTAACTAATTTATCATAATTAATAAAAAACTAAACTAGTAGTAAAATACATAAAAATATGTCCTAACACCCCACCTCTCAAATTGAAAAGTGGATAAATAACACTCCCAACTTTGACATCAAATGTTGAAAAATGGTTAGCTCCAAAGGGTTAGTAAAAAAATGTCAACTATTTGGTGTGAAAAAGATATAGGTAGTAGAGGAAACTACTTGGATTGTAAATTTTCATAAGTGATGTGATAATTAATGTCGATGTGCTTGGTAATTCATAGAAATTAGGATTAGATTCGATATGTCATACGGATTGACTGTGACAATATAAAAGAGCAAGAGTAACATGCAAAACCTAAATGTCCTACCACAAGTGTCAACTATTGAAGTTTAGAAATAGTGAAGGCAAGGTGCAATATTATAAGTTAGAAGAGGAATGAGAAAATGTTGTCTACTACTTACACTTCTAAGAGACCATATATGAGCCAAAAGAAAATATAGTGACTAATAATAAAGTGACGAATATTTAGACATGTAGCCCAATTTGAGTCACTAAAGGCTTTCAATTGTAAAGTAGAATCAACAGATAATAATAATCTTGGAGTTGGGAAGGCTTTAATGTAATGAACAATATAAAGAGCAACATCCAAGTGATGTTGGGTAGGAAATTGCATAAACTAACTTAGATGCTAAATAACAAAGGATTTTTTTTGTCTTATCGTGGTTAAGTATAATAGCCTATCAATGAGCCTTCCATAGAAATTTGGGTCCCAAGGAGCAATAGCATCGCATAATAATTTGTACCCTTTGCTCATAAAAGTGGAACAAGGTTTCGAAGCTAGAATCCTAGACTTAGAAAGAACGTATAACATATTTTCATTAGTAGATATGAATTCCTTTTGTAGTGCGAGGCACTTCAAGTCCTCAGAAATACTTGAGTTTACCAAGATCCTTGATTTTAAATTTGTTTTGTAGAAGCTCTTTTACAAATGCTATATCACTAGGTGAGTTTTCAATAATAATAACATCATCCACATATGCTAAAAGGAGCCATGTTTCTTAGTTAAGAAAGCGTAATCGTAGGTAGAATGAGATAAACCAAAAAGAATGACAACTTAGCAAGCCATTGCCATCTCACTTGTTTAAGAAATAGAGGAAATTGACAGGGCAACACACTTGATTAGGAAAAAATGGAATAAGTCCTTGTGGTAATTCCAAATGACATGTATTAAATACACTATTTCTATTTATTTTAACATAAGGAAAACTTGTACAAAATATATCAAGAACCTTATTGGATGGATAGCCTAAATCTTAAATGCTAAATATCATTTACATGTATAGAATCAAAATTAGCAATAAGGAAAAAAGAAACAAAATTTGCCCTTGGTCTTTTTATATGATACAACCCATTATACAGTTTAACATGCCCAATCATCTTCAATGAAGGCATGTCCTATATATCACAATAAGATTGATAAAAAGTGAGCTTGTTGTTTAAGGAAGAGATGAGTTATAGAATAGAAATTATATTTAATGTAATAATTTACCATTATAACAATTCCATTTAGAAGATTAACATGTGAATGTTTAATAACATGAAAAAGTGACTGAAAGGGATGACTAGTGTGTAACATGATCAGTAGCATCACTATATATCAAGAATTCAAGAGTGGTAAATTTTGAGATTGATTTTCCTAAAGAAGGATATTGTTGATGGATTGAAGACTCACTTATAATGCTTGAATTCAGTTAACATACTATATGAGAAGTTTGAATGTTGGAATGTTGCAATGTTGTGATTGTTGTAGCTATTTAGGTTCAAACTAAGCATTATTGGTTTCTTTTTGAACATTTTGGGACCAAAACTTGATCTCTTGAAACTGACTTTGTTCTTCCTTGGGTACATAATTTTGTGGACAACAAAGTTACCTCCTTGCTTATATTGCATAGCAAAGTCGTGGTTGAAGTAACATTGAACAATTGTATGACCAAACTTATTGTAGTAAGTGAACTGTTTGGTTATATAGTTTCATCTTCCTCTACATGAAGTTCCTTCTCTCCTATACCAAAACTTTTGGTGCCTCTTCCTTTACAAAAATTACCATTACCTTCCTTTATGTCCTCCAATTTCCTTGACTGCTTTGTTGGTTTGAAGAATTCAAAAGGACCTTTGAATTACTACTTTCTTTTATTGGGTTTGTTTTTGCAAAACAGTAGCATAAGCCTAGTTGATAGATAAAAATGGCTTCATCATTGATATATATATTTGACTTAACAATGTTGTAAAATCACTCTAAGATCTTTAAAAAAATATACTTTCTTTTCTTTCTTGTCTTTTCAAAATTGATTTGATTAAATCATTGGTACACTTAATTAAACATGAACAATATGGGCTAGAAATCAACATATCTAACTCATCCTACAAAATTCCCAATTCTATAACATAATCGGTCACACTCTTTTCTCCTTGAGGGAGTCACTTCTTGAAGTCAATTTGAAATTCTAAAGTAGTCCCCTTTTATGAATCTTTCTTTTAATTCATTCCACAATTTCTTGGAATTATCTATGTAGATTATGCTTTGTGAAATTTGAGGAGAAAGAGATCTCGTAATCTATGAAACAACCATAATATAGCACCTTTGTCATGCCCTATAATTGATATCATCCTTATTAAGTATTGGCAGCGTGTCATCAATAAATTCCAGTTTGTTTTTAAACTATAGTGCTCTAAAAATAGCACAACTCTACGTGTGATAATTAATTTGATTTAAAGCAGGATAAAAAGAATTATACTTGAACTTTCTCCAAGTTGGAAATAATATGGACTCAATGCATTATGCAATTCATTTTCTTAAGAAGTCTTCTTCTTGCATTGTTTAACTTTTGGGTCTTTCATATTCAAAATCTTAGATCAAGTTGAATAATGAGTAGAGTGGTATTTATGAAGAAAAATATTCATGAAAGTGAAAACAATGTTGTGCTTGAAGCTAAGAAAATTATGTGAATTAAGGAAGGGAAGAAACATCTTTTTCATAACTTGAAATTGAGAACTTGTGGAGTAGAAGCAAAGATGAAGTTGCTCTAATACCTTATTGGATTTATGAATAAAAAGCATGGGTATTAATCAATAAGGAAAATACAAATATATAGGGGTTCACGGTTGTAACCCACTTGGTGTTAGCTAACCAATTTATCATAATTAACACAAACCTAAACTAGCTATAAAAATACATAAAAATATGTCCTTACAAATATATGTGTGTGTGTGCGTGCACATGTCTATGTATCTTTGATTTTGGCAACCTAATAATTTAAATTGAATATGTGAAACTATTTGTATATTTTAATTCCCTTTTCTCCCCTACTTAGTTTTTTTTTTTTAATTTTAGTTTTATTATCTGTACGTAGCATTCTTATTTGTAAAAAAAAGATTCCCAATTTTTTTTCCATAAATATTCCTATAAACTTATAGCACAATATCTTAAGCACCAAACATATAAGTAGCAAATGATTAGAAAACTAAATGTAAAATTGATATAAAAAGAAAAATAATGTTTGTTAAAGTGATTAACCTTAACCAACAAGTCGTTGATCCAAGTAGTACTAGATTTGGTCCCTTTAAGCTCGAGTCTTATGTATGTAAAAATGTGGTTAGGAGGGGAGACCTTACTAAAAGGGATTAACCAAGTTCCCTAACAGATATTAGTCATTGGCAAAGCTACTAGGTACTTCGTACTAATAATATGATTAAAAAAATGGTTCACCTTTGTAAAAGAGAAAAACTAGTGAAAATGAAGTTCAAGTTTCTATTGTTTTTTCCCTTGAGCCATTACAAAATAATAATAAATTAAATTCAAGTTATATTTACATTTCAAGTTTTGAAAATTGTACAACTGACTAATTGTAGTTTGTTTAATTTATTATGTTTTTGCTATATAGTCAAATGAAACAAATATTGAGATATTTTGTGTTATGATATGCAGCAATTTAGTTGCCAACAAATTGACAATAGAGAATTCAAATGGCAGGTGATTTTTTTCTTATCAATAATGATGATTATTTTAATGATTATTGAAAAATATTTTGTAACTAATTTTTTTCTTTTCCGAAATGGAGTGATGTTTGATTAATATTTAATCAATTAGTCCTAGTTTATGGTAAGAATTAGATAATCATTGGATGGTTGTACATCTTATTTAGAATATTTTAGCAATTTTAAGGTTTATCTTAAAAATTATTTTCAAATATAAAATTAGTCAGTTTTATTAGTTTATTTACATTGATTATGTAGTACTAACTTCAACATTAGCTCTTAAGAATGGTACAATTTCATTTGATCTTGTACCTATATAATTCTAATCCAGGATTTCTTGGTCTCATATCTCTCCTTGATATCTTATGACATAATTGTTCCACACAGTGCTTATAATAGATATTGTTATTGTTGAAAGCCATATGCATATTTTTCTAATTACCAAACATGTTTTCTTTTCTAGATTACCTTCTGGACTCGACTGTTTACAAAAAAATTTCCCTTGCAACCGTGGTATTGGAAGATGTAAGTATGGATTTAATCTTAGTTTACTTAACTTGCTCTAAATTCATATGGAAAAATGATCTTCATTTTTATTAATTACTACTATTTGTCTTTAAGCAAAAACATTTGTTCTTTTTTAACTTAACTTTACGGCAACACTCAAAGTTGTTAAGATGTTTCACTTTGATTAAGAATATGACTAAAATATTTTCCATAAAACTTAAGTATACTTTTCCCTTAACACTAGGGTTGGCCTAATAGTGAGGGTTGATATAGTATGTAAATGGTCATAGATTTGAACCTTGTTGTCATTATTTTTGTCTTTTATATTGATAAAAGTAAAATAAAAAACTTTCCCTTCAAGTTAGCTTATTACAATGTTGGTCCGTTTTAAATATTTAATCAAATATAACATATATCCTTAATGCATATTTTTTATATAAGTAGTACTAATTAATTAATTCTTTTAAGTAATTCTCAGTTGTACAACCTCATACCTGTACAAATATTTGGATCCCTCTCATTCTAGTATGTCTGGGCTATTACAATGACATTTTTTTTACCAAAACCAACAAAGAAAATGTTACTTTTATGTCAGTTATGGTCATAAATGACATAAGAAATATTGTTTTTAAATAACCTATACTACTTTCCTTTCTATTAATTTATAAAAGGACAATTAAGCAGTTCAATATATATAGTACAGGATTGACAGTTAGCAATCCTATATAATATATTATCAATTTAAATATATTAAAAGTATAAATGAATTAATTAAACTACACACACATATATATATATATATATATATATATATATGTGTGTGTGTGTATGTATATATATATATATATATATATATATGATAAAATTTATAAGGTAAGCTATATATTAAAACTCATTAGGTGTAAACATCATAACTGATGTAAATTACATAAACATAAGCATGTTTTCAACTAAAATAAATGTAACAACCATTTACAAGATATCATAAATAGTCAAAAAATATGAAGTCCGCTGTGTGTGGATGTCTTTCAAGTCTTCCTCCGTGAATGGACATGGGTTGTTGAATATATACAAAAATTCAAATTAGAGATAAATTAAATATTACTTGATCAAGAAATACTCATATGACATTTAATAAGTAACTTGATTTTTAAATGTACATGAGTCAACAATAATTCTATAGATAATTGAGAGCATTTGCTTCATCATATAATATTCGCACTCATGGTTATTAAATTGTATTGGGCACTACAAATTGAATATATACAATCAAAATGTATTTTAAATTGTTTTTGAATGTTAGTTTAACAATTAGCTTACATTTGGCTCAATATATGTAAGCTTCCTCTGAGATACAAGTGTATGATTTGGAATGGAAAGTCAATAAATAGCTGATACATCCACAAGGATCAATTGAGACATACTACGATGACCTCTAAGGGTTGTGGTGGGAAATTGATTTCCACTGATCAAACCTTATGACTTGTAAAATTGATATTTGAAAATTCAATTTGACTATTCAAAGGAAAAAGTTTACTACTTCCTTGATGCCTTGGATGATCGGTTGGATAGGATTTACGAAGACGTACTACAAATTAAGTCATTTCCCATAGTTAAATAGAAATACACTTTTGTTTGAAGTGAATATGTATGGAAGAGTTGAGGAACATCTCTACATGTACTGTACTTGCATTGAAGGGAGAACTTCAATAGGTTGGACAAACTAGAGAACCGAACCACTCAACCAACTATTATATTTCAAATTGATGTTGCATGAACTTGGTTACAATGCAACTAGTGAACATTTTGCAAGACAAGAGACATTGTCTTCTAATTCAAGGTTTGGGTTAGGTAATGGTAAGACAAACAAGCCAAAGTCTCAAACTGATAGCATGGTGTATACACATTGTAGGAATGCTAAACGCACACATGATACTTGCTTTAAATTACACGAATATCTTAATTAATAAGATAAATATAAGGCCCAAAAATCACTTGAAGCTATTTCCAAAACTTGGTTGGGATTTGTTGTTGTTACATATGCAAAACCACAACTATCATCATTACCAAACATGATTAAGAATTATGGATAAATAACTTAGCACAACTGAACATATGATACATGATTCTAGTGGCTTTATCAATTCTACACTACTATATGCAAGAGACATTCAATGTCGATTATTTTCTAAATTCTATGTTGACTCAGGATATGACATAGATCCCAATGACATAGAATGGCAAAATATTTTGTGATGGGTGTTGACCACCCGACATAGAATGTTACATTTTTTATGTCAGGTGGTCAACATCAATCATAGTATGGGTACCAAATGTGATGATTTAAACACATTGACACTCGTGTTCTATGATGAATTTGGTCAAATTCGTCATAGAATATGCAATTTTTTTTAATGTCATTCATTTTTTGAATTTTCCCAAACCTATACAACAAAAATACATTCCAAGAAATTTCAAAACAACATATTGTTGTCTAGTTCAATACAAACCTATATAAAATACAATATCTATCATTTAAATTGAAATAATGTATAAATTAAACTACATAGCAATGGAAGAGAGATAACAATAAAGTTAAAGTTAACAATAACTGTCATTAATTAATAATAATATACACAAATAAAACTAAAAATATATACCCAAATATGTACCAAGAGGATAAAACTAAAACATGAATATCTAGCCAATGTACACAAATAAAACTAAAACAATGTACAAAAACATAAATCAAACCTCAAATTGACTCAAAAAAAAAAGTGGATGTCCATCTTTTACAGATATTTACCAAGTCTTTATGAGAAAATGAAGTTGAATTTTTTAATAATTAAAGAATGAAATTGTTATTTGTTTCATTAATATATATATATATATATATATAAAGAACCCACAAAGATTGAAAGTAGATAATTACGAGCCAATGAAGTGTTTAGCAGGCAACTCAATAGTTTTCTTGTGTAGTTCACATGAGAGAACTACAAGAAATTGACTCAATATTATAACAAGTAGCTACCAATGTGCACTATATTTTGTATATTATTAGAAATTGTTAAGTTATTGTAAACTTTAAATAAAATACAATACAAGTACTTAACCATTCAAATAAGGTGCTAAGTACGCCTTTATTCCTCCTAGCCTGCATAGGTCGATGAAATGCTGCTTCACATTAATGCCTTTATTTCAAACACTCTGGATGGCAATTAGGTCTATGAAACCATAATAAAAAACACTTAGCATCTCCATAAAGATGTGATGAAGAGACCTATAATTATGTACACAAAAATAATATTAGGAATCTGTAATTGAATAAATTAAGATAAAAAAAACAATTACAAATAATACTCACTTAAGTGTTACCTTTGAGAAGCATTTCACTCAACAACTTTAGAAATTCTTTAAAGCTTTTATTAGTTCATCTAATTTTTGCCTTAAGAATGAATAATCTTAATATTGCGGACAATTGTGTAAAATTAGAGTAGTCTTGATACAAAGGTTTCTCTATATTGCTACATAAACTATCATACATATATGTGCATTTGAAATATATGGATTTAGTGGAGGTTGATTTTGGATTTACCCAGGGTTAAAACCACCATTAATGACATTACTTGCGGTTGCACTTTCTGCAGCCAAATTTTTCGTTGGTAATGTGTTACCAGCGGTTTTAGCGAACCCCGGGTAAATTCACATGTTTCCGGCAGTTTTAAAACCTGATTAATTACCAAAGGATTTAAAACCCCAGTTAATTACTAGTAGTTTTAAAACCCCATTTAATTACTAGCGATTTTAAAATCCTGGTTAATTTCCAGCATATTCAAATTCCCAAATGATTGCCCAGGGTTTTAGAACCCTAGTTAATTTCTCGCAGTAAACCTTTGACAGTTAGATGAGGTTTTCTATTAAATAATAAAGGTCAATAATCTTATCATGGTGCTGCACTTGTCTGCAGTCTTTAACTCCCAATAATTGTTAAGGTTCAATTACTATAAAATATTTGTGAAATGAGTTATTTAACCTCATCATTATCATTTTTATTTTAACATTTATTTCTTAATCGTGTATGTCGATAAATTTTTGAACCACTATTATTCTCATAAATTATTATTTTTATTTGTTGTGTATACATGTATACATACATATATATATATATATATACATACATATATATATATATATATATATATATACATACATATATATATATATATATATAATACTAGTTTTTAGAAGATCTTAGTTTTCTTAATAAAGCATGTAGATCAAATCAAGAAATGAATTTGTAAGTTAAAAATATAAACAATTTATATTTCTACCATAACTTACTGAGTCTATAAAATAAGAAGCTTAAAATTAACACAATGTAGCATAGTAGTAATAAGGGGGTATTCTCATGAAGTCACTCCTAAAAGAAGAAAAATTGAAACATAACACACACACACACACACACACACACGCGCACACACACACACACACACACACACACACACACACACACACACACACATATATATATATATATATATATATATATATTACTCAAAATAAACTAGCACGAAGATTTTATCTTCTAATAATGAAGCACAAATCAACTACAAATTAATTAATGTGCTTTTAAGCTATCACCCACGCCCCACTTCACGTTGAGAATTTGTTTCATTCGTTGGCACACTTCATTGATCAAAAACTTACAATATAAGCATAAATCATAATTAGAAACACAAAATATATAATATTAGATATTAAAAAAGTTATTTCATTTTGAAACACTACTGATGAATTATTGAACATAGCCGAGTCAAAAGGTAATTGGCCTTGATAGTTTTGAGTAAAAAAGTTCATCATTGCCTCAAATCTTTTATCTCGTTCTTTAAATTTTTATTTTTTTCGATCATTGTTCTATTTTCTTCATCCAATTGTGATTTCAACGTAGTCACCTGTATTGAAATATCACTTTAAATAAATTAGTCTAACCTGCACAAAGAGATCAATAACATTTTTACTTGGTCTCAATTATTCAATATAATACTAGAATGATTCAATTAAGCCAACATTAACCTTACCTTACCTTATTATAACCAACACACCAAACAAACTCAACCATTTTTTATCCACTAGGAAGTGATTCAAAGTATAAAACAAGAACAAGCATCATTACTAGACTTGGAAGAAGCTATATGGATGCTTAACCAAGCAAATGAACTCAAATTTTCTAAGCCAGATGCACTTCTCAGTAATAGTCATAATTAACTCAATAAATAAAATATGATGTAGGGAGCATATAAAAAATAAGGAACATATCAATTACCTTCTCCACAGTCTTTCCTGTGATTTCATATGGTAATTTTGGTGCAGCAGCCGCTGTAGTACTGACACTTGAAGTAGTTCTACAGGACAAGCAGAAAAAAAATATCAAAAACACAAAAAACAATATTAGATTTATTAAAATCAAATCCATCACTCACAAAGCCAAAACATTAGAAATATTTTGCTTGATTTTGCTCATACATTCCATTAAGTGTCTGATAGTTTTTAGAAAATTAAAAGAAATGATGAGCAACTCATTAATTCTACAAAAAATTGAAAGTATAAGATTGTTATTTAATTAATATATGTGGCTGCATCTCAAGTTCTAACATAAAATACTAATTAGGATTTAGAATAGTCAAAAAAAATTTAGGAGCAGTAATGTGTAAAAGGAAAAGTGAAATAAAGTAAATATTAGTCCAAAAAGATATAAATATTTATCTCATACATAACATAAATTAAATTATAAAAGGAAAAACTGAAATGTACAGGAGCAGTAGCATTTTAGTTTAGGTAAGGTTTAGTTTTGCTTAGTGAGGCACATCATGCGTGAAGCCACACATTTGGTCTATAACATGTAAAGCCCACCCACATGGATTATCAATAGCAATTAACAATGCAACCACCTTTGTCTTGGTGCCTCTTCATCACCATTTGCATATAAGAAACATTACCAAAAAAAATATAATTAAAATATAATTAATGGTACTGGATTAAACAACACCTTCTGCAATTATATTTTCAACTGCATGGATTTGTATCCTTAGAAGACCTTGATAATCATTCATAAAAAAATAATGATACTCATAAAAAAAATTAAGTGAAAAGTTTTTAGAAAATATTCCAACACGATTAGTTAAGTCATGTAGAGAAAGGAGATATTGCTATGAGAATCAAAATTGTTTGTATTAGTCAAGATTTCAAGTGAGGTACCATAGAGAAAGTAGGGGTTTCGATGTTTACCTTATAAAAAAAAGTCTCTAAAGCAGGGGTCTCAAAATTGTTTATTATTCAAGTCCTACACTTGGTCATTCACACATTTGGCCATTCCCTTACAATGTCAGTTAATAGAAAAAATGCAAAATGGACCAACCTCAAGCCACAAAAGGAACTCAAACCACCTCATTAAGACTTTTGACCATGCTCCAGAACTCCTCCTTTCGTATATACACACAAAAATATATGCAAAAATTTAAAGACTGTTGATTAATAAACAAATAAAAAAGAGATAAGAAATGTACCATTGGAGAGGCTAAACGTAGGTGGTGAATCGGGAAAGAGGGAAGTATCAATTGTTGAGTTGCTGACCAAATTTCTCCAATACGAAAATCTAGAAGGGTTTGCAAAAGACACCACAAAATTTTAGGGTTTTCTTTGTATCAATAAGAAGGGTTTGTGAGAGTTGCGGAGAACGAGGCTCATTCACTGTCAAAACTTTACCAATGTGTGAATTTTGAAGGATTACGTGAGAGACATGGTGAAATTTCAGGGTTTGTTTTTCACTAATCTAAAAGGGTTTGTACATGAGAGGGAAAGGCAAATGTAAGAGAGGGAAAGCCAAACGTGAGAGGAAAAGCCAAGCCTGATTGGAAAAAAAAAAGAAATGAAAATTATAATTTCAAAAAAATAATATTTTAAAGGAATATATTAACAATTTGAACTTCTCCGCAGTTTTAGTTTCAACCGCTACTATTGCACAATAATTTTATCGGGGTTATTGAAACCCCAGGTATTATTTGTTGTCTCGAGGGTTAAGACAACCCCCACTAAAAAAACCCCATTAAATTCATGTTTCTTGTAGTATCTAGTCGATCGTCCATCTCTAAATTGACTTGTTGCTTTTGTGTATGATGCACTTGTATGTATGGATATCTAACAATTCACTATGCCATGTTCATACTGTGTAGCTTTTAAGGAAACCTTCACATAAAATATACTTTCATATAATGTCTACTAGCTACCTTTGCAAATTGAAATAATTCACTTAAGGAGATCAGAACTTGTCATTATTGTCTGTAACATTCATTTGTGCAAACTGAAGAAACTCTTCCACTTCATTCTCATATTCAAAAATTGTGTGTAAACAATTCATCCAACTTCAATCCATTAGTGCATTCATCTAAGATAAATTGTGTCAACCTTAGTTTTTAATAATAGGTGTGACCTTACCCATTCAAAAATATAATTCTTTATACTTGATTAATACATAAAGGTAAAGTCTCATACATTAAACTTGACAAAATGTTGACAAAATTTTGCAATGGTCTCTAAGTAAACAAAAGGAAAGTGTTGAAATCAAATTCAACACAATCGAGTATACACCCAAAGAACAACAAGAAATGCAAACAATCGAGATCTTATAAAATTTAAAATGAGACTTAACTTTTCTCTCTCTCTATATATATATATTTATATATATATATATATATATTGATCTATTATTAAAAATATATTTTCCAAACTGTCCAAATGGATAATTTAAGATTCAATATAATGATTATACATTAATTGTGTAAACATTGTATTCAATCTCAAATGGGAAACTAAGGTTGACTCATAATTAATCAATATTCCTAACAATTATCATGACGCTTTCTACCTCGCATACCATAATACATTAAAATAAATAAACTAAATAACAAAGTCTTTTATAAATAAAATTTAGCCTGTTCAACATAGAAGGTATCTCATTCTAACTTAAACATTTAACAACAGAAATTCAATTAAACTTATAAAGAATAACAATTGTCTTAAAACATAATCAATAGAAAGATAAATCCTAACTAAGCTTTGATGTCACATCTTATCAACGCATAACCCATCTTTGAGGACTAGGCCTCATCACCAACATCCTAAACATCAAGATGCAAGTCACCTGCAATAACATACAAGAAGGATAACACAAAGAAGGGGAGTGAGAAACATCTCACTCTAGTTCACAACATAGAATTCAACCGAATAGCCATACACAAACAATACTACAAAGTCATAATCATAACAATAGTCGAAAACATGAGGCAATTATCTAAAAACATAACAAAGCATAGTTAAATTGGTATCATAGAATGATTTCACATAACTAAAACAAGTTAATACAAAAAATTCATTCACATGCACTATACAATGGACACGGACTACAAATAATCATGCATGTAGCACCAAAAAAAATAATCACATGGTGCATTTCCTCAAGCAACACACAGAGTAGCCTAAGAGTATATGTTGGTAACACCCTCAACGAACTCTCACTATGAGGATATACTATTAGGGTATAGTCAGAGCAATGAAGTTGCGCAAGCTCTACCCTAAGCACAAATGGGAAAAATTAGGGTTTCACAAACTCAGTTGTCCCCAAGGACTAATTCCTAAACTTTCACATAAGGGGGCCTTCCCTAGTAGTGTATTTCATAATGTACCCTTCAAAAACATTTATGCAAATGATGAATGTCAAACAAGACTCTATGCAAGGATACATTACATTATCATATCATTTCAATTGTCAACTATTCCCATATCATATAAGTCATCAACCATTTTCTAGTGTTATACAAGTCATCAACAGTTTTTAGTTATGTACTATATAAATTCAAATAAATCAATTTGTTACTCACATTTAGTAGCATGAGAATTATATCAAAAGAATTCAAGGAATTAACAAAGGAAGATCACAAAATCTAGAACGATGTTTAGCGGCATGCATTTTGCACCCAGCGTGGAACCTCAAAAGAACCATGTTATCTATGTTTGAACCACACCCGATGTAACTAAGTTCGCACCTAATAGAAGCGTCATAGGGGAGCCCTTGGATCTTTTGTAGCCAATGAGGGTTATCTCACACTCGATGTGAGCGGCCCTGAGAGCAAGCTTTGCTCTAGGCCTCGATGATGCCCAATGAGCTCAACTCGGTGCCTAACATCGTATCAAAAAACACACATTCTATGGAATCATGAATTTTCGAACCAAAGCATCCAATACACATAATTACATTTCAATCAGTAAAAGCATTCTAGTATATGCACTAATCATAAACAAGGTGCAAATTATGCTTACTAAACACATATTCAATTAATATCCTCAAACAATCACCGATGCATTCCTTTAGGATTCTCACAAGAATTCACGAGGTCAATCAAGATTCACAATTTCAAACCCAAACACAAAATTAGAGGCATTAGCCTTTACATAACCTTAATTATTACATCAAAGAGCAACAAAAAAGACAAAGATACATTTTTGGGAAAATCCTTCACATACAAACCAACAACAAAGACAGGATTGTGGGATGCCAATACCTAGCATACATCCCATGTCCAGAGAAAGACTACTCTATCCCCCTTTACTTTGGTTCTCCAAAGCCTTCAAAGAGCAAATGTACGTGAAAATAGTAAAGAGCATAAAAATGAAAATTGATTAGGAAACTTCTTTTAAAAACTTAACTCCCTCTTAACGTCACAGTTAAAAACAATTAATCCAAGTTACAATTTCCTCCCCTCAAAAGAATTAAACAAATAAATCATTTAATAATAAAACTTTATAATATATTCATATATGTATAAAATAATTAAAATAATTATCAAAACCAAACCAAATATTGATAACCAAATATAACAATTAATAATAACAAAAATATAATTTTAATGGAAAAATCAGGGTGTTACAACTATAATAGAACACTTGAAGATAACTAAGCATATATATAAATAGAACACTTGAAGATAACTAAGCATATAATTATATATGCTTAGTTATATGTAACATTTCTTATAAGTGTTCAATATAAAATTGGGTATTCACACAGTGGTGAATGGGGATAATTGCCCCTACAAGATAATTTTTTTCCCATAAAAAATAGGTGTTATTGTGACACTGTACCTCACATATGCAGATAATTTAAAACATTTAAAACTTCCTAATGTATATATAAAGATACTTCAAACTCATGCATAAATAGTCAAAACAAAACCTCCAATTTGGGGTAAAGAGTCACATAACAAGTTTCAAAACAAATTTCATACTAATGCAAAAGTATAACACTAAACATAACTCTTGTACTTAGAAGTTAAATAAGAATATCCTCAATCTAAGTCCCAATGTCACATATCCTATTATGTATCGTAACCGACATCATCAAGAATCTAAAAAACACTACCTACAATCACATACATATAACCAAGATATGGAAACAAAGGAGAGTGCGTGAGAAAACTTCTCACTCTAATTTATGGCATGGAATAAGAAACAATTAACCAAACACACTCCATACATTATTTATACAATAACATGATAATAACAATTAACTATCACAACCATTCAATCATCACTACCAACACAATCACTTATTAACATGTAATGGACATGGACTCTCAATTTGCATGCATGTGGTACCAATGTCATTATATGCATAGTGGATATGAAACGATTGTCGATTTGCCAATTTGCATGCATGTGATGCAGGTTACATAGATTCTTTCATAACATGAAATTATTATACATACACATATGTTAATGATTTGTCACTCAAACAATTTGCCATGCATATGATTTTCCATGCTCTCAATTGTTATTAATGATACCTACACTTTACCATATACACAATTTACCAACGAGAATCAGGTATCTCATTAATTTAAGAAATCTATCAGACATACATATTCATGTCACACTCATTAACATTCATATACAGTTAGTGCCAGGCGAAAATCCATCCGCATCCGATGCAACTCATCTCGAAAAGCACTCATAACTCTCAGGATGACTCACGCCCCAACGTGACCCATGTCATGCTTGACGAGATAATAGTAGGGACTCCCTTGGAGCCCCATGCTTGGCGAGCCTCAACCCATGCTCGGTGTGAGTATCACATAGACTCACGACCTCGATAATGCCTGACATAAACAAAACAGGGAGTGAACCTACTCTCGGGCACCCCAATGCTCAACGAGACGCAAGTGGCACCTGGAGCCATATTAGAACATCCAAAACCTACAAAATTTTGAAAAATGCGATTTGGGAACCACAACTTGCACAAAACAATTCAATTTCTAAAATACCCTAATTTATTCAAACAATACATTTATAAGGCACGAATCTCATACAATCACACTTTATTAATCACCCACACAATAATCATTCAACGCATGCCCTTAGGGTTTCACAAGAAACTCAATTCTTACTTAAAGAGCTCAATACACAAAATTAATTATTTATAAGCACAAATTATAAAAATTTTGGGAGTAATAGAATCATGTGGAAGACAATCAACAAGAATAGAAAATAATTGAGATTTTTCCCTTCATACAACGCATACAACGTACAAGGGTTGAGGGTCAACCTCACTATCTATCAATTATTCCACACCCTAGAGCGAGAAATTCTCACTCTCCCCTTACCTCTATCAACAAACAATGAAGAACGAGGATCTCCGAGATGATCTTATTCTATCTCTTTTCCTCCTAGTTCTTTAGAGAGTAAAAGAAAAATGAGGGCGTGAGCAAAAAATTGACGTGTTTCTTTTTTAAATTTAAAACTCGTCCTCCCTCTAACCCATCCTTAGTTACTTATTCATAACTCTAGTTACCTATTCCTTCTTTTCACTTTATAATAATAATAATAATAATAATAATTACAACAACAACAATAATAAAATATTATAATAAAATATAATTCTCATATAATTTACTCAAAGCAAATATATAAAATTGTATTTCAACCTTAAAATGCTCTCTAACATCATTCCTTTAAATTTTATAATAAAATATATATTATTAATCTAATTACGAAAATATTGGGTGTTATGGTTACCGCTTGAGACAAATTTTTTTTTTTTAAATTGAGTGAAGGTAGAAAATTGTAAGAGATACAAATGAGAATAACTAATTTTATTAACATATCCTTTCAATTTTTACTCCTTTATTATTAAACACACGTTGAGATTACATATTTTGTCACTAAAGAAATCTTCTGCATCTACAACTCTTCACAAACCATACTATAAGAAATCTTTATACCATCATCATTTTGTGCAGATTATGATTTTGCAATAAAGTGTGGTGGTCCTCAAATTACTTCTTCAAATGGAATTGTGTTTGAAATGGACAACCAAACACTAAGTCCAGCTACCTACTTTGTTAGTGATACAAAGAGATGGGGTGTTAGTAATGTAGGATTATTCACTGGGAGCAACAACCCTCATTACAAAAGTTCTATTTCTAATCAGTTCACTAACATTGTGGATCCAGAGCTCTTCCAGACAGCTCGAATCTCTGCTTCATCACTTCGATATTATGGCCTAGGGCTGGAAAATGGTTTCTACAACATCACCCTCCAATTTGCAGAAATAACTATTTTGGATAATTCGGAATGGAAAAGTCTTGGGAGAAGAATCTTTGATATTTATATTCAGGTAAACACAGCTTGATATAACTCATTGGTGTTTCATTGGAAAGATAATCTTATATATTTTACTTGTATTGAAAAAATTCAAGTATCGTTATGAATTAAATTATATTTGCCTGTAATTTTTGTTTTATCACCATAATAATGATAATTCAAATTAATTGTAATAGATATACTAATTGTTTAGGTAATTGGATTTTGAGTGACATGAATGATAATTTAATAAGTTTAGTGTATTTTATAGGAATTCAAATTATCTTGGTTGATGGTCACAATCATTGCATGACCTGGATCTATATCAATTTTGGGATCTTCAATTTCCAAGTGATATATAATCTCAATTCGAAATCTTCAGTGAAGTGAAAGAGTGATAGTTAATTTGTTTCATTTTTCTTCCACCCCCCCCCCCCCCCCCCCCCCCGCTCAAGTTGATTTGTGTATACCAAGAATAGATAAAGTGAAAGCATCCTAATAAAATTTCCCATTTGTTTTGCATACCGACAATAAAATTTTAAAGATAATAAGTTAAGATTTTGTGGCAATTCAAGCTATAATTTTACTTCATATATGAATAAGTTAAAATAAAGAGTGAACGAGGAATATAAATGACGATGTGAGTTAAATTCAATGGATCAATAGGTTAATTTACTTATTTTATGGGTTGGATTTAATAAATCAACTCAACAGATTCAATTTGTCAACTTGCGAGTCAACCTGTCAATTTACTTTTTTTTTATATATATTTTTAAAAGATAAATTTATAGTAAATTTATATTGGTTCAAGTTTTTACTTTATTTTATAACTTAACTTCTTTTTATAGGCAACAATTCTCATTTTATATTAAATAAAAGTTTATTATTTTAATCAATATTTTTACTGATACATTTTCACGTATAGTGAGTGACAAAATGGTTAGTAACAATTAAATTGTTATTGTCATGGGATTCAGAGCAAGTATATGAAGTCAAAAGTAACAATTAAATTATTAGTTTAGTTAGTTTATTATGTGATTAATGAAAATTATAGTAGGGATATTTGGGTGTACTTTTTATTAAACATGATATTAGTTACTACTTTCTTCTTTCTTACTTATTTTATTAAGTCATTGACCTCTCATTTACATATTTTGCTGCCCAACGTTTTTTAGTGTTAAATATTTTGAATCACCCTTTTGTTTAGCATTTTTGTTATAGCCTCTTAATTTTGTATTTACCTTTTATTTTTCTCATTGTAGGGGAGTCTTGTTTTAAAGGACTTTGATATAAAAAGGGAGGCTGGGGGCATCTCTTTCAGTGCTGTCCAAAAGAAATTTAGAATTGAAGTGTTAGAAAATTATGTAGAGATCCATCTCTTTTGGGCTGGAAAAGGGACTTGCTGCATACCAGCTCAAGGTACTTATGGTCCCTTGATTTCAGCCATTAGTGCTATCCCAGGTAAAACTTCAAAAAGATAGACATTTCATATATTTTTTCTCAACTGATGCTATGTGAAAATGTTTTGTTTTAATTCGACTTTTCTTAGTTTTACTAGTAATTATAGTAATCCTCCTTATTTTTCCTAAACATTCCCTTTATTTATTAACTTTTCACGATATATTTTTTTTTTACCCTTGTTTATGTTTAAGCAATATTGAGTCATTAAATTTCTTGAATGAAGTTATATTGTCATGAACAATTTAGAACTTAGAATTTATGGAAGAAAAAAAATTTCTATTGTGATTTAGTCACATGACATCTCTTTTGTCTGCCTATAAAAATGTCGCAAATACTTATAGTGGTGTTTAATATTGATTTTTTTTATAACTTATAGTCTTTCTTATATCACAATTTTTATTTTATATATTTCTCGTTTGTGTCGTAGATTTCACGCCTACTGTTAGTAACAAACCTCCAAGTAGTAAAAGGAATAATGTTGGTGTAATCGTGGGAACAGTTGTTGGAGTTGTAAGCTTTCTATTTGTTCTTGCAATCTTCTATATCATTCGTAAACGAAAACACCATGACGATAATGAAGGTAAGTATTGCATAATATATCTCACCATTTAAGATGTTTTCTCACATATTTGTAAAGTAACTCTAAACATTATAGTGAATGACCTTATTGCATGGTGTGATAAGATAACATCTAAGGGACATTCCATGTTTGCAGTTTTAGAAATTATGAGGTCATTCTCAACCAACACATTCTATGTTAAGATTTTTTGTATCTTATCCGAAAGGTAGTAGACAATACTTTTCACATTTACACTTTTTAACAAGTCATCTTAATATAAAATATTTAGGATCAATTGATGAATACGCAAAATTTACAAATTGAATAAGTAGAAAATGAGACATCATCCCTAACTCTCATCTTGAACATAATATGTTAATTCATTTATGCTTTTTCCAACCATAACTGATCATTGAATTTGCAGAGCTTCTAGATATTGACACAAAGCCATACATTTTTAATTATTCTGAGTTAAAGAATGCTACTGATGACTTTAATCTTGATAACAAGCTTGGAGAAGGAGGTTTTGGGCCTGTTTATAAGGTAAATTAATATTCAGTTAAGTTAGAAAGGATAACTATATTTCATATCATAAAAACTTCATTATTCTCAATATAGACTTGCATAGTCCCAATGATTCATTATATATATATTTTGTTGACGCTATAAAATAAAAAAAATTGTCATATAGTGATACATATTTTATAGTGAAAAAATACATGTCACTAAAAATTACTTTTACCTACACTGTAGATATAAGATGTTAGTATATTGTTAAAAAGTGTAAGTATAGGCTATAGTAACACATAATATATGTTGTTAAATCTTATTCAAAATTAATAATAAAATTATGTAAAATTATATGTCAAATAGATTTATGTACTTATGTATTATATATTTAGTGACACATTTTATATGTAACATTTCTTATAGTATGATAAAGGTGATAAATATTTATGCTAGTATATATGAAATATTTGAGGCATACATAATTCTCTTTGTAAAATAGTACATAGAGGCAATATCTTGTTCATATAGTACTAAAAGATTAACATGTTTCCCTTTTTCTCTTATAGGGGACACTTAATGATGGAAGAGTTATTGCTGTGAAACAACTATCTGTACAATCCAATCAAGGAAAGAGTCAATTCATAACTGAGATTGCCATTATCTCTACTGTGCAACATCGTAATCTTGTAAAATTACATGGATGTTGCATTGAAAGAAATAAAAGACTTCTAGTCTATGAGTATCTTGAAAATAGGAGTCTTGATAAAGCATTATTTGGTATGAATGATAGTATATATTTCTATTAATTTGTATATGCATAAGTGTTAGAGATATTAAGCCATTTTTAAGCTTCCATTTAATAGCTTCATAAGCTAGCTTTCATGACAATATGAATGCATTTTTGCTTCTTCTTTGTTGACAAATTAAGGACAAATATATGGTTTTGTTTGAGCAGGAATTTGTTTAAATCTCAATTGGTCTACACGTTATGATATATGCTTGGGTGTAGCGAGAGGTTTAACTTATCTACATGAAGAATCTCGAGTCCGTATTGTACATCGTGATGTGAAGTCTAGTAATATTCTTCTTGATCATGAGCATATTCCAAAAATATCTGATTTTGGTTTGGCAAAATTATATGATGACAAAATGACCCATATAAGCACTCGCGTGGCTGGGACAATGTAAGTCATCACTATAATAAATGTTATATATAGTGACATACAAAAAGTGTCAATATAAATATAATATATGTAGGTATATATCTATTAAGCATATAACTACACACAATTTTAGTGTTGATTTTGAATGAGATTTAACAACATATTTTGTGTGTCACTATAGTTTATACGCACACCTTTTTAATATATGCCAACATATATTATATATTTATTGTGTAGGTAAAAGTAATTTTTAGTAATACATATTGTATCACTATAGGATGTGTGTCACTATATGACAATTTCCTCATTAAAACCTAATCATCTTGTATTTATCTTTTTATTTTCTTTTTTTTTATTGCATATGTAATTGTTTTTATAAACAATAAGCTTTTGATGTGCTCAATCTTTCATGATGAAGTGGATATCTTGCCCCGGAATATGCCATGCGTGGACATCTAACAGAAAAAGTTGATGTATTTTCCTTTGGTGTTGTGCTTTTGGAGATAGTTAGTGGAAGGTCAAATTCTGATTCAAGTTTGGAAGGAGATAAGATGTATCTTCTGGAATGGGTATGAACTCTACTATACTTCCTATGAATGTTAGGGCTATTTACTTTGAGAAATAGATTTTTATTTTCTATTCTTAGTTTAAATTATTAAAGTACTATTATTTTTCATTTTATTTCTTATTTTCATTTCTTATGCATACTTTTGAAAAAAAAATGAAATAAGGATAAAGCTGACCTGTTAATTTGTTATTAAATTTGAACACAACGTTTTCTCAAACAAAAATGACCTTTTAAATTTCTTATGATGTGAACGAGCGTTATTATATTTCAACGTCTATTTCAATTATTATATTTATGTAGCACTTTCATTTCCATTTCGGTTTTGAAACCAATAAAGTTGAATAAATTAAAAAAAAAACTCAAAATATCAAATTCCTTACTTATATATTGAGATTAATAAGAAACTTTTTATAAGAAGTTTCTTATTTCTATTTACATAAAAAATACCAAAATTAAGATTTCTTGAGTAAATTTTTCTACTTCAACTTTTATAGAAGTTCTTTCATTTAACTTTTGTACAAATTGCATGGCACGAGTTAGATGTCAAATTTTGAAATAAGGTTTAACTGTTTGTATATTTCTTATAATTTCACGTATTTTATATTTTAGTCTCTATAGTTTAAAATAAATCTTCTTAATCTTTATGTTTTTTCTTTTTTTAATTTTTTAGTTACCATAATGTAAAATAGATCATCTTAGTCTTTATACTTACATATTTCTAATCCTTTTAGTTTTTATAAGTAATTAATTTTTTTTTGTAACATCTCTTTTGTGTTGACGTAGTAAAGGTCTTCAATTTTATGAAGGTAAAAAAAAGATTTTTGAAGTATAGGCATCCTAAGTAGGAATATAAAAGACACACAAAGTGTTGAAAAACCTAATTAAGAGTAACTCTTATACGAAAATTGAATTAATACATCTTTCATGTCGATATGAAATAGATAATGTTATAAAAAAGTAAAATAACATGAACTAAAAATATTAAAAACCGCAAGTAAATGAACTAAAAATATCAATTTTAATCTAAGAATTAAAAATGATTGAAAAAGATAAACATAGGAACTGAAAAGATATATTTTAAATTATAAAGACTAAAAGATAAAGTAAGTGAAATTATAAGGAAAAAAATATTTTAATCTTGAAATAATATTATTTTATTTAATTTTTTAATTTACTTCTCTATATATTTATGAAAAAAAAAATCCTAACAGACTTAGAACAAATAATATCAACACAACCTTTAAGCTATAATGCGCCTATATCACACGCATTCATGTTGATACAATTATATATATGATACCCTTAACATTAGGGAGACATGGTAAAAAGGTTTACTAATTTATCATTAGTGTTAACAAATGAGGTACTGATTTCTAAAATGAATATCATTAATTTCAAAAATGAAATTGCAATAATTTCCCAAATAAATTATAGAATTTAGGACTTTGTCATTATGTTTTCATGCAGGAGGGAAAGCTTAGGTATAACAGTACAGATATATTACCTTGTGACATCACTTGTTTAAGTCTTATAAATCACTTTTTCCATGGGTAAGGCTACATATATCCTCCCTTTCCGCCCCCTAGACTTCATCAATGAAAAACCCTAGCTCCCTGGGTTTCCCTTTTTTTTTTGTTTTTTTGTTTTTCTTTTGAATAAGCCAATAAATATATTGAACTTTAGAGCATAAGAAATGCTCACCCAAAAGAGTAATAGTACATGATATAAACTATAAACACCCCACTTATGTATTAACCATATAGAGAAAAATAATTATAGATCAATTTGGTATCACCCCATCCTCAATAGGTACAAGTCCTTTAAATGTCACTGAAGTTCTCGAATGGCCCAACAACGAAAACAAATGACATGAAAGAACAAAGCCATCTAACCAAATTATGAAAATTTTGCTTAGCACTCCCACAGAAGCTACTGGATTTTGTAACCAACTAATTAACAAAAGAATAATTGAAATCTTTGTTATTTGCTGTTAGCAAGAGCCAAGACTGAAGTTCAACTTTTTCCATCAATCGCTCCATATCTAGCTCTACTCGCTTAAAAATTTGAGCATTTCTTGTGGATCATATTCACCAAATAGAAGCATATAAATATCTGACCCTGCTTAATTAAATCTTCAATTTTGTCCTTCAGAGCCGCGCACTCTTCAGTAGAGTGTCCTCGATTGCGGTGATACCTGCAAGACTTGTTGGTATCGGCCCGCGGCGGGGTGGATGCTCTTTTTGGAACGGTCAACACTTCAGAGGCGAGAGCTTGCTCAAGTATCGTTGCCCGACTTGCATTCAAGGGCGTGTACTGTGAGTATTTTGGTCCTCGTGTAGGTCGTTCTCGAAGTGTTATTTCTTTGTTGCGACCCCGAAATGATGGCTCTCCAGGCTTTTTGGTTTTACTCATGGTTTCGGCTCGGGCTTGATTCCGAAACTCAGCCAACTCCTCCATTTGCATATATTTATCAGCTCTCCTGCGTAGGTCATTCATATCTGAAGGGGGTTTCTTGCAAAGGCTATTGACGAATGGCCCTGGTTTTAAAGCTGTTGTCAGATGATGAAGTGCTACGACCGGGTTAAGATCTCAGATTTCCAAGGCTGGCTTGTTGAATTGATCCATGAAAGCTCGAAGCGTCTCCTTCTTATCTTGCTGAAGACTAACCAGCGATAAAGATGTCAAGCTATGGGGATGACTCGTTGCAAATTGAACTGTGAATTGAGACGACAAAGTATTGAATGAGTCGATCGAATTAGGGGGTAGCCGAGTGAACCAGCTCAAAGCCCTGCCCTTGAGAGATGTAGGAAAAATGCGACACAAGGCAGCATCGTCCGTAGTGCTCAAGGTTACCTGCGTAAGAAAAACATCAAGATGTTCATCAGGGTCAGTGGTACCATCATACTTATCAATAGGTAAAGATTTCCAATTGTCCATTAGATGGAGCTGCATGATGGAGGGGGTAAATGGGTGTCGGTGCGACCCGATAGTTGCCAAATCTGTGGGTCGGCCGACTGTGGGTAGGGCCGAAGGGAATTTTTGAGGTGCTGCCGCCGAGGCATGAGGGGCCGAGGTGTGAATTGCCTGGGATTGATACGACCCTTGGGTTTGTGTATTTGTGGCCTGAGTAGGTTTCCACGATGGATCCTGATTTTTTAATGCCTCGTTTTCGACTCTCAAGGCCGAAAGCTCCCTCGCATCCTTCTCTCGCTGCTGCTTCATTGCCTCCATCTCTTGTTTCAGCAGACGAACAGTCTTAGAAAGATCAGTTTCGTCTACCACTTCCACATGTTCCTCCTCTTCAGTCTGATGATCTTCCATGTTCGTTCTCCTAGTTATCGCCATTGCTTCGCTCAGTTGATCTTTTAGAATCGCCTCAGTTCGGCTCCACGGTGGGCGCCAAAATGTACCTGACAAAAGGATACACTAGTAGTCTTCTCGTAATCTGAGGGCCGAACGAGTACTTCGATTGAATATTCTGGTGAAGGGGTTGGTACCTGCAAAAGGCACTCCAACGCTCAAGTCAGGACAAGCACGAATATCTAGGGTAATTAATGAACAGTGACGTTACCTCGTGACATGAGCTATTTATACTGACATTTATGGGCCCTGACCTCCCTGGGCCCTGTGGCAGGATTACCGTATTAAGTAATACGCCTCTAATCGATTTATTGGTGTGATTAACTCTTAATCCTTAATTAGAGGGAGTCCTTAACTCTTTATTAGTGAGAATCTGGATCTATGGATCATCTGGTTGCCGATCGGCCACCTGGTTCGGCTATTCGGGTGCCGAATGGGTGTCAACCATCAGGTGGCCGAATGGTCGAGCTAGGTGGCCGAACAGCCTTGCTAGTACACTACAAATGCCACATTACTAATAAACCTTCAAATTGTTGGAAGTTTGTCTTACAATCATTGTGAAGACACGAAGACAAACCCCACCAACTTAAACAATTCCCTCTTTTATTGTTTTAGCTAGATTTAGATTTGAGGCATTATGTGATGGTTTTCTTTTAAAAATGATTTCAGTATACCTTATTTTATAAGACTTCAGTTCATGAAGTTGTTTCAAACCATATAAGCTAACATTTAGTAATAGTCACTATTGATTTCCATTCCTTACCATGGAGAAAGACACTCAGAATACTAGAATAGTGTAACTAATAGATGAAATAGATGCATAGGTATATTGAGAATTTTTTTTGTTTGTTGAATGTGCTTTGCATCAACAGAATATACGCATCAATATATTGAGTCTTTCTGGATGGTTTCAATCAATACTAGTCCAATAAAGGGGAAACCTGAATATCAAGAATAAGGATTTCCCAAGAATGGTCTATCATATTCCTAAGAAAATGCTCTCCTAATATATAATTTTTTTTATTTATTTATCCAAGTGACAAATAGAACAAAACTACATGAATGTCCTTCTCCCTGCGGGTGTAAACTCATGGCACAATTGACTAGGTGACAAGTTTATATCATTCGTTGCTGGAGCTACATTATAGTTAAGGTGAACAAATGCACCCTATCATTTTATACTACTAAAGCCTCACATTACTGGAAAATGTTGAGAGAAAAAGAGATGGATAGAGAAAATATACCAAACTGGGATATTAATTTGTTAGCGTGCTTCCTTTTTTTTTCTTTTAGATGAACCTAGGTATGAATTACCTTAGAATATACGGACTAATGTTTTGAGATATTAAGATAGATTTAAAAAGTTGATATCTTTTAATATATATATATATATATATATATATATATATATGTGTGTGTGTGTGTGTAATTTAGAATTAAACCCTTAACTACATACTAGCAATTAAGTTACAATTATTTTTAATTATGTCAAAAGATCGAGGTTGGTTGTCAATTTTTAAATGTTACCTTGTAGATATCTTTGTTTCAAAAATAATTAATAATCAGTTTTTATCAACTCCCCTAGTATTTTTTTGGCACCTTAATTTGTGCATTTATCGTTCAAATTTAACATCTTTGATTAATTTAAATATTTTTGGGACTCAGCGTAATGATTCTTACTATTTTCTTACTTTTAGGCCTGGCATCTACACGAAAACAACAATGTACTTGATCTTGTAGATCCTAGATTATCTGATTTTAATGAGGAAGAAGTAAAACAAGTTGTGAGAATAGGTCTCATGTGCACTCAAACATCACCAACATTACGACCATCAATGTCCCGTGTGGTAGCAATGCTTTTAGGAGATATTGAAGTGAACACTGTAACATCGAGGCCTGGATACTTGACTGATTGGAAATTTGATGATGTTACTAGCTTCATGACTGAGGTTGCAACCAAAGGATCAAACACAAGTTTTTTCAATTCTTCAGCAAGTACCAGCATAGTGGGTGGTGCAAAAATTGATGATTCTCAACCTATCCTTCGTGAGAATCTAAGTGGAGGTAGGTAAATAGTGGTGTATTAGTGCTTCAGAATGAGTGTACAACAATAATGGAAATGACAATGTACTTCAAAAATTGTGTTTCCTTCTTTTACTTTTCATGTTCTTTTCCCTTTGTTGTATTGTAGAGTAATTGCTTGCTTTATTTGTTAATAAGTTTGAAATATATATTATCAAAGGTCATCTGTTTCCAAAATGATACTCAAAGAATACATTCATTATTTTTTTATGGGCGTATTTAGAAAATTTGAGACTTTAAACAAATTTGTATAATACAAGAAATATATTATATATAGTAACATACAAAAATTATTATTATAGATACAATATATTTATATCTATATTTATTTGACATATAATTATACACAATTTTAGTGTTAATTTTGAATGAAATTTAATAATATATTTTGTGTTTTACTATAATTTATATCCACGTCTTTTAACAATAAATCAACATATATTATATTTATTATACAGATAAAAATAATTTTTAATAATAATTTTTGTATCAATATAGGATGTATGTCACTATATTATTTTTTTTAGTGGACCAACAGTGACTGTGTAACTCTCCAATACTTCACCCCATTCAAAAAGAACGACTTTCTTTTGACTCTCCCTAAAAATGGAATGTATTGCTTCCTTTCACTTACCATAGGGTATGAGAGTGGGTATGTATGTGTTATATTATAATATAATTTATCAAATTTATTTTTATTATTTTATAAAGTTTTTTAATTAAGGTTTAAAAATAAAATAATTTTATCATCTTTTCTAATAGTAATTCGTTCAATCATTTTGTGATATAATTGATCTCAATTAAGTCTTAAAATATAATTCTACAAGATTCTTTTGACAATGACAATCATTGCAAATATTTTAACATCAACCTATATAAACATTCACTAGTACAAAATTTGTTATTTACGTCATTGTTTTATTGTCGGAAAACGAAAAATCCAACGCAAAAAAAATGCGGTGGCATTTTTGAAATTTAAAATCTACATCGGCCCTCTATATAGTCCGACGTAGATTTTAAAAATATATGTTAGACCTCGTGGTGTCCGACGTAAAAAACTTGTTATATCCCTTTTCCCTCATTCATTTCTTCGTGCGCACTCTAGGGTTTTATTTGCAGAACGTTCAGGCGACCACCGACGACGAGTTTCTACGCATCCTAGGTGTTTCCGGTGACGTTGAACGGCGACCACTGTGGTGGCGACGTCCATTCATCATTGCAGATCATTTTATTCAATTGTATTGAAGTTTTGGTGCGGCTTATATGACACCCTTACTACCCCAACACATATATTGTAATAATGAAAACTTACAAATAAATTTTTCAATTTCGGTAAAAGGGTTCACATGAGAATCTTCAAAATTATCCTTCAATAACCACAATAATAAAAATGAAACGCAAGAGTTTATAAATTGTTTTTCAAAAATAACATTTACAATTCCAAATCCAAATAAAAACATATGTTCTAAAAATCCTCTGTCCCGATGTCACAATATCAGAGCATCCCCACAATTCAACTGTTGGCATACTAGATGCCACTCGAAGCAGGATCTTCCTCACCTAAAACATCCACAATTTGTACGGTGAGAAAAGAAAACATCCATATGTAAAACACATAGGCAACAATGTAATCTCATTACAATGAAATATTTACAAGCATTTCTATATATATCATAACTCTATCAATCATGCATCATTTTCACTTCAAAATTCGCAATCACACCCATTTATCTCAAATCTTGCAATTAACATTATCATTTTCACATTCATAATTCACACAATCTTACAATTAACACTATGCCAAGGCCACGCCACAACTGACATAAGTGATACGGGCTAATTGCCTCACTCATCCCACACCATGCCAGGGTCACGCCCTCCCTGTAGCATCACTTACCCAGGGGTCGTGCCATCCCTAGTCATTGATGTGAGGAACCACAATCACATGACAATCCACACAATCTCTTGCAATTAACCCTATGCCAGGGCTGCCATATTCGACATAAGTGATATGTGTTAACTGTCTTACTCATCTCACACCATGCTAGGGTCACGCCCTCCCTGTAGCATCACTTACCCAGGAGTCGTGCCATCCCTAGTCATTAGTGTGAGGAACTACAATCATAATCATATTCACATTCATACAACACCTCATCTCATAACTCAATTCCATACACACATCAAATAGGTCCAAAATAATGGGTTTCATACATATCAAGCAATTCACATTTTAAATCATCAATTTTTATCAAATAATATAACAATGATATTCATAAATTAATATAATAATCAATAGAATTAGCAATTTAATATAATTTCAGCATAAACAGTAAAACCCCTAATTGTTCCAAAACCTAGCTCACAAGCACTTTTCTACAATTTCGTTCTCTCTCCCAGATCATCATTCTTACAAATTATTAGCATATTTATAATCCTCAACACATACAGAATCTAATGGTATAATTAATTCCTCAAACAGAAATAATCCAATTTTTCCAAAACCTAACCTATAGACACTTTTCTATAATTAAAACAGTACAAAAACAGTACAAAAATTAAAACGATCTGAAGCAGATTAAAGCCATTCACATTGCAACAAAGGTCATCAGGTTGAGGTTGAGCTGTAACTTAAAAGCAGCAATAAAAAATTATTAATTTATCAAAAAAGCTCACTGTCAATTTAGGTTATACACATATAAGTAAATAAAATTAAGTTCCTTCACACGGTTCTATTTCCTGTTTTGCTTGCACTACACAAAAGTTGCAGTGCAAACATGGAAAACATGACTACATTTACTAACTTTGCAATTACCAAATCAATAAAAGCTAAACCAAACTACAGAAATATATAAAGAAAAATTAAACTCCAATACTAAACCAACACCCACACCCAAAACTTACTGCACAACCAACACCCAAAACAGATCAGAGACCACAAAAACTAGATTACACCACTTCCACTGAATACATTCCATTAAACAATTAAAAGCACTGCATTCACAGTGAAACGCGCGAACAAGCGAAGATATGCAACCGGAGACAGGTATAAAACGAGAGAACGGAGGCAGCGCGTACCTTTTGGTTTTTGCCAACGTTGAGGAACTCGTGCAGGCCTTCGAGGGAGAGCTCCTTAGCGCCGTTGGCGGCGATGGCAATGGCAGAGTTGAGCAACGGCAGCGCCCAACGGATGAAGCGGTCCACGAGCATGAGGTGGTTCTGTCTGCCACTAGGGACGAAAGTGATGACGGGGCATAGAGCGCCGTAGGCTGTGACGGTGGCTTGGCGAACCTCGTAGCATCTGCATTGAAATGGAAGAGGTTAGTAGAGAATAGCGAATTAAGTTAAAAATGGAAGCGAGAATGAAGTGAAGATGCAACAACAATGGCGCAGCGGAAGGGATGGAATGTGAAGGATGGACGAAACCCTAGCAACAATGGCGCAGCGGAAGGGATGGAATGTGAAGAGACAGAGAATGTGTGAAGAGGGCTCCCTTCTGCCCTCTTTTAGGGTTTCTTAAATTACCCTTTTGCCCTTCTAGAAGGCTTGGGTCAAATTGGGCCCAAACTGATTTGAACATTGCAAAACAAGGCCCAAAACGTTTCCAGATTCCGTGGGTCATTTTCGGGCTCCATTTTGACCATCTTAGGCTTCGAATTAGGAGATTCACATTAGTCAGACATTTGTAGCTTTTTCTCTTAGCTTTCCAACGCCACCAAGATTGCTCAATTAGGAGTTCTGTAGCTCCAGATATGGCAAAAAAACCGAGCGAAGGTCAAACTGTCCAAAAATTTGATTAGTTTTGCAATTAGGCCCATAATTCAAATGACAATTAGCAAACATGATAAAACCACGAAATTAACCCTAAATGTGAGAAGTAATCAATGCCATAATGATATGAATTGAAGCACTAAATTACGGCTCATCAATCAGTTTATAAGAAAAAGGACTACAAATTTTAGTTCCTAGCCAATCAAACCATCTTGAAATCAATTTTCTTTCCACCCTAATAGTCACAACTGCACTAATAAGCTTTAAAATTAAAAATTATGAAATTAGAAAGATATTTTTCAATAAATAACTAAATTAGTTAATTATTATTTATTTTATATTTGTGGACATTATCTTTTTATAGTTATTTTAATGACTTTTATAGAATGTTTTAAAGGTTTTTAATAATTATTACTATTTTAATAATTAGAGTAGTCTAGTATAATTAGAGTAGTCTAGTATAGAATGATGGAGGACCATCCTTGACACTTCATGTGGAGCCCATCACATGGTTTATAATTAGAGTAGTCTAGTATTAATTTGCTTTCCATTTTTACCCTTGTATTTTGGGGTATTTTAGTCCTAGGGTTTATTACTTTGTATTTCCCATTTTGCCCTTGTATTTTGGGGTGTTTAGATGCTTAGGTTAATTTCAAAATGGGCTAGGCGTGTCCATTAGGAGAGTGACGCACACTTAGTGGAATTGTTTGGACATTTTTGGTGTTAGGTAGGCTTAGGCCCAATTGGAGGGCCAAGGTGCATGGACTTATCATGCACCTTGTTATAGCCAACCTAAACCCTTAGATGCCAAACTTGGCCACCAAGTAGCATCTAGGGTTAATTTGCATCTCATTTAGTGTGCATTTGGCTTGGTGAATTTCGGCCAATGCAACACCAAATGAAACCCTAGATGCTAACACTCCTATTTATACCCTAGCCTATCACCTTGTACATACTTTGGATATTAATGATATTGAGTGTGCATTTTGCCTCATTGTCATTCTCCTTAGTCTCTAGGAACTCCACGGCCTCCTCCCCTCCTCCTCCTCCAAAAACCACCGTGAGTGAGTTGAGTTAGGCCTTCCTTGGTTGGCCTTCCCCACCTTAGTGAAGTGAGCTAGCCAAAAGGAGCATCACCCCACCAAACACCTTCCATACACCATTTGAGCGTGACCTTTCCCTAACCTAAACACAACCCTTTTCCTTAGCACTAGGTTGCCTTTGGCTAACCTCCTCCCATCTCCACCATAAAAGCAAAACCCTAAATAGGTTTCATCCTACACTTGGATGAGACAACCTTGAGCAAACCATCTTCACCATCACCTTTTGTGCTTCCGCCACCATCTCCTCCATTTTTCATCATCTTTTGGAGTCTCCCTTGTTGAACCAAGATCAAGGGCGTGCATGGAACTAAGCCACCTTCCATCAAGTGGTATCATGAGCCAAGGTTTCTTCAAGGGTAACATCTAGAGTCTTTGAGTCTTTCTTTCTTTGAGTCTTTTTTTTTTGCTTTCGGTTATCTCCTTCTCCTTTCTTCTTGGATGACCGAATAGCTTTGTGGTTCATAACTTGTTCTTGTGAACTTCCTTGACATCTTAGGTTTCCATGCTTTTAGGTATTTTTTCCATGCTTTCATTTGAGTCTTACATGAACATGAAAAACATGCTATAAACATGCTTTTGTTTTTTTAATCTACCTAAAGTTTTGTCACTTGTTGTTCCCTATATTTTGTCTACTTTTATTCCATGTATGTGCCCAAACACTTTGCATGAAATATATGAAAAAAATATGCCATCTTGCATGATATAGTGGGCGTGACATATCTTGCATTTTTAGGAGTCATTCATGCATGCTAACTAGTCCTAGCATGTTCCTTGTTTTTGTTGAATTTCCATGTGTAAAAATACTTCCTTGCACATGCCTATCTTTGCTGCCCACTTTTTCCCTTGCATTTCACTTGATTTTGTTAACTTTGTATGCCTAAAAGAAACCCTAAAAGAATATAATAGCTGGCTGGAAATTTTGGTGCAAAACAACTTGTACTAACTAGTACAACAATTTTCCACTAAAAAGATTCCCTAAAAAGACCTATCAAGTGTCGCCACTTGTCATCAATTTTTTACTCCTAAATTTTAACTTAATTTTTGGACCAACCACAAGTGTAAAACCTAAGCAACAATTGGGCTAATTTCAAAAAAAAAATTTCGGACCCAAGGACAATTAAAAATCCAATTGCCGTGACCAAAAAAAGAAAACAAGAAACAAAAGAACAAAAAAAAAAAATACTTGGACAAAAAGGACTTGTTGCTAGACTTGTGGACTTGGATCAATCCCTTTGCATTTGGGAGTTGAACTTTGGAAATTTTGACCTCATTTTGGGACTTTCTTTTGGCTGGACGAAAACACAAAAATTAACTTAAGCAAGTGAAACTTAAACACAAACCAATTCTAGTGCCATTCTAGGTTTATTCCTTTGTGTGCTAGCTTTTATTGATTGAGTCTTAATTTTTGCTTGTCTTTCCTTTGGCCTCTTTTGTTTGTCTCATCTTATTCAATCTGAGTTTAGCCTTTCATAATTAGCCTTTTCAGTTTTTATTTTTTGGAACTCTTGCTCTTGGTTGTTCTCATTGACTTGTAGGTGAAGCACCTAACTAGCAAAGTAGCAATCCTTTGGTGGATTGAGTGGAGGAGTGAACCAAAACCCAACCTAGCCTTTGGAAGGGTTTCCACTACACCTAAAAGGAGAGTAAACACTTGGAGAGGTGCTAACTGTTTGCTCATTGTGAAGGAACCAAAGAGAAAGAGCTTTGAAGACCTAATTTTTTGTTTACTTTGGTTTTTCTTGCATTCGGCCACCTTGTTTTTAGGCCATTAATTTCTTTTATTTGGTTTGTAATTTTGGCCATTTTAAACCTCTTCAACTTGGATTTTAGTGCGTGTAGAGAAGGTGATTTGAAAACCTTCACTAGGACCCCGACTAGTGTATGTTTTAAGTTGCTTTCCATTGCATGTTTTCTAGCTTTCCTAGTATAATTGTTTAGGTTTTTACTTTGCTTTCCAAAAACGTTTAGAAGGCTTACTTTGCCTACTAGGGGTGCGTGCACACACACACTTGGTAGTGTCAAAAAAATTGTTTTGTAAGAAAGGTAGTAAAGGGCTTAGTGATTTTTTACTTGAAAAGGGCTTGGTTATTAAGTGATTCATTGTAGTCCACCTCCCCTTGAAGGTTCAATTTGTGCACTTAGGCCTTTTCTACTTATCTTGCACCTTTAAAAACTTTTTGTGAAAACCTTTTTGTGTCACTCATTCTTTGTGAAAACCTTTTTCAAACCTTTTTCGAAAAACCTTTGTGAAAACCTTTTTGATCAAAGATGAGTGAACAATCTAGTGTACAAGGTCATAACTCCCATAGCACTAGGTCTAGTGTTAGGGATGAACTTAGGCAACTCAAAGAGTACCTAAGGAGAAAAGAGGAAGAAAACATAAAAAGAGACGAAGAATTAAAAAGAAAAGAAAGAGAGATGGAAAAGAATAATGAAGAAATAAAGAGATTATTAGAAAGATTAGTTGTGGGAGGAGAGGCTAGTGGCTCAAAACCAAAAGTCACTTCTCCTCCACCTTCTAGAGGAAGGGGGCATATATATGCAAGTGATCATGAGGAGGAAGGGCATCACACCCAACCTCTAAGTGATACCTTCATTAGTAGCCATCACAATGATGGTTACTATCAAAGACCCCCAAGGCATCATAGACATAGGGAGTCTTCCAATAGGGAACCTAACTTCACTCTTCCCCCATTTCATGGCAAAGATAATGTTGAAAATTATTTGGATTGGGAAATGAAAGTTGAACAACTTTTCTCTTGCCATGGAATAAGTGAAGATAGGAAGGTTTCTCTAGCAACCCTTAGCTTCCAAGGGCATGCTATGTATTGGTGGACCTCCTTAGAAAAAGAAAGGAGAATAAATCATGAGCCCCCAATCCAATATTGGAATGAGCTCCGTAGTGCCTTAAGAAGGAGGCATATTCCTCCATACTATGACCGAGAGCTTATGGACAAGCTACAAAGATTGAAACAAGGGTCCTCTAGTGTGGAAGAATATAGGCAATCTATGGAGTTGCTAATGATGAGGGCTGGGATTAGGGAGGAAGAGAGGACCACAATCTCTAGATTTCAAAGTGGTCTTAATCTTGAGATAAGAGACAAAGTTGAACTTTTACCTTATAGGGATTTAAATGAACTAGTTCAACTTTGTTCAAGAGTGGAGCATCAACTTACAAGAAAAACTTTTCGAAAAGACTCCACTCCCTCTTATTCCAAGAATTTTAAAAAGGAGGGCCACTCTTCCCTACCTTATCCCAAAGAAGAAAAAGAAAAAAAAGAAGAAAAAGAAAATTCATCTTTTAAGGCATCTTCCAAAGACACTAAAACAAGTGACATCAAGTGTTTCAAGTGTCTTGGCCGTGGGCACATTGCTTCACAATGTCCCACCAAGAAAACCATGCTTTTGAAAGGCCAAGATCACTATAGTAGCCTTGATGAAGCTACTTCCTCATCTTCAAGAGATGAAGAAGAAGTTTTAGAATCCGAGGAAGAAATCTTACCTTGTGAGGGAGACCTATTGTTGGTTAGAAGGCTCCTTAACAATCAATCTAGTGACATTGACCAATCCCAAAGAGAGAACTTGTTTCAAACAAAATGCAATGTCTTAGAAAGTACTTGTTCTCTCATTGTCGATAGTGGGTCTACTTCAAATTGTTGTAGTACTAGATTGGTTGATAAGTTAGCCTTGACTACAAAACCTCATCCTAAACCTTACAAAATGCAATGGATCAATGAGGATAGAGGTGTTGTAGTTAACCAACAAGCAAGCATACCAATCTCTATTGGCAACTATAAAGAATATGTTGTGTGTGATATAGTGCCATTAGAGGTTAGTCATGTCTTGCTTGGGAGGCCATGGCAATTTGACAAGCACATAATCCATGATGGCCTCACTAATAAGATAAGTTTCCAACACCAAGGTAAAAAGTTTGTGTGGTGTCCTCTATCACCATCTCAAGTAAATGAGGACCAACTCAAACTCAAAGCTAAGAAAGATGAGGAAGAGAAAAGCAAAAACAAAAACAAAAAGAAAAGAAAAGACAAAAAGAAAATTTTTGACAACCAAGGGCTAGGTTCAAGTGAACCTTAACCCTTGTGCCATCCTCTTTTCTTTGGTGCCAAAGAAAGATGGCTATAGAGGATGTGCACTATTTTAGGAAAAGCCATCATTGCATAAAAGGCACCCAATCCCTAAGTTAGATAATTTGGTGAATGAATTACATAGGGTCAATAATTTTAAAATGGTAAAGCCTCTTTGGCTTTCTTCTTTGCCCTAGTATGTTCATTCAACAAATTGTGTGCTTAAGGATTGCTTAGTTAAGTTTTAGTATTTTACTTCCCTAATTGTGGTTACATCTTTTGAAGGATCAATGGATTGGAAGAGCTTGAAGATTTGTGGTCAAATCCTTCTCAAGAAGGAGGGTATGATGGAGGACCATCCTTGACACTTCATGTGGAGCCCATCACATGGTTTATAATTAGAGTAGTCTAGTATTAATTTGCTTTCCATTTTTACCCTTGTATTTTGGGGTATTTTAGTCCTAGGGTTTATTACTTTGTATTTCCCATTTTGCCCTTGTATTTTGGGGTGTTTAGATGCTTAGGTTAATTTCAAAATGGGCTAGGCGTGTCCATTAGGAGAGTGACGCACACTTAGTGGAATTGTTTGGACATTTTTGGTGTTAGGTAGGCTTAGGCCCAATTGGAGGGCCAAGGTGCATGGACTTATCATGCACCTTGTTATAGCCAACCTAAACCCTTAGATGCCAAACTTGGCCACCAAGTAGCATCTAGGGTTAATTTGCATCTCATTTAGTGTGCATTTGGCTTGGTGAATTTCGGCCAATGCAACACCAAATGAAACCCTAGATGCTAACACTTCTATTTATACCCTAGCCTATCACCTTGTACATACTTTGGATATTAATGATATTGAGTGTGCATTTTGCCTCATTGTCATTCTCCTTAGTCTCTAGGAACTCCACGGCCTCCTCCCCTCCTCCTCCTCCAAAAACCACCGTGAGTGAGTTGAGTTAGGCCTTCCTTGGTTGGCCTTCCCCACCTTAGTGAAGTGAGCTAGCCAAAAGGAGCATCACCCCACCAAACACCTTCCATACACCATTTGAGCGTGACCTTTCCCTAACCTAAACACAACCCTTTTCCTTAGCACTAGGTTGCCTTTGGCTAACCTCCTCCCATCTCCACCATAAAAGCAAAACCCTAAATAGGTTTCATCCTACACTTGGATGAGACAACCTTGAGCAAACCATCTTCACCATCACCTTTTGTGCTTCCGCCACCATCTCCTCCATTTTTCATCATCTTTTGGAGTCTCCCTTGTTGAACCAAGATCAAGGGCGTGCATGGAACTAAGCCACCTTCCATCACTTTTATAGAATGTTTTAAAGGTTTTTAATAATTATTACTATTTTAATAATGAATATTTATGAAAATTACTTTTTGTAATATTTTGATTTTTAAGTAGCTCAAAACTGGCCGTTCTTCATATTTTTTTCCCCTTATTTAACTTATATATTTTATCTTATATCTTCATATTTTTAATTATTAAATATTCAAAAATACTTTAAAAATTAAATATTATCTAAATTAATTTTTAAAATTATTAAATATTTAAAAATTGGTTAACATTTTTTTTATAAAATTTTATTTAAAAATCTCAACATATAAATATATTTTTAAAAGCAATTTTATCATGATAGAATCAAATTATCATATCCAAATTAACAATTTAAAATTTAAAAAAAAAATTGAATTAACTTATCCAAAAAAAATATTTTAACAATGATAGAAATTGAAATCAAAGTAATTCAAATACCAAGAATTTCAAATTCCTTGAATTTGTAAAATTACTCATCCAAACACACCATAAGGGAATGCAATTGTAAGAGACAATTATATATGAGTAAGATATTTATTGTATGGATTAGAGTACTCTGTGGGTTCTTAAGAGAACCCTGAGAGAAACAAATAAACTATGCAAGTTTATATTTTGCTTTTTGATTGTTCTGTTGTATTCTTTATTGCGTGAGATGTATGAATATCTATTTAATTCCACAAATACATGAGTTTTGATTTGAATTAAACATGTTTGGTATTTCAATTATGAAAAAGATTATGTCATTCAATTTTTGTTATTTGTGTTATGGTATGTGGGGTAGAGGGTGTCACACAAATGATATATATTTATTATTAATAAATACATAATATATATATATATATATATATATATATATTATATTTTTATAATATTATTCATAAATTAATATCAATAATATTATTAGTATATTTATACATAAACTAATAATTTGATAAATATAACTTATTATATATTAATATACTTTTACAAAAATATAAATATACATATCTTATTTACTATATTTATATTTTTGTAAAAGTATATTAATATATACTAAGTTATATTTATCAAATTATCAATTTATCTATAAATATACTAAAAATATTATTGATATTAATTTATTAGCAATATTAAATTATTAATAATATATAAATTTTATTTATTTAGTAATAATAAATATATATCATTTGTTACATTAATAAAAATTATAGTATATGTTAACTTAAATAAGCAAATAATGGTATAATTTTAAATTATATATATATATATATATATATATATATATTAAAATTTTAAAATTATTAAATTTTTAATGAGAGAGATTCAAATTGCACAATTATGATTTTTGAGAGACTAAAATTGTTCAATTAAAAATTAAAGGACTAAAATTGCACAATTACAATTCTTTAGGGACTAAAATTATCCAATTAAAATCTTAGGGATCAAAATTGCACAATTACAATACTTAAGGGATCAAAAATGTAATTAAGCCAAAATTAAATTAATATTTTTTTTTTATTTTCACAAGTTTTTTTTAAAATATTTTTAATGAATGTCTTAGTTTCTTATGTTCAAAATTGACAATTTTTTATTTAATTAAATGAATTTCATAATTTTTTCAGTCCTTTAATGAAATAAAATATTTTTAATTTTATTATTTTTTTAAAAAAAATTAACATATTTTCTTTAATTATGCATAATTCTTAAATATAAAAGCTTCATAAATAAAATTTAATATTTTGAGAGGGAACAATTTGTCACAAATTTTTTCACAAAATATTTTAACCTATTTGTGACGGAATTTTGAGAGGGAAAAATCCGTCACTAAATTTTTTCATTTTAGTGACGAAATTTGTGACGGATTTTTTAGAGACGAAGTTCATTCCGTCACAAACATTTTTTTTTATTTAGTGATGAAATTTGTGACGGATTTTTAGAGACGAAAATTTTTCCGTCACAAAATCCGTCACAAATATTTTTTTTTTGATTCAGTGACGAAATTTGTGACGGATTTTAGAGACGGAATATATTCCGTCACAAAATCCGTCACAAAAGTCAATAAATTCTTGTCCGTCACAAAACTTAAAATTCCCTCACAAAATGCGTCACTATTAGCGATGCTATTTTTTCCGTCACAAAATTCGTCACAAATATTAATTTTTCTAGTAGTGAGAAAAGAAATCAGAAAATGAGAGGTGTGCTTTTTCAGAGTGGCAGACAACTCAATTTATAAGCCTCAGACTTCGCCAGAAAGGCCCGTTCCAATTTCAGAACGGCCCGTTCTGGACCTCAAAATCGTGGGCAAAAATCACACCCAAAACGGTCCGTTCCCAAACCAGAACGGCCCGTTCTGGTTGCATTTATTACTCACAACTGTCGTAGCCCGTTCCAAGCCCGTTCCCACTTAAAGTATAAAGCAGTTTTTAATAGTCCAGAACGGCCCGTTCCAACTTGAGAATGGCCCGTTCTGGCCTACAAACTAACATACAATCTGGTAGTCTGGAACGGCCCGTTCTAATTCCAGAACAGCCCGTTCCCAGCTACTAAATCACATACATTTTGGTAGTTTGGAACGGCCCGTTCCAATTCCGGAACAGCCTATTCCAAGCTACTAAATCACCTCTATACCTTTATAAAATTTACCAAAATACCCTCAAAAATAAAATAAAATTGAAATAAGAAAAATGGGGTGTTACAATTCTCCCCTCCTTTAAGAAATTTCGTCCTCGAAATTACCTGAAGCAAATAAAAATGGATATGACGCTTTCATCTTCTCCTCTAGCTCCCAAGTAGCACTTTCAGGTGTAGCTCCTCCCCAAATAACTTTCACCAAAGGAATTTCCTTACCCATAAGTTGCTTCACCATTCGATCCTCGACTCTCACCGGGGTAGCTTCCACAGTTAGGTTCTCCTTAACCTCAAGATGATCCGTCTCAATCACATGCGAAGGATCATGGATGTATTTCCGAAGTTGGGAAATGTGGAAGACATCATGGAGATTTGACAGATTAGGAGGCAAAGCAATTTGGTAGGCAACACTACCGACTCTTTTTAGAATTTGGAAAGGGCTAATAAATCGAGGAGTAAGTTTTCTGGATTTCAATGCCTTGCCAACCCCAGTCCACGGAGTGACTTTCAAGAACACATGGTCACCTTCTTGAAATTCCAAGTCCTTCCTTCTCCTATCAGCATAACTTTTCTGTCTACTCTGAGCTGTCCTCATCCTCTATTGTATCAATCTAACCTTATCAGTGGTTTGTTGCACAATCTCAGGTCCTAAGATAACATTATCACCAGGCTCGCACCAACACAAAGGGGTCCTACATCTTCTACCATACAAGACCTCATAAGGTGCCATACCTATACTAGAGTGGTAACTATTATTATAGGTAAACTCTATGCTAGATGGTATCCCATGCAATCTCACAATCTCATCAATATACAGTCCAGCCAATCTCTCTAGAGAATACCTAATGTTAATAGGAAAGAAATGTGCACTCTTAGTCAACCTATCAACTATAACCCAAATGGAATCATGCCCTCTCCTATTCCTAGGCAAAGCAACTACAAAATCCATAGAAATCCTAGTCCTTCTGACACACTAAACAGGCACTCACAAATTCAGCTATATCTTTCTTCATCCTAGGCCACCAAAATATCTTCCTAAGGTCTTGATACATCTTAGTTGCTCCTGGGTGAAAACTAAGTTTGCTCCTATGACCTTCTTCTAGGATCAAACGTCTAAGTGTAGGGTCACTAGGCACGCACACTCGGTCTTTAAATCTTAACACTCCATCTACACCCAAGGTAAATTCTCCTCCAACACCTTGTCCTATAGCATCACGTCTAGCCACTAGAAATGAATTCACTAACTGTGCTTCTCCAATTTCCCTCAACAACTCACTAGTCACCCGAGTCATACCTAGTCTCACACTACTAGGGGTCACTTCACAAGTCAAACTCAAGTCTCTAAATTGAGCCAAAAGGTCCATCTCCCTAATCATAAGAGAAGACAAATGCAACGATTTCCTACTTAAAGCATCAGCCACCATATTGGCTTTGCCCGGATGATAACTAAGGTCAAAATCATAGTCCTTAAGGAACTCTAACCATCTTCTTTGCCTCATATTTAATTCCTTTTGGTCAAACAAATACCTAAGACTCTTATGATCACTAAACACCTCAAATTTTTGAACCATACAAATAATGTCTCCAAATCTTGTGAAAACCACAGCTGCTAATTCAAGATCATGGGTGGGGTAATTCTTCTCATGTATTTTCAATTGCCTAGATGCATAAGATACGACCTTTCCCTCTTGCATTAACACTCCACCCAAAACCATCTTAGAAGCGTCACAATAAACCACAAAAGTCTTACTAAGATCAAGCAACACTAAAACAGATGCACTAGTCAACTTCTCCTTAAGGGTTCGGAAACTATTCTCACATTTACTATCCCATACAAACACAACTCCTTTCCTAGTTAAACTTGTCAAGGTTAACGCTAATTTAGAGAATCCCTCTATGAATCTTCTATAGTATCCAGCCAATCCAAGGAAGCTCCTAATCTCACTAACTGACTTAGGTGTTTCCCACTTAAGCACCGCCTCAACTTTAGATGGATCTACTGCTATACCCCCACTTGAAATCACATGTCCTAAGAAACTCACCTCCTCTAGCCAAAAGTCACACTTAGACAACTTGGCATAAAGTTGTCTCTCCCTGAGGGTTTGAAGTACTACCTTTAAGAGTTCCTCGTGTTCCTCTTTAGTCTTGGAATAAACTAGTATGTCATCTATGAAGACAACTACAAATTTATCCAAGTACGGATGAAAAATTCGGTTCATGTAATCCATAAAAATTGCAGGAGCATTCGTCACACCAAAAGGAATTACTAGATACTCATAATGTCCATAACGAGTCCTAAATGTTGTCTTAGGTACATCCTCACCCTTAACTCTAATCTGATGGTACCCCGATCTAAGATCAATTTTACTAAATACACACGCACCCACCAACTGGTCCATAAGATCATCTATCCTAGGCAATGGATATTTATTCTTAATGGTCACCTTGTTCAACTGGCGATAATCTACACACAATCTTATGCTACCATCCTTCTTCTTGACTAAGAGTACGGGTGCTCCCCAAGGTGATACACTAGGTCTCACAAACCCCTTCTCCAACAAGTCTTCTATTTGTTTCTTAAGCTCCACTAACTCTATGGGTGACATCCTATAAGGTGCAATAGAAATAGGTCCTGTTCCTGGTACTAAGTCTATGGAAAATTCTACTTCTCTTCTAGGTGGTAAGCTAGACATATCATCAGAGAAGACATCCGAAAAGTCACACACAACAGGCAGTTCATTCACCAAAACATTACTCTCAGAATTCAAAGAAGCTAACAACATGTACACTTGGGCATCCTCTTGCAAAGATACCTTAACTTGATTGGCAGTCAAATAATCCTTACTCACATTTTCAACAGGATCACCAAAAACAATAGATTTATCAGCACAATTCAAAAGGACGTGATTGGAAGATAACCAGTCCATACCCAGAATAACATCTAGCTGAATTAGAGGCAAACAAATTAAGTCAACCATGAAATCTCTACCCTCAATAATCAAAGGACATTTTAAAAAGACATTAGAAGTAGACACTGAACCACTAGTTGGTGTCTCTACTATTAATTCAAAAGACAAGGAAGAAACAAGTAATTTTAATTTGGACACACACGCATGTGATATAAAAGAGTGAGTCGCACCAGAGTCATACAAAACAATTAGAGGAGTTCCATTGATGAAACACATACCCTGGATTAAGTCTTTGGATTGCGTAGCTTCAGCACCACTCAAGGCAAAAACTCTTCCTAATGCTCTAGGTTTGCTAGCACTCCCTCCAACATCTGTTGTTTCTTTCCTATTCTGGGGGCATTCACTAGCTTTGTGTCCCATCGCTTGACATTTGAAGCATGTTATAACTCTTTGCGTCCGACACTCAACTGCCCTATGACCTAGCTTCCCACATTTGAAGCAGTTGTTGTGTGGAACAGAACCCACACTTCCCCCTCTAGAAGTTTGGCTAGCCATTGGGGCTTGGCTCCTTTGTTGCAAAGAACCTTGGTTATTCACCTTAGAACTCGAATCTCCAACAGACTTGGTATAAGGCTTACCCTTACTAGATGAACCAAACTTATTATTCCTCATGGGTCCTCCACTCTTATAATGAGTTACCCTAGCACGGTTGTCCTCATCATATACTCGGCACTTGTTTACCAATTCATGATAGTGAGTGATCCCTTGATAATTGAAAACTTGTTTAATCTCAGGGCGAAGACCACTCACAAACTTCACACATTTTTCCTCCTCATTGCCCACACCATCATACATAGGACAAAATCTGACCAAGTCTTCAAACCTAGTCACATACTCAGCCACATAATTTTCTCCTTGCTTCAATTCAAGGAATTCCACCTGTTTCTTATGTCTCACATCTCGGGGAAAGTATTTCTCCAAGAATAGCCGCTTGAAATTCTCCCAGTTCACTTGGGTACCTGCAGCTATCATTCTTTCTAAAGCACCTTCCCACCAGATGCCAGCCTCTCCAGAAAGCATGAAGGCAGCCAAAGTTACCTTCTGTATCAAAAGACATCCCATAGCTTGGAATATCTTTTCCACTTCAAAAATCCAGTCAGTAGCTCCATCAGGATTATAACCCCCACGGAAGCTTGGCGGATTATTTCGCTAGAATCTCTCCAACCAATCTATCTCTGGTTGTTGGTTCATATTACCAAGAGCCTGAGCCATCGCTTGTAAAGCATCAGCGATTGCACGATCGTTCCTACCTCCTGCCATTACTTTTCTGATCACCAGAAAAGTTAACAATTATACTATAAGTAAACAACAAACTTAATCAATCATAGCACATATCAACAAATTCCACAATCAAATCATTCAATCAATTATCTACCAAACAAGCATAGTAGACTCATAACTCACGGCTGATTGGATCGACCTGCTCTGATACCACTAAATGTGACACCCTTAATACCCCAACACATATATTGTAATAATGAAAACTTACAAATAAATTTTTCAATTTCGATAAAAGGGTTCACATGAGAATCTTCAAAATTATCCTTCAATAACCACAATAATAAAAATGAAACGCAAGAGTTTATAAATTGTTTTCAAAAATAACATTTACAATTCCAAATCCAAATAAAAACATATGTTCTAAAAATCCTCTGCCCCGATGTCACAATATCAGAGCATCCCCACAATTCAACTGTTGGCATACTAGATGCCACTCGAAGCAGGATCTTCCTCACCTAAAACATCCACAATTTGTACAGTGAGAAAAGAAAACAACCATATGTAAAGCACATACACAACAATGTAATCTCATTACAATGAAATATTTACAAGCATTTCTATATATATCATAACTCTATCAATCATGCATCATTTTCACTTCAAAATTCGCAATCACACCCATTTATCTCAAATCTTGCAATTAACATTATCATTTTCACATTCATAATTCACACAATCTTACAATTAACACTATGCCAAGGCCACGCCACAACTGACATAAGTGATACGGGCTAATTGTCTCACTCATCCCACACCATGCCAGGGTCACGCCCTCCCTGTAGCATCACTTACCCAGGGGCCGTGCCATCCCTAGTCATTGATGTGAGGAACCACAATCACATGACAATCCACACAATCTCTTGCAATTAACCCTATGCCAGGGCTGCCATATTCGACATAAGTGATACGTGTTAACTATTTTACTCATCTCACACCATGCTAGGGTCACGCCCTCCCTGTAGCATCACTTACCCAGGGGCCGTGCCATCCCTAGTCATTAGTGTGAGGAACTACAATCATAATCATATTCACATTCATACAACATCTCATCTCATAACTCAATTCCATACACACATCAAATAGGACCAAAATAATGGGTTTCATACATATCAAGCAATTCACATTTTAAATCATCAATTTTTATCAAATAATATACCAATGATATTCATAAATTAATATAATAATCAATAGAATTAGCAATTTAATATAATTTCAGCATAAATAGTAAAACCCCTAATTGTTCCAAAACCTAGCTCACAGGCACTTTTCTACAATTTCGTTCTCTCTCCCAGATCATCATTCTTACAAATTATTAGCATATTTATAATCCTCAACACATACAGAATCTAATGGTATAATTAATTCCTCAAACAGAAATAATCCAATTTTCCCAAAACCTAACCTACATGCACTTTTCTATAATTTCGTTCTCTCTCCTAGAGCATCACTTTTACAAACAAATCATATATTTGTAGTCCTAAATATATACAGAATCAAATAATGCCAATAATTCTTCAAACAAAAATAATTATAAAATTACTCGTAATCCTAAGGGCTCTTCTTCTATCCAATTCCCTCATGTAACTCCACATATAAATAATCCCTTTTTCCCCCGTACCTGGATATGTAGAAGCTGAATTTATACGAGATCTGGTTGGTCTCCCTCGCTGGGTTCCCCTCGGTCTGAAGCAGAAAGTAGAGGGAAAAGTAGAGAGAGCAGAAGAAAAGAAATCAGAAAATGAGAGGTGTGCTTTTTCAGAGTGGCAGACAGCTCAATTTATAGGCCTCAGACTTCGCCAGAACGGCCCGTTCCAATTTCAGAACGGCCCATTCTGGACCTCAAAATCGTGGGCAAAAATCACACCCAGAACGGCCTGTTCCCAAACCAGAACGGCCTGTTCTGGTTGCATTTATTACTCACAACTCCCGTAGCCCGTTCCAAGCCCGTTCCCACTTAAAGTATAAAGCAGTTTTTAATAGTCCAGAACGACCCGTTCCAACTTGAGAACGGCCCGTTCTGGCCTACGAACTAACATACAATCTGGTAGTCTGGAACGACCCGTTCCAATTTCGGAACAGCCCATTCCCAGCTACTAAATCACATACATTTTGGTAGTTTGGAACGACCCGTTCTAATTCCGGAACAGCCCGTTCCAAGCTACTAAATCACCTCTATACCTTTAAAAAATTTACCAAAATACCCTCAAAAATAAAATAAAATTGAAATAAGAAAAATGGGGTGTTACAGCTTAAGTTAGCGTTTAAGGGTACTCTAAAGTGTTGGGATTCAAGGTTAGTGCAAATAGATTGGATTGGAGGATATTTTTTAACTTAAAAAATTGTTTGTGTGTGTTGTTTTGGAAGATTTATGGTTATTCCGTAGGTATATTTTTTAAATGAAAACATATGTATGTCATGTGTTAATTTTGCATCTGGAACGGCCCGTTCTGCTTGTATATGTCATGTGTTAATTTTGCATCTGGAACGTCCCGTTCTCAAACCAGAACGGTCCGTTCCAGATGCACAATTAACACACAACAAGTGCAAGTAGAACGGGCCATTCTGGTCTTGGTTTTTTAACTTTTTTACATCGGGGCTCGAAAACAACTGATGTAATATTATGTCGGCTTTTAAACCCAACGTAGATTTACGTCTCTCGTATTCACGTCGGACGTTTTTCTGACATAAGAACCTGAAAAATAACAGATGTAAAATACCCTTTTTACACTAGTGATTATATGTATGTAAAAATAAATAAATCATTTTAATATAATTTAATACTTCTAATATATAAAACATTACTTTATTTTGTTGATATTTCTTTTAATATTTTTAATTTAGAAAATAATTTAACTCCATTAATATAAATTTATGAATAGTTAAAAATTAATATAATATTTTATTTTCATTTTAATCTATTTTTATATCCACACAGGGATGATATAAAATATTTAGATAGATTTCATTTTTAAAATTTGTTCAAATAGACTGAGTATAAGAGAATAAATTGATTTGATATATGTATAAAATAAACAAAAGTATTTTTTTTTAAAAGAACCAAAAAAAAAATTTGACAATCATAAGAACCAAAGGGATTAATCTTTAAATAAATGTGTGATTTCATTGATGTCACTTTTATCAAAAAAAAATTTACAAGCCATATTGTTTTATGAAATGTAATCGGTATATTCATTTCACTTTTATAATAATATTTAAATTTTATAATTTTACAAAACAAATTAATTTCAAATAATAATAGAAAATGTATAATATAATAATTTGAATTAAAATTAATTTTAAAATTATATATATATATATATATATATATATATATTACCAATTGAGTTTGTGAATTGGTAACTTGTACTTGTTGTATGGATTTCTCATGTTTTACAGATTTGGTTTTCTAATACAATGCTAAAAGCCACTTTAGGCTCACTAGGTACCATTGTGGCCAAGAGTAAAGTTTGATCTCTATACCTCTTGTGTTGGACATGAAAACTTTAGGGAGCACTCTATGGTGATCTCACTGAGAATGAGGTGAATCACATTGAGCACGAGTGGTCCAATGAACTAAGTTTGTTCTCTAGGTGGGTCACATTATTGGGCATGAGATGGTTGCCGCTAAGTACCATTTCGTACCTAGTACTTCTTTATTGTAACTGATTTACTTGGATGATTCATGTGCTAATCGATGGATATGATTAAGTACGATGGTTTGAGCATGACTTTGTGATGTTGAAATGGATGAATGTTGTACATGGATTAAAGTTGGAAAATCGTTATGAATATACATAGAGATAAAATGATATTACATTGAGTCTTGTTTGACATGCATCATATTCACACAAATCGACAAATTGGCAAATTGATACATATGATATATATACATATACATACAAATATATATGTGTGTGTGTGTGTGTGTATTTGACTAGTGCCACATGCATATGCGAATCGTAGTCCCTGTCCATTGCATTTTGTGTGAGAATGTGTATTGTGTAATGAGGGATATGATGAATGGTGGTTGATCTAATTGTAACTTCTTATTAATAATTCAATAGTATCTATATATAATAATAATATCTTATTGTTGTGTGTTTTTCTATCCAACCATATTCTACATCATGCATGAAAGTGAAATATTTCTCATTCCCTATTTTTTGTGTTGTCTTTGATAGGTATGTTGTTGCATGTGAGACTCATCATGATGTTGGTGATGAGGCCTAGATCATGTATGAGAGTGCTCTGATAGGACGTGACATCAACGCATAGTTAGAATTTGTCAGAAAGAGGTAGAATTCTTGAAATTGAAGCAAGGTAATGGTACCATGGTAGAGTATGATGCTATATTTGATGAGATGGTTCGTTATTGTTCTCATTACCATAATGAAGGCGATGAAAGGGAAAACTGCATCAAGTTTGTGAATGGTCCCCATCTTAAGGTGAAGACAACGATCAACTACTAGGAGATCTACCATTAATTATCTAACATTGTGAACAAGTGTAGAATCTATGATCGAGATAATAAAGCACGCACCGCACACTACAAGAATGTGGGTCCTATTAAAGATAGGAGGTTCAAAGGTCAAAGTAAGAGCAGTCCATACTTTGTGCCTGCAAAGTTTCAAGGGAATAAAGCTAGTAGAAGAGGAAGTAAATCTATTGTTGGGTCTTCTATAGGTTAAGGAGCTACTAGTGTTGGAGGGTTGATTTCTACACTTTTGCATAAGTGCAAGAAATGTGGAAATGCAAATGATGATGTTGCGCAATGCCTAGACAAGGAGGCAACGTATTTCAATAGTAGAAGGGCCATATTATTACCTATTGTTCATTCCTGAAAAGGGGAAGGATTGCTAGATTGAGTTCTCAATCTGAGCTACCAAAGGCTATTGGGAGAGTATTTTCCCTTAGTGGTATATGTTTAATAGACAAGCAACCTTTTGTTGTACTCTTTGATTCTAGTGCAACTCATTCTTTCATTTCTTTTACTTGCATCAAAAACTTAAATTTTCTTGTGTCTTGTTTCAAGTATGACTTGGTTGTGGAGACTCCCATTGATAGACCATAACTATATTGAGTATTTGTTTGAATTGTCCCATTGTGATTTCTGAAAGGTAGTTTCTAATTGATTTGATTTGTTTGCCTCTTAGTCAACTAAAAATTATTCTTGGAATAGATTGGTTATCTTCCAACCTTGTCCCATTGAATTGCTTTAAAAAGTCTATTTCTTTTGGTGAGAGTAAGAGAGCAAAACTTATGTTTGCTAAAAAAATCAAAACTTTTTTAAAAGAAAATGAAAAGGTATACATGATACTTGCCTATTTAAAGCTTGAGAAGAAGAGTGAGTTGAGTGAAATTCCCTTAGTAAGAGATTTCCCTAAGGTTTTCCTTGTAGATATGTCTAACTTACGACTTGAGAGAGACTGAGTTTGTTATAGACTTAGTACCTATTATGACATCCATTTTTGTAGCATCTTATAGAATGTCTCCTAAGGAATTAACTGAGATTAAGAATAGAGGAGCTTCAGGAAAAATAGTTCATTAGGTCGAGTGTATCGCCTTGCGGAATGTCTATGTTGTTAATGAAGAAAAAGGATGGGAGTATGGGATTATGTGTAGACTACCGTCAACATCATGAGATAACCATTAAGAATAAATATCATTTGCCTAAAATAAATGATCTTATGGACCAATTGGTTGGGGCTTGTGTGTTCAGTAAGATAGACTTTAGATGTGGATACCATTACATCCGGGTGAGATTGAAAGATATTCCTAAGAGTATTTGGTTATGCCTTTTGGTGTAACTGATGCATCTAGAGTTTTCATAAACTACATGAATAGAATTTTCCATCCTTACCTTGATAGGTTTGTAGTGGTTTTCATAGATGATGGCAAAGGCCTAGCTAGAGGATCCACCACTTGGGTCATGGCTAGAAGGATATAGGAAGATCAGGCTAATGCTAAGGATGATGGGCCCAAGCTACTCTTGAGTTGGCCTATCTCTTAAAGCCCATGTAGTGTAGGATTTGTGGCCTATTTAGGCTTGTATTTATTTAGGCCTTGTATTTTCAGCCAATTAGAGTAGGACTTTATTTAGGTTGTATGTTTGGACCAAGTAAATAGGAAGAAGTCTAATTAGCATGTGAGATTACATTTAGATAAGATTTAGGTATCGTTTAGAGTACATTTGAGCACCATGTGATCGGCCAAGGGTGGCGCACATGGCATGCTTCAAATGCAACTCCAAATACCACCTAAATCACATCCAAATGCAACCATCACATGGCTAAGATTCAAAGGCACATGGAGGCACATGGGTGTCGCAACCCGAAAATTTCCAATCTCGTGACCTATGGTTTAGACATCCTTTTAAAAATTTCATCAATTAAGGAATGCTCGGACACCAGACTAATCCTTAATTAATGGTTTTGAAAAAAATAGGTTCATGGAGTCGCCACCAATATTTTACTCAAAACATTGGAAAAAGAAAAGGTTTTTAAAAATCCAATAATGACCTTGATAACCAGAGTTGGATTCGGGGGTCGGTTACATGTAGGGAAAGTATTAAGCACCCCTACAACACCCTCAATTGGTACCCTGTGATGAAGTTAATGTGATAAGAATTAATAAATTAAATATTAGATCCCCTTTATTTATATTTATTTACATACTATAAATTTAAATTACACGATTGATCCTAAAATGTCTACATGATTGCTTTTATTATAACAAGATTTATCAAAGATAAGAAATAAAAAGAAGAGAAGAAGATTTATTGAAATACCTCTTAAACGAGCTCTATTGAATCTTCAAATATGGAGATTTTTAGGTTCTTTGTGGCAACCTTTCACACTACAATATGCCTCACAAAACTCAAGAAATACAATAAGAGGGAGAGAGAGAGAAATTTCGATCTCTAAGGAGTTTTGGATGAAATTTGGTGGCCTTGAGAACTGAGCTCAAGTCTGCTATTTATATACATTAAAAAGTTGTCAGAACGGCCTGTTCCAGATTTGGAACGGCCCGTTTTGGATCTGTACGTTATGTGTTAATTTTGCCTCCTGGAACGGCCCGTTCTTAAACCAGAATGTCCCGTTCTAGAGTTGAGTTTAACACATAAATGTTTATTCTGGAACGGCCCGTTCCAAAATAAGGCTTTAGGCTTTTTTTGTAATTTGGAACGACCCATTCCAAACTTAGGTTTTAGCCTTTTTTAGAAACTTGGAACGGCCTGTTCTAGTTTTGGAACAGCCCATTCCAGGCTACTAAAACCAACTTATTTGGGCTTTAGGCTTTCTGATGTCATGTCCTATTATTTCCATGCTTTGGGAGCTTCTTTCCTTGATAATAGACATCCATTTCATTGCTTTTAGGGGTCCGGATGAAATTGGGTGTCTACAATGGGAAACATATTTCTTAGACCAAATTTGAATTTTGAATTCAAATTTGGTGCCTAGAGTTTAACTAAATCATACCATGGTTTATGTTAAACTCTAAGTTAGCTTAACTTCTATTGGATGCTTCATATGCCTATATAAGACTTCTAGTCATGTATTTGCCTCACTCTGGAGATTATATGAGATTTCATTTTCAGAAATTTCTCTTTAAGTTTTCCGGAGCCAAGGAAGCTAGAGGAAACTATCTTCCTTAAACACCTTCAACAAGGAAACTATCTAAGAAGGAAATGATGCATGATAAAGGTTATTTTATTCAACTGGCATTTTTCTTTATTTTCTTGATGTTGCTAAAATAGGAAAATACCTATATGATGCTAATGAAATGTTGACCTAAATATGCGTGAATAGGGTATTAATTTCTTTATTTTTACACCTTAATTAATTGTTGTCTGCTCAAAGTTTCAATCCACTCCTATTGAAAACAAACAATACAAACAAACAAATGCACACACACATGATCAATCAACATACACCCACGAACAATCACGTTCATTTCCATGGGTTGAGGTCCCTTCCGAGAAAAGTGCATAATATAAGGTGGTTCTAACTATTCTCACCGTTTTCAAGGACCCAAAGGTGTCCCAGTATAGGGATACAGTATATCTGTCGCCGTTAAGTGGCAGACGTCAATGGTCTGATCAAGTATTTGGCTAGAATAATTGGTTATCACCTTGAGCGTGATTTTCGACAATGAACTATGAGTGGCTAAGACCCATTTTATGGTTGGTCGTACGTCAACCACTCCCTATGGTCATAACTCACTCTTGCCCCCAGGTATAGGGGAAACTGTTGTGTGTAATAGTTTTGTATAATTATTTTAAATTAAGTGTATAAATTTAAGCAAACATACAATTATTAAAGCCACTCTAAGACATGTTATAAACAATGTAAAGGGGTAAAAATTTGATTACGCTTTATTTTGCTAAATTTTGTCACTAAATGGGCCTAACCCTCTTTTAGATTTCCCAGTGGAGTCGCCATCTATTAGAACCCAAAAAATTTTGAGCCGGTTGACAGATGGTTTTGACCACCATTTGAAAATCTCGTTAACTTTGGATTGCCCGAAGACTGGACTAATCCTCTGTTTGATGGTTTCGAAAATGGTTCGAATGAGTCACCATTGATATTTTGCACAAAAATATAAAATAAAAAAAAAAAGAAAATTGGCCTTCACAGCCAGAGTTGGGTTTGTGGGTTGATTACATGTGAGGAAGGTGTTAGGCACCCCATAATGCCAAAACTTGGTACCCTATGACAATTTTAGCATTATAACAGTATAATTAAATTTTACCCCGTATTTATTGATCATCAAATAATTTATTTACCTACATTATTCCTACTCTACTACATACACATCACTTTATTATCTACATGATACCTAATCTAAGCATACAATTAAAGTACTAAATAAAGCAATAAATAGGGGAAAAAAAGATTGAAACTTGCAAAGCAAGGTTTTTTATTTTTTTCTTCTTGTAAAGTCGTATAGGGGCGCTTTTTAACAACCAACTTACTTTACAAGAATCTCACTATCGATCAAAATTTTAGACTAAGGAAACTTCAAAATCTTTGCCAAAGGGACCAAATATCTCTTAATCAGACACTACAATGTGTTTATTTCACTCAGAGTGACCTGAAGAGAGTTAGAGAGGGGGAGAGAATGAAGTGTTTGTAAGAATGAGGGGATGGCACGCATTTAGAGGCACCCAGGGAAGGGGAACGACCGTTCCCAATTTGAAACGACAGTTCTGAGCCTACAAATTGCATTAAGAATTGTCGATTTGAACGGCTGTTCCAAGCTGGGCATGCTAAAAGGGGGGTAACAACCATTCTGCTTTTGGAAATGGTCGTTTCAAACCTAGGGTTAGGGTTTTGACCCTTTTCGATGTAAAAGAGCCTTCTAGATGTCCTGTGCTCCGTCTCAAGGTGCTCTTGTGTCTTCCTAGGCTTCTGGGGGTTGCTCCTCTCAACTTAGAAGCTTCCCGACCCTTGTAGATAAAGCCCAGACAAAACCTAGTGTTTACACAAATCATTTGCATGAGAAAGTAGACGTCCAAACCTATGGGCCATAAAAAAGGTTTGAGTCATCCAAGCCCAAATAAGTCTAACAAGACTTTGCTAGTTACCCCTCCCTTAATCTACTAATTACACCTTTAAAGAAAAATTATATAAGGACAAAATTCCTATACTACTTGACCCAAAATACAAGGTCAAAAATAACCTATATAATCATTACTAAGGAAAAAAATGTAAAACAACAATAGGAGTCCTTTAAGGTAGTATAGGCCTCCAAAGGTAAGGTACCCTAAAAAATAAGGGTAAATGCCCTAAAATTCTTCAAACCATCTTTATCATCCTTCACGCTTCTTGGTATTATCTCTTCCAAAGGGATCCTTGAGAAGTAGGTTTCCATCATCCAAATGATGAAAACCTCAAGCAGCAACCAGATTGATATGACTTTTCCTTCAAGTTCCTCCTTAGATTTTTTGCTTCTTGACACCCCTCAAGCTTTTTCAAGTTCTCTAATGGAGGTAAAGGCCTCTGGTTTCACCTTAGAAGGTGAAGAAAGATCCTAAAGTGGTGCCACTTCAAGGTAGAAGATAAAATACTTCAAATCTCACCAAACTCTTGAGAAGAAGATAAGAGAATTGGAAGCAAATCAAAGAGAGAATTTTGACTTTTGAGAGAGAGAGAATTTGATGGAACTAATTTCTCTTTGAGAGCTAGTGGTTGATTCCTTCTCTTCTCCAAGGATGAGATGATAATGATTATGATCTCTTCAAGGGTGCGAAGTGACGCAAAATGTGTATGTGTGGAATGAAGGTGACGCACAAATGGAAGGAAAAGAAGGGATGGTGTTTGGTGTTTTAGCTCTTTTAGGCTAGCTCACTTTACTTAGGGTGATGAAGGCCAACCAAGGGAGACCCAAGCTCACTCAAGGAAGATAGGAGAGGAAAGGGAGTTGTGGTGTTCCTAGGAGACTAAGGAAGGGATGTTGAGGCACACGGCTCACCCAATATCATTAATTTCCAAAGTGGATACAAGGTGGATGACCTAGAGTAGTTATACAGAGAAAAGGGCATCTAGGGTTTCTTAAGAGCATTTGGAAAAAAAATTCAAGTCCAAATGCACCCTAAATGAGCCCTAAATGCAACCCAAATGAAATGGCTCTTGTCTCTCCTAAAAGACTAAAGTACCCTTAGGCCTAGAAAAAGAAATAAATGGACTTTGACCTCACAAGTTAAGGTTTAAGTCCCAAAATAAATCCTAAGAATAATTTTTTCCCATAATACAAAGGCTAAATAAAAATAAAAAATAAAATCCTAATATCTAATGTACCCCAAAATACAAGGGAAAAATAGGAAAAGAAAGCAACAAACTAAGGAAAAGGCTCAAAATCCACACACATGATGATCATGGCTTTTGGTGTGGTGTGTTCTTCATCTTCCTCCACTCTCCTAGCCATGGACCTTGTGATAGGCCCTATATGATGCTTCAAGGATGGACCTTCATCAGAACTTAGAGAGAACTTCTCAGCCAAAATTCTAAATATACATCAAAAGTTCTTACAAAATGGAAAAAAAAACTATAACTTATAGAGTTTAGTTAGCTTATGGTGCAAGCTAGACTAACCATGATTAAGTGTAACCATGGTTAGCTATCTTGTACGTAAGCTAACTAACTCTGTTTAAATCTCTACAAGTCTAGTTAGTTGTTTAGAAGCTTATGGAGCAAGCTAAGCTAATCCTGATTTAAGAATAACTTAAGTTTGCTTAAGTTAACTCCAACTACCTAACCTAATCATTACAACTACTAGACTAATGATTACTTTTAACAAGTTTTTTGAAATGTCACTATCAAAGCCATGTGACTTAATTTGTAGCTTGGATGGCAAGCTTAGCTTGGTTTGGATGTCCAAACCACTTGCATGAGCAAGTGGACGTCCAAACCTATAGGCCATAAAAAAGGTTTAGGCCATCCAAGCCCAAATAAGTCTAACAAAACTTTGCTAGTTACACCTTCCCTAATTTACTAATTACACCCTTAAAGAAAAATTATACAAGGACAAAATTCATATACTACTTGACCTAAAACACAAGGTCAAAAATAACCTATACAATCATTACTAATAAAACAAATGTAAAACAACAATAGGAGTTCTTTAAGGTAGGATAGGCCTCCAAAGGTAGGCTACCTACAAAATAAAGGTAAATGCACTACAATTTTTCAAACCATTTTTATCATCCTTCACCCTTCTTGGTCTTATCTCTTCCAAAAGGATCATTGGGAAGCAGGTTTCCATCATATTCAACCTTAGTGCAACCAATAGACTTCATTTTATTTAAAATTATAAAGTAAGTTTCTTTTTTTTATTATTTCTATCTTTACTTAAAATTAGATAATGAATATCTATTTTTAGTTGTGCAACCTTAACATAAGTTTTCAATACTTGGGTTACTTGTAGACCTATGTTGGATATCTCTATGAGTTCTATAGAGAATGATCACTCATAGAATTTTTTTATTTTGTTGTACATATTTATTTACATTTTGTTTATTAATTATTTTAACATATTTTTAAAATTTGTTTCTTTATGCATACAATGCTAGGGTATTATATGAGAATGAAATTGTTTTCGAAGTGAAAGATTCAAAGTCTATTGTTAGGGAGCAAGACATTAAATCTAACAAAGATAAATATACAAAAGACTTGAATACATTCATGATGGCCCAATTTAAAAATACTTTCAATTGAATAAAAACGAAAATTATTGCACGAGAGGAGCAAAATAATTTAACATTGAAGTATTACGTCCTCAAGAAGCAAAACATGAAGGTTGATGAACCAAGCTATGTGAGAGAAGCTAAACGATTTACAATAGTCATCTTCTTTAAGGCACCTATATAAGGAAGCTTAGTAATTCAGATAGACATAGAGAAGCAACTTTGTAACATCTTGAAAGGAAAATGAAGCAACTTTGTAATCCTTTATAACTTTGAGTTGTTGGGTTTGAGCTTGGAGAAACTAGTTTGAAAAAGAATACTTGGTGTTTAAAGCCTACAGAGGCTTTATGTAAAAAGAATACTTAGGTAGCTACTTCAAAAGGTAAGTCAAAGTACAATTAATATTGATCTAGAAGTGGCTTGGTAAAGAATATTTGTATCTTGGATAAGATAGTGGAACTTGATCTAGTTGAATTAAGAATTAGACATAATCTCAATGATTGAGACAAACCAGTATAAAAATATTGTGTTCATTATGTTTACCACTTCATCTGTATTTCTTGTTAAGTCAGACGAAGAAATTCCCAACAAGGTTTTGAACATGACAAATATAATGCATATTGTTATTTCTAACATGTACGTTAGTGTTTCAGATAAATATAAGAACAGGCAGAACTGAATAATGAAGTATGTGTACAAAACATCAGACGAATTGACCAAGCATCAAGACTAAAACCTAATTAAAATCCAGACGAAGCGTACTAGCAATCAAAGTCTTGAAGTATCAAACGAAAGGCCAAACCAAGTATCAAACAAGGAAAAGTCAAGAACAAGATAAAAGCTAGTCAAGCACCGGATGAAGCTCGTACAGACGTTAGATGAATCTTAATGCACTACTAGTCAAGGTCAACAAAAGTATCAGACAATGGAAAATACAAGACAGAAAAATGTTCCAGACGAAATTAATATATTTCATCCTCACAACTGACCAGACGAAAGGAAAAGTCAAAGTCTACCTCTCAAACGAAGACTTAAATTCCAAACGCGGATGAAGAATATTGAAAAGCTTTTAAAGTCCACTATTCACAACAAGAGATATCATATATCATCTACACTCATAAGAAGAGCACACGAAGTCATCAATATTGCAAAAAGAAAGAAGAAAAAAAGGCAAGCAAGAATCCACAAGTCAAAGTTGCGTGTGTAAGAGCAAGTACACCTACTTTTCAGAAAAAGACAACGCCTTTGCAGCTACAATGACGAAAAGAGAACAGATATACCTAGGTTATGATTAAAGTCAGACATAAAAGTGAACAAATAACGCAAAAGACTTCACATAACACAGATTCAGCAAGAAAACATTTCATGCTTGATCAAATGCATTAAATGAAAAGATCCATATGGCCATGAACAAACTGCTATCTAAGACAACGGAAAGCTCCCCTCCAACGAACACTTTCAAATTCAAACAATGGGAAAATTTATCACAAGGCTATAAATATCAAGACAAAACACGAGAAGAAACAGAGAAGAGAAGCTAGGAGCAATAAGCAAAAACAGGCGTCAAAGCAAACTTACATCTCTTCTTGTACAGTCTTGTATATCTGTGTAAATCTAAGATTGCTTATCTTAGAAAGTGTTGAAATTATTTTATCCTCTCTATGAGAGTAACCCACACACTCAGAATACATATCTTTGTAAAACTAAGGTTGTATACCTTAGCGAGTGTAGAAATTATCTTATCCTCTTTGTGAGAGTTATACACACACTCAAACCATTCATCTATTGTAAAGGCTATTTGAAAGAATACTTGGAGAACCAGGAGTGGTTGAGAATACTCAGTGAACCAGAAGTGGTTTAAGAATACTAGAGTCGACAAGTAAAGTTGACGAACCGGGAGCGGTTGATAATACTTGGGAAACTAGAAGTGGTTTAAGAATACTAGCATCGATGAGTGAAGTTGATGAACCAGAAGTAGTTGATAATACTTGTAATCCTTTGTGAGTGGAACCCTTCAGTTGAAGGAGACTGGACGTAGCTTAGGTCGAGCAAACTAGTATAAAACTCTTTGCACTCTTTATCTATTTTCAGACGCAACTTTATTTAGCTGTCATATTATACTGAAAACTTCGTCCACTAACTAGTCTCTTCACTACAACTATTTTCAAACGAAAAATATACTTGTATAACTCATTATCTTAAAGAACATTTTCTTTTTAATAAACATTTTCCTTGTGCAAACAATAAACCTTCAGACGGAAAATCTTTTGTTGAGCCAACCTTACAAATCTTTCAAGTGCTCAAGATAAAATTTCTTTTATTGGACAAAAAAGAGTCTTCTTGCGAAAATGATTTTAAAATTCTTTCGTTCTCGCACACACACATTCAACCCCCCCCTTATGTGTGTTTTGCCGCTAACTTCAATTGGTATCAGATCTTGACCCTAGGATTGAGCATCTAACACTGCAGAGGTACGATCAATGAAAAATGAAGGACAGGCGGTGAACCGTCCACTTCTCTTCAGAGGGACAAACTACAACTACTGGAAAGAAAGAATGATTACATTCTTTGATGCATGTCATATAGACATGTGGGATGTCGTAGAACAAGGAGACTATATTCCTCATGATGAGGCTGGTATGGAGATACCTAAAGCACGTTGGAATGAAGAACAAAAACAAAGATTCATGCTAAACTCCAAAGCCCGAAATGCACTCATGTGTGCTCTGATTGAGGAAGAGTTGATGGAATCATGCCAAGGAGGCCAAGAGGTGACATCTTGAAGGACCCAAGAGGAATGGGCTAGACATGAAGATTTGGGTCAGTCAAGGCCTAATGGGCCCGATGGGCTTTGAAGGCCCAAGTTGAGCTTAACATGGGCCAGACCTTTGAGATACTCATTTTGTTATATTTTGTATATCTTATATTAGCATAGGTTTCATATATTTTGATCTTGTATTTTGGATCACATAGGGTATCATTTTTGGGCCATAGGCTTATTGGGCCTAGTTTTGGGCTTCATGGGCCTTTGAGCTTTTGGTACCCAATATGGGGCTCATTTTAATCCTTGTAATTTTGCCTTTATATTGTATTTGATTGGCCATTGTATTTAGGCCATTAGAATAGGAATTTAAAAGGAATAAGAATTAGGCATGAATCATAGAATGTTAATTACATTTAGGAGTAATTAGAGTTTCATTTGAGTCACATGTTTGTGCAAAAGGTGGCTGCACATGTGTACACTTAAATGAACCCTAAATTACCTCTAAATGCAATTAGGATTCTAGAAGGGATGGCTGCACATGGCATGGTGCAAGTCGACGTCCAAATTTGAATTCAAATTTGGTGCCACTTTGTGTGCACATAGGAGTGGCCCCAATTTCCTTGATCCGTGGCTTTAAATACTTAATCCTTCACTCTTGTAATTCACTTTGATGATATATGAGAATTTTCTGAATACACTTCAGCCAAAGTTATCTCCCAAAGTCACCAAGTTCTAAGCCTTAGCATTAGGAAAATCTTCCTCTCCTAGTTTGGCCGTGAGCTTTCTCTTGGTTTTTCTTGCTTGGATGCTTCCATTCTAGTCTAGGAAAACACTTTCCTTTCATCTTATAAACCAATCTCATTCCATAATTCCTTCAAGGAGCAAAGATTCGTGATCATTTGAGAAGGAAAAGGAAGCACAACTCTTCACTTCACTTGCCTACTCCATCAAGAGTACACTATAGTACACAGCTTCAAGAGTGCCAAACAGATGTGAGATACCCTAGCTCTAACCTACGAGGGATCCCTGGAGGTAAAACGCAACAAGCTAAGCTTGTTGGTTCATAAGTATGAACTCTTTGAAATGGGAGAGAATGAGTCTATCCAAACTATGTTTGGAAGATTCCAAACTATTATAAATGAACTCTCTTTCCTAGGTAGAACTTATGATAATTTTGATCATATTGACAAGCTACTTTGTAGTTTACTCAGGAAATGGAGACCACAGGTTACAGCCTTGAGAGCATCCAAGAATCTCGAAAATCTCTCGTTGAAAGAGCTCATAAGGCTACTCAAAGTCCATGAGTTGGAGCTACAACAAGATGACGCTGGAAGAAAACAAAAGTCCATTGCACTGAGTGTGAAGAAGCGTCTGATGAAAGTTGTGGTGAAGAAACATGTGACTCAGACGATGAGATATCCTTCTTATCAAGAAAGATCCGCTCTATGATGAAGAAAAAGGGAAGGTCACGATGGAGAAAGTTCAACAGAACTCCACGAGACAAGGCACATCCAATATGCTTAGAATCCAAGAAACCAGGACATTACAAAATAAAATGTCTAGAACTAGAAAAAGAGAAGGAGAAATAAAAGAAAAAGTCGACCTCACACAAAAGGAAGAAGGCTATGATGGCTACCTGGGAAGATCTAGACATGTCATCGTCTCACAATGATGAAGAAACAAATATATGTCTCATGGCAGACACAGACTCATCATCAGAATCTAATGATGAAGAGGTTAGCAAATCTGATTTTAAATCTCTTAAGCATGCATATAATCAACTTCTATCTGATTCGGCAAAAATTTCAACAGCTTATAAAGAACAGAAGAAAAAGATTTCTGAACTACTTGAGGAAAACCTTTTTCTCAAAAATGAAAATGTAAAGTTATTGAAAAAGACAAAAGAAGTAAACATGCTTAACAAAGAAGAGTTAATCATCCATACACTGCCAATGTAAAGTTTTTTTACATTTGCAACCAATCATATCATTTAATAGTGACATGTCATTTGCTTATTTAATAAATTAAAAATAAAATAAGATAATTTAAAAGATATGATTGGTTGCCAGTGTAAAAAACTTTACACTAGCAGTGTATGGGTGATTAACTCAACAAAGAAATTGATTTATTAAAATTAGATTTATCAAAGTTCACCCTAGGAAGTAAGAATCTTGAACAGATGTTAAAATACTCTAGGAACAACAATGATAAATAAGGATTAGGATATGTTGAACCTAAACCTGAAAATAAACCAAGTACATCTGCATATTCTACTTATGGGAAGCATGGACATTCTACGTCTAAGTGCAGTCACATGCACAAGAAGAGGTATTCCGAAACCTCAAACGCTAACACTCATGGACCCAAATCTATTTGGGTTCCAAAGACTGAAATAATACCTGTTGCAGATTTATTCAACAAAGAAAAGAAGTGTCCAGTCATGGCCTGGACAGTGGCTGCTCACGACACATGACAGGAGAAAGGTCTATGTTCCTAGACCTCAAATCCAAGAAAGGAGGCCAAGTCACATTCGTGGAGGACAGAAAGGACAAATCATGGGGATAGGTAAAATAGGTATCAACTCCTCTATCTCCATTATTAATGTTTTATATGTCAAAGGACTAACACATAACCTGCTGAGCATAAGCCAATTATGTGATAGTGGCTATGAGGTATCCTTCAACAAAAATAAATGTATTGTTAGTCAAACTAATTCATCTATATTATTTACGGCTAACAGATGCAACAACTTGTACAAAATAATGCTTAATGACCTAGAACATCAAAATGTTGATTGTCTAGTCTCATATGAAAACCAATGGCTCTGGCATAAGAAGCTTGGTCATGCAAGCTTGAGATTAATCTAAAAGCTGAAAAGCATAACCTCGTAAGAGGTCTACCAAGTCTTATGTACCAGATGAATAGGTTATGTGAAGCATGTCAAAAGGGGAAACAAGTTAAAAGTTCATTCAAAAATAAAAAATCATGTTTCCACCTCAAGACCTCTTGAACTGCTCCACATAGATCTATTCGGTCCCACCGGGACTACATCTTGTTAAGTCAGACGAAACGCATCCGCAATCCCACCAATGTTTTGAATATGACAAATATAATACATATTGTTATTACTAACATGTGCATTAGTGTTTCATTCGGATAACAAAAAGTCCGGATAGTGGAATATGTTCAAGCATAATTTGGCTTGACAAAACATTAGACGATAGAAAGGCCAACATTAAGACTAAGGTTGATTCAGGCTAAAATCAAGATACAAAGTCTATCAGTAGAAGCATAAGGCATCAGACGCAAAATTGGCCGAGACATCGACATAAAGTGACCATTAGAAATGTAACACCCCAGTTTTTATTTTATTTTTTATTGAGGGTATTTTGGTAATTTTATAAATGTATAGGGGTGATTTAGTAGCTTGGAACGGGCTGTTCCGGAATTGGAACGGGCCGTTCCAAACTACCAGAATGAGTGTGAGTTAGTAGCCCAGAACGGGTCGTTCTCAAGTTGGAACGGGCCGTTCCGGACTATTAAATCTGCCTCTAACCCTAAATGGGAACGGGCTTGGAACGGGTCGTTCCCAAAAATATGGTCGTTTTGGATGTGAATTTTACCCATGATTGAAGGGTCCAGAACGGGCCGTTCCAGATTTAGAATGGGTCGTTCCGGCGTAGAATGCCTATAAATTGAGCTCTCTGCCACTCCCAAAAAGCACACCTCTCATTTTTTTATTTCTTTTCTTCTGCTCTCTCTTCTTTCCTCTACTTTCTGCTTCAGACCGAGGGGAACCCAGCGAGGGAGACCAACCAGATCTAGTGTAGATTCAACTTCTACATATCTAGATTCAGCTTCTACATATCCAGGTACAGGGGAAAGGGGAATTATTTGTATGTAGAGTTACATGAGGGAATTGGGTAGAGGAAGAGCCCTTAGGATTATGAGTAATTTTGTAATTATTTTAGTTTGAAGAATTGTTGGTCTTATTTGATTCTGTATATATTTAGGATTACAAATATATGATTTATTTGTAAAAATGATGTTCTGGGAGAGAGAACGAAATTATAGAAAAGTGCCTGTAAGTTAGATATTGGAAAAATTAGATTATTTCTGTTTGAGGAATTAATGTTACTATTAGATTTTGTATGTGTTGAGGATTAGAAATATATATTTAATTTGTAAGAATGATGATCTGAGAGAGAGAACGAAATTGTAGAAAAGTGCCCGTGAGTTAGGTTTTGGAATAATTGGGGGTTTTACTGTTTATGTTAAAATTATATTAAATTGATAATTCTATTAATTATTTTATTAATTTATGAATGTTATTGTTATGTTAATTGATAAGAATTGATGATCTAGATGTGAATTGCTTGAGGGGTGTGTAAACCCTTATTTTGTTGGACTTATCTGTTGTGTATGTGATATGGAATTGTGTATGTAATATGGAATTGAGATATGAGATGAGAGTTGTGTGGATATGATTATGATTGTGATTGTGGTACCTCACACTAATGACCAGGGATGAGACGAACCTTGAGTAGTGATGCTTCAAGGACGAGCGTGCCCCTGGCATGGTGTGGGATGAGTGAGGCAATTAACACGCATCACTTATGTCACATATGGCAGCCCTAGCATAGGGTTAATCGCAAGAGATTGCGTGGATTGTAATGTGATTGTGGTTCCTCACACTAATGACCAGGGATGAGACGAACCTTGGGTAAGTGATGCTACAAGGACGAGCGTGCCCCTGGCATGGTGTGGGATGAGTGAGGCAATTAACCCGTATCACTTGTGTCAGTTGTGGCGTGATCTTGACATAGTGTTAATTGTAAGATTTATGTGGATTGTGATGGATTGATGTAATTGTGAATTGAGATGTGAAGATGATGAATGATTGATAAATTATGATATATATATATATATATATATATATATATAAATGCTTGTAAATATTTTATTAAGTAACAAGTTATGATGAGATTACATTTGTGGTGTGTTTGGATGTGTTTTGCATATAGATATTTTCTTTTCTCACCGTATAAATTGTGGATGTTTTAGGTGAGGAAGATCCGGCTACGAGTGGCATCTAGAATGCCAACAGTTGAATTGTGGGGATGCTCTGATATTGTGACATCGGGGCAGAGGATTTTTAGGACATAGATTTTCAGATGAATTTGGAATTGTAATTATTATTTTTGAAAGCAATTTGTAAATTCCTGTGTTTCATTTTTATTATTGTGGTTATTGAAGAATAATGTTGAAGATTCTCATGTGAACCCTTTTACCAAAATTAAAAAAAAAAATATTTGTAAGTTTTCATTACTACAATATATGTGTTGGATTAGTAAAGGTGTCACAAGAAAGAACCAATATAGACTAGAAGACGAAGTTATCACTTCCATACTCAGATGAAAAGGGTAGTCAAGATCAGCCGTAGTATCTTGTAACTAGACGATGTCAAGAATATTGAAGCACGTCTGAAGCCGACTAATCACATTGAAAGAAATTATACAAGAAACACAAGATGACATCAACGTGAATAAAAAAATGGGCAAACATGCATTCACAAGTCAAAGCTGAGTGCGTCAGAGAAAGGACATCTACTTTTCAAAACAAGATAGCACCGCAGCAGCTAAACTGAAAAGGAAAGTACAAATATACCTAGATCATGATTGAAGTCAGAAATCAAAGAAATCAACTACACAGAGAGATTCCACGAATACAAGCAAACATTTAATGCAAGATCAAATGCATTAAATGAGAAGATCTGCATGAACATGATCGAAGCCTCCATCTGCAACGTCAAAAAGCTACGCTCCAACGGACAAATAAAAATTCAAACAACGGGCAGATTTATCAAAAGTATATAAGTATCAAGACCAAGAAGAAGGAGATATAGAACAGAGAAGCAAAAAAAAAACATGTAATACATATCGCAAGAAGAATCAACTATTTTCTAAATATCTGTGTAAAAATTAAGATAGTTTATCTTAGTGAGTGTTGCCAATAGTTCATCCTCTCTACGAGAGTAACCAAACACTCAGACACTTCTCTCTGAAAAACTAAGGTTACGCACCTTAGTGGGTGTAGAAATTACCCTATCCTCTCTGAGAGTTATACACACACTCAAAACCTACAACTGCTATAAAGCCTGAAAAGGCTGGTATAAAGAATACTTGTGAACCATAAGTGGTTAAGAATACTAGCGTTGGTGAGTGAAGCCAACGGGCAAGGAGTGGTCAAGAGTACTTGGAGAACCAGAAGTCGTTAAGAATACTAGCGTCTAGTTGACGAGCCAGAAGTGGCTGAGAATACTTGTAATCCTTTGTGATTAGTGGAACCCTTTTGCTGAAGGAAACTGGACGTAACTCAGATTGAGTGAACAGTATAACTGTCTGTGCATTCTCCTCACTTTTCAGTATTACTTACTTTGCTCTTGTTCTATTTTGTTTTTCAACAAAGCTTTGGACAAAAACATACTTGACCTTGTTAAAACTACTTTACTAGACGATAACGTTTTCCAAACGGAAAACTAGTTTACTTAATCTCTTACGTTGAAAATCAGTTTTACTGGAAAAAAAAATCATTAGACAGAAAAGTCTGCTTAAGTTTTCCAACCAAGAGCATTCTTGCAACATAACTCTAAAATTTTCCTTCGAATCTGAACACACACATTCAACCCCCCGTTCTGTGTGTATTTCCGCTAACCTCACACATGTCAGTGGTAAACGGTATGAATTAGTCATTGTTGATGACTATACAAGATGGAAATGGGTATTGTTCATAACCCACAAGGATGATTCCTTCAAGGCATTCTATATATTTTGTAAAAGGGTTCAAAACGAAAAAGGAATATCAATTGCATCTATAAGAAGTGATCATGGGGGAGAATTTGAAAACGAACAGTTTCAAAACTTTTGTGAAGAAAATGGAATCAAACATAATTTTTCAACACCTAGAACTCCACAAAGAAATTGAGTTGTAGAGAGAAAGAATCGATCTTTACAAGAAATGGCAAGAACATTGTTAAATGATTTTCAACTCCTAAACACTTTTGGGCAGAAGCAATTAATACCTCCTGCTATATTCAAAATAGAATATATATTAGGCCTATTCTGAAGAAAATTCCATATGAATTGCGGAAGGGACAAGCACTTAACATTACGTACTTTCATCCATTCAGATGCAAATGCTTCATTCTAAACACCAAAGATAACTTAGGCAAATTCGAATCAAAAACTGATGAGGGTATTCTACTTGGATACTCTGAAAGGTCAAGAGCCTATAGAGTCTTCAACAACAGAACTATAACTATTGAGGAAGCTATTCACATAAAATTTGATTAAAACAAGTCTGATAAAGAAATATCATCGCTAGGAAACTTCTTTCAGAACATGCAGGTAAATAAAGACCAGACAAAGAAGTCTGAGTATGAAGAAACTATAGATCAACAGGAGGAAAGAGAAGAAAGAGAACTGGTCAACCGAAACTGGCAAATGAAAAATCACCATCCATAAGAGCAGATCATTGGTGAAGCAAAAGATGTAGTAAGGACCAGAAGCTCATTCAAAACACAGACACAAATTGCACTGTTGTCCCAGGTTGAACAAAAAGCCACAAACGAAGCTCTATCAGACGAAAGTTGAGTTCAAGCCATGCAAGAAGAACTCACTTAATTGTAGAAAAATGACGTCTGGAAACTCGTTCCAGTACCAAAGGAAAGAATGATCATTAGCACAAAATGGGTGTACAGAAACAAACTGGACGAATCAGGAAATGTAGTAAGGAACAAGGCCAGGTTAGTTGCAAAAGGGTACTCACAACAAGAAGGTATTGACATTATCGAAACTTTTGTACCTGTTGCTAGAATAGAGGCAATTAGAATATTGCTTGCTTTTACTGCATGTACTAGCATGAAATTGTATCAAATGGACGTTAAAAGCGCATTTTTATATGGAACAATTTCGAAAGAAGTTTATGTAAGCCAACCCCCTGGTTTTGAAAATGATTTACTATCATCACATGTTTTCAAATTAAACAAAGCCTTGTATGGACTAAAATAGGCACCACGAGCGTGGTACAATAAGCTAAGCTCTTTTCTTATAAGCAACAACTTCATAAGAGGAAAAATTGATAGCACCTTGTTTAGAAAAGAACTAAAAGATGATTTCATAATTGTTCAAATCTATGTAGATGACATAATTTTTGGTGCTACTAACGAAAATCTCTGCCAAGAACTTTCCAAGCTTATGCAGGATGAATTTGAAATGAGCATGATGAGAGAACTGAAGTTCTTTCTAGGACTTTAAATCATCCAGTCAGATGAGGGAATCAAAATTCATCAAATGAAATATACGAAAGAGCTGCTAAAAAAGTATAAGATGGAAGATGCAAAGCCAATGAAAACTTCAATGCATCCATCTTCTACTCTTGGTCTGGACGAAGATTTACTAGACGTAGATAACACCATGTACCGAGGAATGGTAGGCTCACTCTTGTATCTAACGACATCCAGACTTGACATTATGTTCAGCATTTGCGTCTGCGCTAGATTTCAAGTAAGACCTAAAGAGGTACATTTACAAGCTGTTAAACGTATTTTGAGATATCTTAAAGGAAAAGCTAACCTAGGAATCAGCTTCTATAGAAGCCAAAATTTTTCTCTGTTAGGATATTGTGATGCAGATTACGTAGGGGACAAATGGGAGAGAAAAAGTACTAGCGGAGGATGTCATTTTCTTGGACGATGCTTAGTGTCATGGACTAGCAAAAGGCAAAGCACGATTGCCTTATCAACTTGTGAAGCTGAGTATGTCATCGCAGGACAGTGCCTCACGCAATTGCTTTTGATCAAACATCAGTTGGAAGCCTACGACATCTGTGAGAGTAGTATTCTTGTACTCTGTTAACACTGCTACAATTAGCATCTCTAAAAATCTTTTTTTGCATTCTAGGACTAAACACATAGATATCAAACATCATTTCATTAGAGATCATGTGCAAAAAGGAACTTTCGAACTGATATATGTTAAAACAAAAGAAAAACTAGCAAACATCTTTACCAAGCCCCTTCAAGAAGACAAATACATCTGGCTAAGAGATAGGCTAGGAATGGAACTGATAGGTGAACAATAAACTGTTGTTTTGTATACCCCTATTTCTTTTTGATGATTACAAAGGGGGAGAAATAAGAAAGAATCTATCAAAACTTGTCTAAGGGAATAATCAAGTGAGGGGGAGAGCCTTAAAACCCTTGAACGCTTGATATGTATGATACGTAATGCATGAACTTGATAAACTGGTTCATATGCATAAAACTTGTATGTATGTTATATTGTATCTGAAACAAATTGATAGATTATATTTGTCATCATCAAAAAGGGGGAGTTTGTTAAGTCAGACGAAGAAATTCCTAACAAGGTTTTGAACATGACAAATATAATGCATATTGTTATTTCTAACATGTGCGTTAGTGTTTCCGATAAATATAAGAACAGGCAAAACTGAAGAACAAAGTATGTGTCATTACATACACTATGGTCAAACCAAATGAAGCCTAGCTGAGCTGTACAAAACATCAGACGAATTAACCAAGCATCAAGACTAAAACCTTATCAAAAGCCAGACGAAACTTACTAGCAGTCGAAGTCTTGAAGTATCAAACAAAAGGCCAAACCAAGTATCAAACAAGGCTAATTCAAGAACAAGATAAAAGCTGGTCAAGCACCGGATGAAGTCCGTACAGACGTCAGATGAATCTTAATGCACTACCAGTCAAGGTTAACAAAAGTATCAGACGATAGAAAACACAAGACAGAAAAATGTTCTAGATGGAATTAAAGTATTTAATCCTCATAACTGACCAGACGAAAGGAAAAGTCAAAGTCTACCTCTCAGACAAAGACTTAAATTCTAGACGCAGACGAAGAATATTGAAAAGCGTCTAAAGTCCACTATTCACAACAAGAGATATCATATATCGTCTACACTCATAAGAAGAGCACACGAAGTCATCAATATTGCAAAAATAAAGAAGAAAAATAGGCAAGCGTGAATCACAAGTCAAAGTTGCGTGTGTCAGAGCAAGTACACATACTTTTCAGAAAAAGACAACACCTCTGCAACTACAATGACGGAAAGAGAACAGATATACCTAGGTTATGATTGAAGTCACACATAAAAGTGAAAAAATAACGCAAAAGACTTCACGTAACATAGATTCGACAAGCAAACATTTAATGCAAGATCAAATGCATTAAATGAAAAGACAAATATGGCCATGAACAAACTGCTATATGCGCCAACGGGAAGCTCTGCTCCAACGAACACTTTCAAATTCAAACAACGGCAAATTTATCACAAGGCTATAAATATCAAGACAAAACACAAGAAGAAATAGAGAAAAGAAGCAACGAGCAATAAGCAAAAACAAGCGTTAAAGCAAACTTATATCTCTTCTTGTATAGTCTTGTATATCTATGTAAATCTAAGATAACTTATGTTAGTGAATGTTGAAATTATTTTATCCTCTCTGAGAGAGTAACCCACACACTCAGAATACACATCTTTGTAAAACTAAGGTTGTATACCTTAGCGAGTGTAGAAATCATCCTATCTTCTCTGTGAGAGTTATACACACACTCAAACCATTCATCTATTGTAAAGCCTAGAGAGGCTATTTGAAAGAATACTTGGAGAACCAGGAGTGGTTGAGAATACTCGATGAACCAGAAGTGGTTTAAGAATACTAGCGTCGACAAGTGAAGTTGACGAACCAAGAGTGGTTGATAATACTTGGGGAACCAGAAGTGGTTTAAGAATATTAGCGTCGACGAGTGAAGTTGACGAACCAGAAGTGGTTGATAATACTTGTAATCCGTTGTGATTAGTGGAATCCTTCAGTTGAAAGAGACTAGCCGTAGCTCAGGTTGAGCGAACCAGTATAAAACTTTTTGCACTCTTTATCTATTTTCAGACGCAACTTTATTTAGCTGTTATATTATACTGAAAACTTCGTCCACTAACTAGTCTTCACTACAACTATTTTTAGACGAAAAATATACTTGGATAACACATTATCTTAAAGAAAATTTTCTTTTTAAGAAACATTTTCCATGTGCAGACGATAAACCTTCAGATGGAAAATCTTTTGTTGAGCCAACCTTACAAAGCTTTCAAGTGCTCAAGATAAAATTTCTTTTATTAGACGAAAAAGAGTCCTCTTGCGAAAACGATTTTAAAATTCCTTCGTTCTCGCACACACACATTCAAACCCCCTCCCCCCCTCCATTTTGTGTGTTTTTGTGCTAACTTCATTTCTTACTATAACACTATTACTTCTTTGTCTTGCAAAAAGTGTGAGTATTTTAGTGACATTATTCAACTCCTTTTTTAGTGTCTCTTTTTTCTCCACACTTATTTACAGCCAAAATATCCCATAATTTCTTTTTCTTAAACCACTACAAAAAAAAGTCAATTTAGCCACCGAAATTAGCGACCGATTTTTTTCGGTCGCTAATAGCGACATAATTAGCGACCGATTTTGATTTGGTTGCAAATTTTATTTAGCGACCAATTTAGCGACCGAATTTTTAGTGGCAAATAATCGGCCGCTAAATCGGTCGCTAAAATAATAATTGTTGATTAAAATAGCGCGGAACGGTTTCGATTGCTAAAAAAATAAAAAAGTTATTGTTTATAATAATTTTAGCGACCAAATTAAAATTGGTCGCTAAAAAAATAAAAAAAAAAATTATTATTTATAAAAATTTTAGCGACTAAATTAAAATCTGTCGCTAAAAAAATAAAATATTATTATTTATAATAATTTTAGCGACCAAATTAAAATCGGTCGCTAAAAAAATAAAATAAATTATTATTTATAATAATTTTAGCGACCAAATTAAAATCGGTCGCTAAAAAAATAAAATATTATTATTTATAATAATTTTAGCGACCAAATTAAAATTGGTCACTAAAAAAATAAATAAATAATTATTATTTATAATAATTTTAGCGACCAAATTAAAACCGGTCGCTAAAAAAATTAAATATTATTATTTATAATAATTTTAGCGACCAAATTAAAATCGGTCGCTAAAAAAATAAAAAAAAATATTATTATTTATAATAATTTTAGCGACCAAATTAAAATCGGTCGCTAAAAAAATTATTATTTATAATAATTTTCGCGACCAAATTAAAATCGATCGCTAAATGTAAATTTTTTAAAAAAATTTAAAAATATATTTCTTTTAAATGAAAGCAAATACAAAAATATATAATATTATTTTTTTTAATGATAAAAATATTAATGATAAGAAATAAAAATCAATACCCTCCCAATAAAATTAATTTGTTTTTTAAAATAATACAAATTATATAATTTAAAATAGATAATTAATGTATCATGATGTATTAAAAAAATGAGAAACATAATGCTATAAATGAAAATTAAATAATAATCTTTTTAATTGAATCTTTTTTAAAAAAAATAGACTAATTTAAATAATAATTTATGTAGAAAATTTATTTATTTTTCTCTTGAGAAATTTATTTCTCTTTTACCATGCTTAATATTTTATTACATTATTAGATAATATGAAAATACATAATTTATTGTGCTTTCCAATTTTGTTAAGATAAATAAACTTCTTTTCATAAATCTTATTTTATTTTCATTATTATTTTCAAAATTGACTTAAACATCTAGTTGAATTAATATAAACACGTTAGTTCCATTAAATTAAAAATAATTGGCTTATATAAAGATTAATAAAAATTTATCAAACAAATCTAAAATTGATAAAATATAATTAATGTTCCATTAGTTTAATAAATAAAAATTATAAAATAAACTGTATATATAAATATATACACTAATAACACATGAGATCAATTACTTAAAATACGTTATACCATCTATCTTCGATTATGCTCGTAGTACTTTGGGGTAGATATCGCTTCTTTGAGGAGACATGATTCTATTATTATATATGAATATGATCTCACCATGGGAAACTGATTCAACAACAACCATATTTTGAAATATTTTTATTTTGTTTAATGATAAATTAATTTTTAATATAAAAGTATTTATTTAAAATATATCTAATTATACATATATATTTTAAAATTATATTAATTAAATATGTATATAATAGTTTATCTTAAAAATCAATTCATTTAGATATTATAAAATATTTTATTTTAAACATCAATTAAATAATACCTTGCTACTTATAATTTATTTAAATATTTATAAATGAATATTACATTAACTCCATTGATTATTTTAATCCTTGTCTTTAATTTAATATATATATAAATTATTTACCTAATATATTTTGAAATTATTTTCATGAATCTTATTTTATTTCAATTGTTATTTTAAAAGTTAGGCTTAATCATTCAATTCAATTGATATAATTGTACTAGTTTCATTGTTTAAAAGCAATTGACTTATACAAAAATTAGTAAGAATTTGTGAAACAATTATAAAATGAAATATTTTTTAGTACTTTAAAAAAATTATTATCCTTTGATTTTAATTTACTCATAGATGTTCATAGTATTTAACTTATGATATATACACCTCCTTTTTATTACAATTACACCTGTTTTGTTTAAAAAGGCTAAAATTGCTGACAGTAGAGCTCGAATCCACACACATACTTACATGGAGAAAATCTTAAGTCTTCCCCCTTAACTAATTGGGCAAACCACCCTCTAGTTCTTTTTGATCAGTTTTTAATACATCACAATGTGTTTCCTTGCTTTTTTCTCTATCAAATAGAATACGTGACTGTTTTAACAGAGTTTTTATTTATTCGCACATTTATTTTAAAGTTTCATGTTGAAATAAAATTCCAATGCAAATTAACATATTTTATAACTAATATCTGGTTTTAAACTTGATATAAAAATATTATGATATAACTTAATAAGATTTTAAATTAATATTTTATTAATGGTTGATAATTAGAAAATAAAACAAGGATAAATACATTTTTTGAATTTTATATCTTATATTTAAGATGAATAAATATATTAAGTTAATTAATAATTTATTTAAAATGTTAAAATTTAATTTATCAAAATAATATTTTAAAAGAGAAGTGTTATAATAACACAGGTGTAACTTTTACTAAGTATTACATCGCTCAATAACTTTATATTAAATGTGAATTTTATAAACTCAACCGTTAGATTGAAAGTTTTTTACTCTTAGATCATATATACAAAATTTTATATGAATTGAAGATGATTTGATACTTCATTTTTGTAAAATAAAATTGACGTAACATATACATTTCAAAATATATTAAAATATGAGCACTTTGATTACCTTCAAGTTGTTGTTCAATTTTAACAAAACTTGATATAAATATATAAAGTGATATGAACTTTCAATTTAACGGTTGGATTTACAAAATTCACATTTAATATAAAGTTATTGAACAATGTAATACTTAGTAAAAGTTATACCAGTGTTATTATAACCCTTCTCATTTTGAAATATAAAAATTATTATTTAAATTTTTAAATTTATGATAGATAATTTAAATTGTATCATAATATTAATTTTAAATAAAAATAAATAGATTGTTAATTATAAAAGTAAATATATATAAATAAAGATTAATTAAATATAATATAATTATTATTATTGGTAATATAATTATTAAATATATTATTATATTTTTATAACAGTTCGGATACACCGAAATGAGAGGGATCCAAAGATAGTATAAGTATGAGATTGTATATTTGAGGATGACTTAAATGAATTAATTTGTACTACCTATACTAACAATATGCATATGCCTTTCTGTAGCTTATCCCATAAGAACTCCACAGTTAAGCGTGCTTGACTTGGAGTAATATAGGGATGGGTGACCTTCTGGGAAGTTTCCCAAAAATTGTGTAATTAAGGACAAAACATGCTGAAAAGTGAAATATTGTGAAATAGAATCCTTGAGAGGCCAAATATGAGTATTTCTTAGTGTACTATCTGTACCATCTTACCGAGCTCGAGCTCGGCATCACAGCGCGAGACGACCTCGGATACGTGCTGGGTGACCTCGCCCAAGACGAGGTCCGTTATCCAATTAAATCATAACTGATCTCAGGCCCACGACCCAACAAAACTCTAATTCACACCAAGATACGTGCATTACTTATACGAGACTCATACTCCCACAAACCCTAACTTTAGCATCGGAGTCTCTTTTGCAGGTACCACCCCCATCTTGGAACACCAACGTACCAGCGAAGGAGGCTCACCAATCTTACTCGGCGGATCATCTCTATAGCAGATCTCCGGTAAGAACATTTGGCGCCCACCGTGGGGCCGATCAAGACAACTCTTATCGGCCACGCTTATGGTTTGCACCAGAAGCCATAGTAGACGCACAATAGACGACCTATATCACATGGATGCCATGGATAACGAAGCCACATTGAGGAGACTGATCGACCAGGTCGAACAGATGCGGCAACAACACGACGCCGATCTGCAAAACATGCGTGCCAAGCACGAAACTGACCTAGCAGCGATGCGGACTGCTAATGAAGCTGACCTAGCAGCACTACGCGTCGAGAATGAGTGTATTCGCGCTCAACTCCCTCGGCGTCCCTCTAATCAACCCCCTCAACCGAGTCACCTGCATGAGGAGGAAGGCCATTCGGTTTCTCAACCGCCAGCCGCGACTAGGGTACCAACTCCTAGACCTGCCACACATCGGTCTCACGTACCGACGAACAGGTCGGCACATGACGTCAGCAATGCCCCTGCCCACGGCATGGGAAATCAGGTGACCTTCCGCCATCATCCTTTTGTGGATGGCATCATGTAGACACCTCTCCCTTTCGGGTGGAAGTCTCTCCACATCGACCGTTACGACGACACGACCAACCCAGATGAGCACATTGATCTGTATACCACACAGGTAAATCTTTACACTAATTAAGATGTTATCCTGTGTAGGGTTTTTCCGACCTCGCTCAAAGGGGCCGCGCTCAACTGGTACACCCAGCTACCTGCCGAGTCAATTGACAGCTTTGGCACCCTGGTCAGACTGTTCACAGCACAGTATGCGACGAGCCGAGCTCATCACATAACATCAGCTGCCCTGGCCAGTCTCCACAGAGTGACGACAAACCACTCCGGACGTTCATGGAATGATTCGCCGCCATCTCGGTAAAGATCCAGAATCTGAATCCCGAGGTCGCCCTACACGCCATGCTCATGGCACTCAAGCCCGGACCATTCGTCGATAGTTTATGTCGTGAAGCTCCTCGCGATATGGACGAGCTCCGTGCCCGTGCTACTGGGTACATCCAAATGGAGGAACATTCTGCCTTCCGTGACCAGGTTCGCAGAAAATCACAAGGAAAGCAAGACCAAGGTCAGGCCACAAACATTTAAAGTTGGCGACCTTGTTTGGTGGGGTGAGAGAGGCAAACATAGACCCCTCCGAAGGGAAAATCGGAACTTGGAATGTCACCCACCTCAGATTTTATTTCTCTTAACTTGTAAATTCAGGTGATGTACTTTTTTTCCTCCTCAGCCTTTTTTTCCCACTAAAGAAAAGGGTTTTTGGCCAAGGAAGGTTTTAACGAGGCACACCTTAGAAATAATCAACAAAGTAACTCCATTCCCATACATTTTCGGTATTGACACATTAACCATGACGACTTGCCAAGGTCGAGTTCGAACCTTGATGTTAAGGTCGAGTTCGAACCTTCAAGTACAAATTACGTTGCCAAGGTCGAGTCTGAACCTTGAGATCACATTTTCTTAATCAAGGTCGAGTCTGAACCTTGAGACTACATTTTCTTAACCAAGGTCGAGTTCGAACCTTGACATGCCAAGGTCGAGTCCGAACCTTGAGATCACATTTTCTTAAACAAGGTCGAGTTCGAACCTTGTTATGCCAAGGTCGAATCCGAACCTTGAGACTACATTTTCTTAACCAAGGTCGAGTTCGATCCTTAACATGCCAAATCAATTATAAAAACTAATGTAAAATGATAATTCAAAACAATTTTAAGTAAAAATCAAAATTTATTTTTCATCGTAATTCATAATATTTGAACGTTGCTTTTATCATAATTTTCATTTTTTTAAATAATAGTTTTTTCATTTTAGTTTTAAGCTTTATTTTGAAAATATTTTCAGAAAAAGCATTTTCTAAAAGCAAATCAAATTCCCTAAAAAAAAGCAAATATAATATATTGTCATCATAAATTTTTATTTTCATTGAAAATAAAATATAAAATAGAACTGAAATTATATATTTAAAAATTGAGAGATTTACAAATTATAATTTTGATATTAAAAAAAGATAAAAAATAAATATAATTTAACTTTGTTAATATATATCACGTATATAAATCAAGTAAATAAAAAAATATATATTTAGATTATAAAAATAACATATTTCTTATATTTAAAATTTTAATATATTTTAGTATTTTAAAATATTTAAAATGTGTATATTTAATGTCCTTTAACCTGTATACCAAATGCATATATAGTATATATTAGATAAAAAAAATTAAAAAAATTTATCTATAACAAGTAAAAATCGCTTGATTCTTTTTATAGCTAAAGTTAAAAAAATAATTTTATGATTTTTCATGTTGAACGATAATTTAACATATTCATTCCAAAAATTAAAAACCGTTTCAATTCTAATTTAATTTATGATAAAATTGTTTTAAATATTAATTTATTTATAAAAAATTTATGTTGGCGCTAATTAAGTTTTAGCGGTAAAATTTGATTTGTTTATAAAGAAACTGTTGCCTCATTCCTTAAAAATCTCCATTACTCATGCTAGTTATCTATTACTCTCAAACCTCCTCTCCCACAACAAACTTAGAAAAAGTTGAAATATTGTGTCAAACCCGTTTTATTAATTATATTAAGTGATTCAATGTGTCTTTGAGCTTTCATTATATTAATTATACATGTGGAGGTGTATCACCATGTGAGTTTGGGTTGCTTTAGCTATTACAATTATTGGAAGTCTTGTTCCAGTTTAATTTTTGGAATATAACTACAACAGAAAACCCCTACATCTCATATTTGTAAACAGTTCTTTAAAAAAAAACTACTATAATCTGATATTGTTATTTTTGCATAGTCCACGGGTGAACCATTTGCTTCATTTGTCCACCGTAGAAAGTACCCTCTTCTAAGTACCTCATTGTTTAAACAGAAAATTCTTAACAATTTCCTCTAATAAGGCAAGAGCAAGAAAGAGAAAAGAATCGGTAAGTACTCATGGTTCTCTCTTTTTCTCTTACACAATAAAGTGTCTTTAATATTGTATAATTTATATTTCTTGTATTTATAGGTATGGCACCGTCAAATAATGATTTAAATTCAAGGGATCAAAATTCTTCAAATGCAAATCAAGAGGAAGGTATTTGTAAATTGATTTCCTTTTTTTTATTTTAAGTTTTCTTTTTATGTTAATATATTTTTTTAAAATCTATAAATAAAAATATGTACTTCTGTTTTAAAATTTCATGTTATACTCACCATGTTTTTTTTTTCAATATAAGATCTGATAGAATGTATAAATACAAAAAAAAAAACTGGAAGAGGAAGAACCATAGGTTTAAGTGTTGCAAAAAAGAAAAAGAAGAGCTCTACTGGTAAATTTCATGTTGTTATTCCAGTAGATAAGATGGTAGCTGTTGGATCAGGAGCTGCAAATTTTGTCACTGAAATCTCTATTATTCTACAAAAGAATGCTCCTTTCAATGTGGAAGGAAACTCCAAACTCAACAATAGATAAAATAGTATCAAAAGTTTTGGTAATTTTTTTGGCTCATATTGTTTAAATTTTTATGCTCATAGAATATTTTTATAAACTATTTAATGACTTTTACTATAATTTGATAATTGTAGGATAGTTTTGATGTTGAAATCACAGAACATAATAGAGAAGTTATTATTTGTACTGCAAAACGATTATACAGAAGTCATAGGAAAACACTCCATGATTAGTTTTTAAAATATGAAACAAATGAGGAAGCTTTGGAGAATAAACCCAAAGAAGTAAGTGAAGAAGAATGGGAATACTTGGTAAATTATTTTTCAAGCCCCAAGTTTAAGGTATGTTTCAGTTAAATTTATAAAATTCTAAATAAGTTTGTTCAAAATATTAAAATTTACAACTATATTTCTATTTGTATCATTTCAGGACATTAGTGCAAGAAATAAAATAAATAAAGTAAAACAAGTCATGAATCATAGAAGTGGAAGAAAGTCATTTCAAGCTGTTAGTTATGATGCGGTAAAATAATATATATATATATATATATATGTATATATATATATATATATATAATTGATTAAGAATTATTTCTATGTTACTAATTTGTGTATATGTTGATTTGTGATTATGAAAAATTGTTTTTAGAGAGATCCTGTGTAACACCCCAATTTTCAAAAAGGTTATTATTATTATTATTATTATTAGATGGTATTTGGTCATAATTATTTTAATAATTATAGAGGAATATTATTTTGTACGTTTTAAATAATTATTATTTTGGACAATTATTTTGTACGTATTAAATAAGTATTTTTATTAGCATTTTTAAATAAATATTTATATGTTTTAAGAGAAGGTTGATTTTATATGATATTTTGTTATTGAAATTATATTATTATATTTAGGGTCAGAAATATATTATTATTATAGAGAAAAAATATTTTATAATATACATGTATTTATTTTATTTAATTATTTTGAGGAAAATTAGAAGTGGGTTAGAAGAGAAGGAAAATGGGTTGGTCAACCAATGGATTAATTTTAAGAAAGGAGTCAGGCGGTGTTAACCCTATCTGCCTCATTTGCGTTCTGAAGGGTTAGGGAAAAAAAGAGGAGAAACAAAGAGCTCTAAGGAAGAGTACTCAGGAACGATCTTAGATCACACCAAGACCATTCATCTTCTGCTCATCCAGGTACGGGGGAGATGGGTTTCTTCATATGTGAATATAGGGGTGTTCGGGTAGTGAGGGCAATCCCTAAGTCCCTCTAGGAACTCTATTTAAAATTCTGAACGATTATCTGTGCAATCGATGTTCTAAATTCTTAATTCATTTGGAAGAACTTATTTCTTGAATTGTCTTTGAATTCCATTGGGGCTTTCTTGTTAATTCTTTATCCTTAAATTTGATGACTTGAATTTTATGTGTTAAGAAGAGTTTAGATTTTTTTTTGTAAAACCAATGGAAACCAATTTTTGAGGCTTGAGATGTGTATGGATTGATTTGGAACGTATGAAGAATATAAATGGAGTTAAACTGAACCAACGGGGTGTAGAAGTAGTGAAAATTGGTAAAAACCTTGTTGAAACTCGTAAAACGCAGGTTTAATTTCACAGAGGGGAGTCTGGGCAGAGATTTGGGCGCTCAGTGCCAGTTTTGAGCGTCGGGCGTCGGGACCCCGACATACGTTTGTAATTTTGCGATATCCTTCTGTGTAGTTATCCAAATCGAGTGCCGTTTGTTTTGTTAGAAACTAGACATCTGGGGCTACAATTTAGACACAAGAATCGTGTAAAAATATTAATATTTGATCAAGTTATGTGAGTTGAAATTTGAGCCTTCCAATCTGTGTGCGAACCACAACATCAATTTTTGTGAGCCCTGAATGGTAACCTAAACGACTTTATTAGGATTTGTGTTCTTCATGAAAGTTTTAGATATTGATGTTAGGATTCTAATGGAGTTGGGATCACTTAGAAAGGATATGTATATCTCGAGTTATGGTTAAATTATTAACTGAATGTCATAGATATTGTGATGTGTGTGAAGAATTATGTGAAATTTGTGGTATATGATGTTGATAACTTAATGATAGGTACCTAGCATGTGAGGATGATATTGCATGGATTGTTATTGACATGTGATGATGTTATATAATGGAGATGCATTAATTATGAGTTACGTGGGATGCATGAGTTGCATGAGACTTATGAGTTGCATGTGGTGCTTGAGAAGCCAGACGTGGCTATATTGCATTGGACCCTGGGCCCAGAGAGGGGTTGAGACAGGGGGGACCATGACGGGAGGCATTCCATGCGTGGGCCGTTGGGTGTTTAACTGCGCAGCTCACTGGCCACAGAGGGTTTAACGGTGGGTGGATTGCCTTTGCACGGGCCGCTAGGTGTTTAACCGTGCAACATACCGGCCCTGGGAGGGTGTGAGAACGGTATGCCCGCATTGGCAACAACTAAGGTAATTGACGAGGTACGCCCATTGTGCGGATTGCCAAGTTGAGACTCTTAGGAGAGGAGATGTGTATGAGCATATAGTGAGCATGTGTATGAAAGCTTGTATGATTGAAAAAAAATGATGTTTGGTAATTATATGAGATGTATTTGTTGTTTATAGTTAATGATGATATTTTGGTGCATGGTGTGGGGTGGGAATTGGGTAGCTCTATGTTCATATATGATGTTATCTATCTCTCACCGTCCTGTTTTTATGTGGTTTTCTTTTAGGTGAAGATGAAGGCACTCATAGTGTTGAGTTCTAAAGGGAAAGGGTTCTGTTCTGATAGGATGTGACATTGGGGCATGAATTTAGGATGCTTTAGTTATGAATTGTTATTTGTCGTTTGAGGAGACTTATTTTTAAGAGTTTTATATTCACCTTATATTTGTAAATTCTGGATCCCTTTCATTTTTCTTTAGAGACCTTGATAATTTTCTTTTAAGAGTAAAACTTTATTATTATTATTATTATTATTATTATTATTATTATTTCTATTTATTTCAAGACTTGTGAACCTATGAGTTTTTATTAAAATATGTGGACCCTTCTTGATGTTATATTTATTGAATTATTCTTATTGTTGTTACTTATCTATTATGGGGTAGAAGGGTGTCACATCCTGAAACTAAAAAAGAGCCTAATTTTCTAGAGTTGTGGTGAATGACTCATATGAGCAATAATGGAGAATGGATAAATGAGGCTTCCACGGAAGTTGATGTAATAAATTATTTTATCTTATAATAATTATATTTCATTTGATATTTTTAATTATGGATTATATCTTATTTCACTTTTTTTAATAGATGAAAGTTCAAGAAATGTCCATGAAGATGTTGCAAGAAACAAATGAAGAGACTGATAAAGATCTCATAGTTAATACAGCATTTCAATCAGTTGTTGGAGAGCGATCTGGATATTGTCGTGGTCTTGGATTTGGTATTAGACCGACAAAGGGAAAAAGTACTGATGGATTACATCAAGAATTAGTTAAAGAACGTGAAAAGAGACAAGACATGGAAATGAAATTGAAAGACGTTGAGTCTCAACTTCAAGATGAACGTCAAATGAGGGAAGATATGGCTAGAAATTTTCAAGAAAGTCAAAAGGAACTTGAAGCCAAAATGGAAAAGCAATTTGAAGAAAAACTAGAAAAGCAAGTTGAAGAAAAATTGACAGCTATGTTTTTTCGAGTACAAACTTTTTCGGTAAGTAGTTAAATATAGAAAAAATATTTAAATACTTTAAACTTTGGATGAAGCATGCTTACAATTATATAATTATGTAATTACTATGACTATTAATATTAGAATTAAAGAAAAATAAAATGTTGATTTATGCACTTGGATGAATAATGTATGGAACTTTAATTAGAAAAGAATACTACAAAGTTAAATGTTTTTTAGATATGTATATAAGAAAAAAAATGCAGAAACAAATAAAAATAATTATACATGATTTTGACTTTTAAATGTTCAAAAACTATGTGATTGGACAAGTTAATAAAGCATGCACATACACATGCATCATTGATCTTCCTTGTCATCATGTTACTTTTTGTTGTGTTGCGTTATTCTAATTGTTTCTTTTTTATATTGTTGATTTGATTATGAAACTTGTGAGTGGATATGAAAATAAGAACAATTAAAAAAATTACATTATCGGCACGAAAATGAGGGAACCTTTAATTAAATAAAAGTTGATAAATTTTTTTTTAAGTTTGGAATGGAACATCAAATTATATATTTCAAGACCAAAATAAATAAATAAAAATGTTTCACTTTGATCTTATGAATTCTTCAAAGTTCCATCCATAATATGCATTGCATTTTAATTTATTAAGTTAGAGATTAATCTCATTATATTATCTTATCTTTTATGACAGTTGATACTTTTATTATGTCATATTGATAATTAACTTTATTTTAATGAATAGTTTGAATAGAAGTTATTACATTAAGCTTATTTGGTGAATTGAAACACTCTCATTTTACATGTTTAAATATAAGTTTGAGTAAATGTTAAATTTAAGTTTAGAAAGAGTAAGGTGGTGAATGTGTCACTTTAATTAGAAAGATAATGGGGTGTATTTATGTTGAAACCAATAATTCATTATTTGATAAACAAGTCATGTAATTTATATATTTGAATATCTTTGCTCATATTATATTTGATTATTATCTTATTTGTTATCATAGTTGATACTTTTATTATGTCATATTGATCATTATCTTTGTTTTAATGAAATAGTATAAATAGGTATATGTAATGCATAATTGCCCAAAAAATAATTTTACAAGTTATTAGATGGAGTTTATTTGGTTAATAGAAGCACTCTCCTTTACATATTTAAATATAATTTTGAGTAAATATTGAATTTAACTTTGGAAAAAGTAGAGTGGAGAATGTGTCACTTTATAAAGATAATGGGGGTGTATGTATGATGAAATTAAGAATCTATTATTTAATAATCAAATCATGTTTATTATAATTTATATATTTAAATATCTTTACTCATATTTATTAGTGTTATGCATAATACTCCAAAATGATTGATAATATTAAATAATTAGTTTATAATTTTATATTAATATTGTTGACATTTATACAGACTGGACTAAAAAGCACCATGGACATGAGTATGAATAATCATAGAGATGGATCTTCGAATGACAAAAGTAAGTTTTAATATTTAATTTTAATTTTCAATATTTATCTTAACTTTTTTCATTTATAATTTTGATGTTGATTTATCAATTTTAAATTCTAAAACTTTATTGATTTAATACTTTACATTTATTTTAATTAGTTTATGTTTATATTACATGATAACTTTATGTTGGGATTTGGATTGTATTTTTTTTAATTAATTTATACATATTAATTTTATATTTTTCAACATTTATAAATGTTCAATAATTGACTAATCCAATGTACTATGATACGCAATAAATTTTAATATTTTTAATTTTGTTAATTTTATGTTATTGTTGTTTATGTATATTTTTATACAATAATGTGACATTTTTATATGTTTAATTTGTGCAGGTTGAATGATATTATACTCATCGAGCTTTTGGAAGATATTGGCAATTTAATTAGAGAATGAAGTTATTATTATAATTTCATTTTTTATGTAAATAATTAGTTAGGAATTCAAGACAATATTGTGTAATGGTAGTTTCTTTTTAAGGAGTGAAATGGTAGTTATGTTTTGTTAATATTTTCATATCAAGAACATAATTAATATATTATAAATTTCTTTTTATATTCATTGATTTATGATTTAATTTTTAACATCAAGAATATAGTTATTGTATTGATTTCTTTTTTATATTAATTGATTTATGGTTTAATTTTGTGTATTATAAATTAACTTATATAATTAAATTTATGCTTCTACGAATAAAAATAAATTAAAAATAATATAATATTTTAATTTTAACCAAAAAAGTTTACATTAAATATTTTATAATATTAATAATTATTAAAAAATAAAAATTTATATTTATTATTTTTCTTATGAAAAAGGGAAATGGTCACAACAGAAATTGTTGCGAAAAAAGTATTTTATTGCAAAGACTTTTTTTTCGTTGGGATATATCATATATGGTAACAACTAAAATTGTTGAAAAAAATAGTTTTGACAACAAAACAAATAACAAAATAGCAACAATAATTATTGTTGTCAAAACATTATCATTAACAACGACATTTAAAGTTGTTGAAAAACTTTTCGCAACAACGCTTATCGTCACAACATGCAACGCCATTTTTTTTGTTGAGAAAAATATTTTTTACAATGACTATAATTTTTTTACAACAATAAATGTCGTTACGAAAAATATTTAATCTTGTAATTACTTAGGGTATTTATAAGTGTGGGTGACATCACAAAACCCTAAGGAGGGTGACGGCTAGGTCATCATTGGATGATCATTCCTTCCCTAAATGGAAAGGAAATGCATGCCAAATGACACCCAAATAAACCCTAAATGTGCCACCCACCTTACCCTAAAAATGGTACCTTTTTGGGTTAAGCTAGGCTACACCTAGGTGCATAATAGGAGAATGAAACCTAGATGCCCTTCCACTTGGGCCATTGCTTCTCCTTAGCCCAAAAGGTCCATTTTTGTCACACCCAACACCTACATCACCTAGGAAAATAAAGCCCTAATTTCTAAGTGCCCCAAAATACAAGGGCAAAATAGGAAATACAAAGAAAATAAATTCCAAGTCCTAAGCACTCCAAAATACAAGGGTAAAATTGGAAAATAAAATAAACCCTATACTAATGAGACTTATGAGAGTATTTAGTACTCTATGATCATGAGGAGGGTATCCTTTGGTGGGTGAGCTCCCTCCTCCTCTTCTACTCTCCTAACCATGGACCTTGTGATGGGGCCCACATGGTTCTTCAAAGATGGTCCTCCAATATCATCATAGGTTTCTAACTTTCCCCTACAATATTCCTTAACACATCTTAAACCCAAATATATTCACACTAATATATCAAATTATAGCCTATTTCTATACAACTAATTCATCAATTAAAAATCCTTACATCCAAAACATTATTATGACTTACCAATTCACTTTATTCTATCCTTTACAAATTTTACAAGAACTGTAAACACTAGCAAATCATGATTAAAGCAAATTACACAAAATTGATTACTCAAAAAATTCAAGCATCACATATAACACATAAATGAATAGTATGAAACACAAATTCATAATTTATAAACCAGAATTGGAATTTTTCCCACACAACATACATGGAAAACAAAAGATAGGGGTCAATCTCTCTATCTCACTAATATCCCACACTCTAGAGAGAGATTATTCACTCCCTCTTACCTTGATGAACACTCATTGTGACACTCTCTACCCCAACATTAATACACAATAAATGTAAACTATAATTTTTCGAGTAAATAAAATCTTTCATAGTTGATAACATCTTTCATGGATAAAAGAACTGTTCAAATATCATAAGGTAGAATATTCACATTCATAACTCATAAACCATAACTCCAATGTAGAAATTACAAAAGAAAAGAAACTAAGGTTTTCAAAATAGTTTAATGGAAACAACATCCTAGGCTAGTCCTAATTACACCCTGATGTCACATGTCCTATCAGAGCACGCCCAACTGAAGCCTAAACTTTGTCACCAACATCCTCATGTTGATGGTCACCTACAACACAATAAAAGACATACATAGAGAAAACAAGGGAGTGAGAAACATCTAACTCAGGTTAAGGTGTAGAAATAACAGTTAGGCAACACACATAAATCATAACAAACATAAACATAGTTACACATTAATCAAGTACAAATTCAAGTTACACATACAACAGTACCATATACGCAGTCATTCATCATGAAATAATGTTATGGACTCGACTCATAGATGTATGCATGTGGCGTCAGTCACATATCAGATATCACTAGTGTGCTGCCGAAACAACTCACACTACAAAAAAAAGTCAATTTAGCCACCGAAATTAGCGATCGATTTTTTTTTTCCGTCACTAATAGCGACATAATTAGTAACCGAATCTGATTTGGTTGCAAATTTTATTTAGCGACCGAATTTTTAGTGGCAAATAATCGGTCGCTAAATCGGTCGCTAAAATTATAATTGTTGATTAAAATAGCGACGGAACGATTTCGGTCGCTAAAAAATAAAAATATTATTATTTATAATAATTTTAGCAACCAAATTAAAATCGGTCGCTAAAATTATTACAAATAATAATATTTTTATTTTTAGTGACCAAATTAAAATTGGTCGCTAAAAAAAATAAAAATATTATTATTTATAAAAATTTTAGCGACCAAATTAAAATCGGTCGCTAAAATTATTATAAATAATAATATTTTTTTAGCGACCAAATTAAAATCGGTCGCTAAAAAAAATAAAAATATTATTATTTATAAAAAATTTAGCGACCAAATTAAAATCGGTCGCTAAAAAAATAAAAAAAATTATTATTTATAATAATTTTAGTGACCAAATTAAAATCGGTCGCTAAAAAAATAAAATATTATTATTTATAATAATTTTAGCGACCAAATTCAAATCAGTCGCTAAAAAAATAAAAAAAAAATTATTATTTATACTAATTTTAGCGACCAAATTCAAATCGGTCGCTAAAAAAATAAAAGTATTATTATTTATAATAATTTTAGCGACCAAATTAAAATCGGTCGCTAAAAAAATAAAAATATATTATTGTTTATAATAATTTTAGCGACCAAATTAAAATCGGTCGCTAAATGTAAATTTTTTAAAAAATTTAGAAATATATTTCTTTTAAATGAAAGCAAATATAAAAATATATAATATTATTTTTATAATGATAAAAATATTAATGATAAGAAATAAAAGTTAATACCCTCCCAATAAAATTAATTTATTTTTTAAAATAATACAAATTATATAATTTAAAATATATAATTAATATATCATGATGTATTAAAAAAATGAGAAACATAATGCTATAAATGAAAATTAAATAATAATATTTTTAATTGAATCTTTCTTAAAAAAAATAGACTAATTTAAATAATAATTTATCTAGAAAATTTATTTATTTTTCTCTTGAGAAATTTATTTCTCTTTTACCATGCTTAATATTTTATTACATTATTAGATAATATGAAAATACATAATTTATTGTGCTTTCCAATTTTGTTAAGATAAATAAACTTCTTTTCATAAATCTTATTTTATTTTTATTATTATTTTCAAAATTGACTTAAACATCTAGTTCAATTGATATAAACACGTTAGTTCCATTAAATTAAAAATAATTGGCTTATATAAGGATTAATAAAAATTTATCAAACAAATATAAAATTGATAAAATATAATTAATGTTCCATTAGTTTAATAAATAAAAATTATAAAATAAATTATATATATAAATATATACACCAATAACACATGAGATCAATTATTGAAAATACGTTATACCATTTATCTTCGATTATGCTCGTACTACTTTGGGTAGATATCGCTTATTTGAGGAGACATGATTCTATTATTATATATGAATATGATCCCACTATGGAAAACTGATACAACAGCAACCATATTTTGAAATATTTTTATTTTTTTAATGATAAATTAATTTTTAATATAAAAATATTTATTTAAAATATATCTAATTATACATATATATTTTAAAATTATATTAATTAGATATGTATATAATAGTTTATCTTAAAAATCAATTCATTTAGATATTATAAAATATTTTATTTTAAACATCAATTAAATAATACCTTGCTACTTATAATTTATTTAAATATTTATAAATGAATATTACATTAACTCCATTGATTATTTTAATCCTTGTCTTTAATTTTATTATATATAAAAATTATTTACCTAATATATTTTGAAATTATTTTCATGAATCTTGTTTTATTTCAATTGATATTTTAAAAGTTAGGCTTAATCATTCGATTCAATTGATATAATCGTGCTAGTTTCATTGTTTAAAAGCAATTGACTTATACAAAAATTAGTAAGAATTTGTGAAACAATTATAAAATGAAATATTTTTTAGTAATTTAAAAAAATTATTATCCTTTGATTTTAATTTACTCATAGATGTTCATAGTATTTAACTTATGATATATACACCTACTTTGTTTAAAAAAGGCTAAAATTGCTGATAGTAGAGCTCGAATCCATACAAATACTTACGTGGATAAAATCTTAAGTCTTCCCCCTTAACTAATTGGGCAAACCACCCGCTGGTTCTTTTTGATCAGTTTTTAATACATCATAATGTCTTTCCTTGCTTTTTTCTCTATCAAATAGAAAACGTGACTGTTTTAACAGAGTTTTTTTTTTATTCGCACATTTATTTTAAAGTTTCATGTTGAAATAAAATTCCAACACAAATTAACATATTTTATAACTAATATCTAGTTTTAAACTTGATATGAAAATATTATGATATAACTTGATAAGATTTTAAATTAGTATTTTATTAATAATTGATAATTAAAAAATAAAACAAGGATAAATACATTTTTTGAATTTTATATCTTAGATTTAAGAAGAATAAATATATTAAGTTAATTAATAATTTATTTAAAATGTTAAAATTTAATTTATAAAAATAATATTTTAAAAGAAAAGTGTTATAATAACACAGGTGTAACTTTTACTAAGTATTACATCGCTCAATAACTTTATATTAAATGTGAATTTTATAAATTCAACCGTTAGATTGAAAGTTTTTTACTCTTAGATCATATATACAAAATTTTACATGAATTCAAGATGATTTGATACTTCATTCTTGTAAAATAAAATTGACGTAACATATACATTTCAAAATATATTAAAATATGAGCACTTTGATTACCTTCAAGTTGTTATTCAATTTTAACAAAACTTGAAATAAACATATAAAGTGATATGAACTTTCAATTTAACGGTTGGATTTACAAAATTCACATTTAATATAAAGTTATTGAACAATGTAATAGTTAGTAAAAGTTATATCAGTGTTATTATAACCCTTCTTATTTTAAAATATAAAAATTTATTTAAAATTTTAAATTTATAATAGATAACGTACTATCCGTACTGCGAAGCCGAGCTCCGAGGTTGGCACCACAACTCAAGCCGACCTCGGACGCGCACCGCGTGGCATCAGCTCGGCATTTAAGTGAATCATAACTGATTCCCGAGGATCTCGCCCCAGACGAGATCCGTTATCTAATCCTATTATATCTTATCTCAGGCCCAAGGCCCAAGGCAACCCTAAATCACACCAAGGTACGTGCATGACATATACGAGACTAATACTCACACAAGCACTAACTTTAGCATCGGAGTCTCTTTTGCAGGTACCACCCCCATCTTGGAGCATCAACGTACCAGTAAAGAAGGCTCACCGATCTTATCTGGCGGATCAGCTCTACAGTAGATTTCTGGTAAGAACATTTGGCACCCACCGTGGGGCCGATCAAGACAGCTCTTATCGGCCACACTTATGGTTTTCCCCAGAAGCCATAGCAGACGCGCAATAGACGACGCAGATCATACAACTTCCATGAACAGTGAAGCGGCGTTAAGGAGGCTGATCGATCAGATGCGGCGGCAACACGTCGCCGATCTACAAAACATGCGTACCCAGCACGATACTGATCTAGCGGCAATGCGTACCGCTAATGAAGTCGACCTGGCAGTGCTACGCGCCGAGAAAGAACGTATTCGCGCTCAACGACTTGCCACGCATCAGTCTCACACGCCGACGCACAAGTCGACCCATGAAGTCAGCAATGCCCCCACCCATGTCCCGGGGGATCACGCAACCTCCCATCACCACCCTTTTGTGGATGGCATCGTGGAGACACCACTCCCTCATGGGTGGAAGCCTCTCCACCTCGATCGCTATGATGGCACGACGGAACACCGATCTCCAACCCTCTGGCTCTCAACCCAACCCCGGCGGAGCAGTACAAGCCGGGGTAAGCCAGGAAATAGGGCCAACTCCCCTCTAGGGAGTGATCAATACAATCGCAGGTGGCTTTGCAGGAGGGGGCGCCAGCAGCTCGGCCCAAAAGAAGCACCTGCGTAACATCAACCGCATACACTCTACCACCTCAGCTTCGCACCAGAGCTCACCGACGATTACTTTCACCGACGACGACTACGCCGGAGTCAATCCCAACCAAGATGATCCCATGGTTATAGCCGTGGCGTTAGCCAATTGGGAGGTTCACAAGACACTAATCGACCAAGGAAGCTCGGCCGACATCCTGTATTGGCCAACGTTCCTCAGGTTAGATGTCCCCCACTCTCTCATACAACCTCACACAGAGCCCCTAGTCGGTTTTGCAGGAAGAAGCGTTCACACTCGGGGGCACTTGGACGTACTAACAACTTTCGGCCCAAAAGAAGCATGCCCCAAGGACTCATACCCCTTGCCGAGCATTGACAGGTTGGTCGACGGAGCCTCCAGACACGCCCTCCTCAGCTTCCTCGATGCCTACTCCGGCTACAACCAGATAATGATGTACCCACCTGATGAAGTGCACACATCCTTCATCACCGACCACGCCAACTATTGCTACCGGGTGATGCCTTTCGGCCTAAAAAACGCAGGCGCAACCTACCAGCGGCTGATGGATAAGGTCTTCCACCAACAGATTGGGAGGAACATGGAAGTCTACGTTGACAACATGGTAGTCAAGACCACCTCGGCGACAGACCACGCTGCCGATCTCGCCGAAGTATTCGCCCAGGTCAAGAAGCACAACATGCGCCTCAACCCGGAGAAATGTGTCTTCGGCGTCCAAGGAGGCAAATTCCTCGGTTGCATGATCACCAGCAGAGGGATCGAGGCCAATCCCGAGAAGTGTAAAGCGATCATCCAGATGCAGAGCCCACAAACGGTGAAAGAGGTCCAACGCCTAGCTGGAAGATTGGTCTCATTATCCCGCTTCATCCCCAGACTCGCGAAGAAGGCAGGACCCATTTTCACCTACTGCAAAAGCCCAAAGACTTCCAGTGGACGGATCAGTGCGAAGAAGCTTTCCGAAGCTTCAAAAACTTCCTCACAACCCCGCCGATCCTACAGAGGCCAGACCACAAAACTGACCTCCTCCTTTACTTGGCCGTAGCAGAAAGCGCTATTAGCGCGGTAATAGTACAAGAGCACCAGAAAGTGCAGACACCAATCTACTTCATCAGTCGAGTCCTCCAAGATGCGGAAAAGCGATACCAGATGATCGAGAAGCTGGCACTAGCACTTATCACCGCAGCTCGGCGTCTCCGACCTTACTTCCAGAGTCACCAGGTGGTAGTCAAAACCGACTACCCTATCAAGCAAATTCTGCGAAAACCCGAGCTCGCCGGATGGATGATTGCGTGGTCAGTGGAATTGTCTGAGTTCGGCATCCAGTACGAAAGTCGCGGACCCCTGAAAGCTCAATACCTTGCCGACTTCGTAGCCAAACTCACGCCTACCACTGCCGAGGAACCTCAGGTATGGACTTTACATGTTGACGGATCCTCCAACTCTAAAGGTGGTGGTGCAGGCATCATATTGGAAGGACCAAACCGAGTCACTCTGGAACAATCCCTCAAGTTTAGCTTCAAAGTGACCAACAACCAGGCGGAGTACGAGGCACTCCTCGCGGGATTAAGGCTAGCCCGCGACCTCGGAGCTCGAAAGGTGAGTTGCAACAACGACTCAAAACTCATGGTGGAGCAGCTCAGCGGGACGTACCAGGCGAAGGACACTCTGCTGCAGTGGTACTTTCACACTGCATCCCACCAGATCTCGTCCTTCGACGAATTCACCATAAAGCACGTGTCGCGAGAACAAAATGTCTGAGCTGACCTCCTATCAAAGCTTTCCAGCACCAAAAGGCCTGGACAGCACCGAACCATCATCCAGGAAACCTTGCACTCACCCAGCTTAGACGGCAAAGTCGTCAACATCAGTGACAATGAAGACCTGGGATGGATGACAAACATCTGGAGCTACCTGAAAGAAGGAACCCTACCCGAAGATAAGAACGAAGCTCGGAAGACAAGGATGAGATCGGCTAAGTTCATCATCATCGGAGATGAGCTATTCAAACGCGGCATTTCCACCCTGCTGCTCAAGTGCTTGACCGCACCCCAAGCAGCCTACGTCATTGACGAAATTCATCGGGGCATATGTGGCTTGCATTCTGGAGCGCGCTCGATGGCCGCCAGAGTACTCCGAGCAAGATACTACTGGCCCACTCTGAAGTCGGACTGCCAAGACTACATACAAAAATGCAAAGAATGCCAGCAGTTCGGCAACACACACCGACAACCGCCCGAAACCCTACACCACATGATATCGGCATGGCCTTTCTCCCAGTGGGGAATGGACATCCTCGGACCGTTCCCCCCTGCAAAAGGCCAGCTTAAGTTCCTCCTTGTGGCAATCGGGATAGACGCAATGATCCCAGTGGAAGTAGGGGAAGCATCCCACCGACGCCAAGTTTTCAACAACGAGCAGAACGCCCAAGAGCTAGCAGCCGACCTCGACCTAGTTGACGAAGTCAGAGAAACAGCTCAAATCCACAAAGAAGCCTGCAAGCTCCGAGCTTCCAGAAGGTACAACACGCGAGTACGACCTCGCTCTTTTCGAGACGGCGACTAAGTATGGCGTTTGCTAGGCGAAGCTCGGAAAGACACGACGGAAGGAAAATTGGCACCCACGTGGGATGGCCCAATCCGAGTTACGGAAGACTTAAGGAATGGGGCGTACCGGCTAGAGGTGCTCAGTGGAAAACCTATACCGCGGACTTGGAATGCCACGCATCTCAAGTTTTACTTTAGCTAAATTTGTACGAGTGAGCTGTGCACTCTTTTCTCGCCTCAGTCTTTTATTCCAAAAAACAGAAAAATGGGTTTTGGCTGAGAGGGTTTTTAAAGAGGCACACAGATATATTCAATAAAATGAATCATCTTGCTCAATCCATATTCTTACTTTATGTTTTTACCGAGGTCGAGTACGAACCTTTACGAAGAGTCAAACAACCAAAATCTGAGGTCGAGTTCGAACCTCGAAATGATTAACTCGAGGTCGAGTACGAACCTTTACGAGAATTAAACAACCAAAATACGAGGTCGAGTTCAAACCTCGGAACGATTAACTCGAGGTCGAGTTCGAACCTTTACGAGAGTTAAACAACCAAAATTCGAGGTCGAGTTCGAACCTCGCAACGATTAACTCGAGGTCGAGTACGAACCTTTACGAGAGTTAAACAACCAAAATCCGAGGTCGAGTTCGAACCTCGTAACGATTAACTCGAGGTCGAGTACGAACCTTTACAAGAGTTAAACAACCAAAATCCGAGGTCAAGTTCGAACCTCGTAACGATTAACTCGGGGTCGAGCACGAACCTTCACGAGAGTTAAACAATCAAAATCCGAGGTCGAGTTCGAACTCATACAAGACATGCCCAAAATCCGAAATCAAGACGTCAACCACATCTCTCACAGCACAAACAGCAAAAACCAAAAAGCGCAAGAGGCAAAAGAAAGCGAAAACGCAAAGAGACAAACAAAACAACATATATACAAACATATTGACAGAGTTCAACATTTGAATTCAAAAATCCAAAACAAAAAGGAACAGAAAAACTAAACTATTACAAAAAAAATGGCCTACACAGAGGCATTCTCGCTGGAACTATCCTCGACGTCATCCTCCTTGACCAGCTTCCCAAAACGAACGACCTTCTCCACATGCATGCCGGAGAAGTCAAACCCTGGCCCAAGGAACCGGGCTTGGCGAGCAGCCTTGAGGAAACCCCTCTTATGCTCCACCACGATGGAATGCTCCACCTCCTCAAGTCTTCTCTCCAGCGCCGCCTTCTCGGCCTCCAGCGTAGAAAGGTCTACTCTCTGGGCAGCAATCTCCTGCTCTTTACTACCAATAATGACCTTGTCACGGGGACGCTCCTCAGTTATTGACACCAGTTCACCCCTCAAAAAAGCAACCTCTTCTCCCAATGAGCGAACCTGGTCCCGAGAAGACGTCACCTCGCCTTGGGACGAGGTAACAAGCCCCTACAGCTCACCCACTCGAGAGGCATAGTTCTCATTGGAGCGCAGGGCGATCTCCAACGACTTTTGGACCCTGGCGAGGTCCCCCCTCACCTCCTGGAGATCGGCCCCTTGCATCTTCGCCTCGCCAAGGGCCGCAGTCAAAACCCCGTTCTCCTCCCTCAGGACTCTATTTTCATCCTTCAAAGGTTGAACCAAGCCCTTCAGCTTTGCCATGTCCTCCTGCTGCCTCGACCACTTGTGTTTCCAGTAATCCACAATGGTCGTGCCTCTCTGTAGGAAGATCTGGGCGGCATCAAAACTCCCCATCGGCCCGGCCGACTCGATCATCGCCTGATCAGCCGTACTTAGCGCCCCCTTTCGGAAAAACTTCTTCGGGGTCACCGCGGCGCTCCATAGAGAGTCGATCTCCTCCGACGCACTCAAATGCTCTAACCGCATCGACGCACCCTCTTGCGCATAGCGGCACGCAAGATACGGTCGCTTCGGCTTCGGCACTGGATCAGGTGTAGGGATTCCGGAGCTCGACCCCTCCCTACGGACCTCGGCGGAAGAAGACGCGGGCATCCCCTGCTCGACCACGGAAGGATTCCCTTTCGGCGTCCCGGAGCTCGGGGGATCCGAAACCCCAGCGATGTCCCCCGCCTGCGAAAAATAAGCAACACCCTTCTAAGACAAAAAGTAAACATAAGAGTATGACATCAATGCCACAGAAGGACCAACCGCTTACCTCGCCAACCGGGGTAGCAGGTACAGCAGCCCGGATCACCTCCTCGGCAACTGGGGTAGCTCGCCCGGCAGTAAGGACCACCTCCTCGGCAGCATCCCCTGCCTATGGAAAATAACCCCAAGTCAAAACATAGAAAAACAGCATCAAAGATAAAAGACAGAGGCAAGACTAAGAAAGGAAAGGTACTCACCACGGCGGCCTGGACAACTCGCTCAGCAGCTTGGTCCACTGCGCCGACTTCAGCGGCCTTGAGGGCAACCTCCCCTACCTTGCGAGGGGCAGAGGTCCCCCCGACCTCTTTCCCGCCCCTCTTTCTTTTTCGGTTGACCTTCAGGCGAGAAACCGCCTCCTCTGGAGGCTCGAAGGCCTCGAGCTCGGTCACGTTGAAGCGATGCTTCAGTTCAAGCCACGAGTCCTTCCCTATAATGCTTGCAGACAGAGAATAGAGCACATCAGCAAAGAAAAAATTATACAAACATCAACAAGCTACCAAAATACAAGATACTCACCCTCCAGGCCCCTCTCCCTGTGCGCCGAGCTCGCAAGCGACAGAATCGACTTGCAATCCAATGGGCGAGGAAGTGCCGAAAGATTCCTAATAGCATCGGCCTCCGAAGCCGTCAGTTGCGAAGGGTCCACCCCGTGAAACCTAGACGGCTTGGGGCACCAGTAGAAAGGGAACCTCGGAAGCCCACCAAAATAGAAGCCCCCATCCTCCAAAGGGTCAACATCCACGAGGGCAACCCGGAAGAACTCGCTTTTGTAGTTTTTGTAAGACTGGGAGTAAAGAGTGAATAAACCCCCTTCTTTACTCTCGTTCAAAGAAAGAACGCCATAAGGCGGAACACCCAACTTCAACTGATAGAAGTGAAGGAAAACGCAAAGGGACAACTCCATCCCTAGGACCGCGCACAGGACTTGAAACGCCCTTAGAAAACCCCAGCTATTGGGATGCAGCTGGCAAGGGGCCGCGTTGATATAATTTAAAAAATCACTCAAACTGAGTGAAAGGAAGACAGACGCCCAAGTCCCTGAAGAGACACTGGTAGACATAGAAATGAGGAGAATCAGTGGACCTCCCCATGTACACACCCACACCGGCCGGACAGGGCTCGAGTCGAATCATCCGCGAAATGGAAGGGTCGCAAATTCGGTGAGTCTCCCAAACCGCATTTACCTCCAGAAGTGATCTAAACACACTTTGGACCCCCCCCATTTCATGCTTAACCCAGTCATAACCAGGAACGCCTGGCTCCAGGTCCTTGGGTGGAGGCAGATCTTTCTTCTCGGCAGCGGCTCTCCCGGTAGACACCGCCTTACCGCGCGCCTTGCCACCGGCAGGTGCAGAAGAACCGGTGCCACGCCCACCAGCCATCAAGAGAAGCAAGAAGACTTAGGAAAAAGAAGAAAGGAAACCGTAGAAAGGAAGTACCCGCTACTCTTCCTCAGAAAATAACCCTAACAAGGACAGGGTTATCGGAAATGGCGACGGAAACAGAGAAGACAAAGACAGGAACCAAACAGAAATGTGAGTGCAGAAGGCAGCGTACTCAAGAAGCCAAACGAGAAAGAAAGCGAAAATGAGTAAAGTGAAAGACCAAGAGGCGCGAATGCGAGAAAAAGGCTTTTTTCCAAAATCCAAACGGCCACAACACGTGTCAACCAGGGGGCACAACTGACGACACATTTAATGAGGCCCATCATGACGAATGAAACCATCATTACATAACTGTCACCCTCGTTAACGCGCCACTTGCACGTTTTCGGGAAATGAATAGTTACGACACATGGCATCTCAACAGGCAGGCGTACGCGAAAGGTCACCTCCCCCCAGCGACCTCGGTCTTAACTCCTCGACCTACGGTCTTCGGAGCTCGGGGGGCTAGTGTACTATCCGTAATGCGAAGCCGAGCTCTGAGGTCGGCACCACAACGCAAGCTGACCTCGGACGCGCACTGCGTGGCATCAGCTCGGCATTTAAGTGAATCATAACTGATTCCCGAGGATCTCGTCCCAGACGAGATCCGTTATCTAATAATATTATATCTTATCTCAGGCCCAAGGCCCAAGGCAACCCTAAATCATACCAAGGTACGTGCATTACATATACGAGACTAATACTCATACAAACACTAACTTTAGCATCGGAGTCTCTTTTGCAGGTACCACCCCCATCTTGGAGCATCAACGTACCAGTAAAGGAGGCTCACCGATCTTACCTTGCGGATCAACTCTACAGTAGATTTCCGGTAAGAACAGATAATTTAAATTGTATCATTATATTAATTTTAAATAGAAATAAGTAGATTTTTAATTATAAAAGTAAGTATATATAAATAAAGATTAATTAAATATAATATAATAATTATTATTAGTAATATAATTATTAAATATATTATTATATTTTTATAACGGTTCGGATACACCGAAATGAGAGGGATCCAAAGATAGTATAAGTATGAGATTGTATATTTGAGGATGACTTAAATGAATTAATTTGTACTACCTATACTGACAATATACATATGCCTTTCTGCAGCTTATCTCATAAGAACTCCATAGTTAAGCGTGCTTGACTTGGAGTAATATAGGGATGGGTGACCTTCTGGGAAGTTTCCCAAAAATTGTGTAATTAAGGACAAAACATGTTGATAAGTGAAGTATTGTGAAATAGAATCCTTAAGAGACCAAATATGAGTATTTCGTAGTGACCGAATTTGCAACGTCTATAAAATTTAATAAATAAAAAATAAATCTTTAGCGACCGATTTATTCGGTCACTATTTGGTCCCATACACTTCAGCGACCAAAATCATTGCAACCATTTTGCGACCGAAATTTTCGGTCGCTAAACAGCGACCAAAATTTTCGGTCGCTAAACCAAAATTTTCGGTCGCTAAATAGCGATCGAAAATTTTTGGTCGCTATATAGCTTTGCGACTAGGGTTTTTGCGACTACTTAAATTTGGTCGCTAATTCGGTCGCTAAGGCAAATAGCGACCGATTTTAGCAATTTAGCGACCGATTTTGGTGGTCGCTAAATCCAAATTTTTTTGTAGTGACCTAAGGTAGTTTAGGAGTACATGTAGGGAGCTACCTATACACTCTCAACTAGAAGGTTGTACTGCTAGGGTCTGGTCAGGATAGCGAAGCTACGCAAGTTACGTCTCGTGCTCACAAACGGGCAAAATTGAGACATCCAAACCGCACTATCCCCTAGGATTCCCCCGAGCTATTACATAAGGAGAGCCTTCCCTAATATACTCCACATCGTACTCATCACATAGATGCACATGACGCATGTCACACATTCACACTTCATTGACTCATCATTTCACTTGTTATAGTTTCTCATATATCATGTCTCATTATCACATATCATCATGTCTCGTGTCTTATATTCACATAGTCTCATACAAGAAACTTCTCATAGGCATATACATTAGAATAGCACATAAATCATACCAAGAAATTATCCAACATCATACACATTCAATTCGCAATTCATAACATACGAAGCATAAAGGTCATAAACCCAACTTCATGATTTCACGCATTTTTTACAACTAGCCAATTAATATAATATTTCAATCAGTCAAAACACTCCAAATATTATCCAAAACATGACTCCATCATCAATTTTACATATAATGCCTCAAAATTCATCCAAAGATCATATTCCTAATTTCACTTCATAGGGTTTCTCACAGAAACCCACAGAGCACTCTGATTCATATCAAAACTTATTTGTTTTCGAAATTAAACACATATTCACACTCATCAAACATCAAGGAACACAATAGAAAACTCAGAAGCCAAAACATAAAATATTTGAAACTTTTTTGTTTCTTATAAGGTTTCCCGTAAGAACCCATAGAGTACCCGAATTCATATCAAAACTTACCCAATCTAAAAATTAAACATACATTCATGCTCAGTAATCATCAGGGAACACAACAAAAAACTCAAACATGAAAATAGAAAACATTCGAAAAGTGTCAGTTTCTAAGAACATGCATGGGATTGGGGTCAATCCCGCTACCAAACATATCTATTATATAAATTAAACACATATCCATACTCAGAATCACATAAAGGATGCAACAGAACAATCAAAAAGCAAAACAAAAAACTTTCATAAAGTGTCTATTCCTATAGGCATACATTAGGAAAGGGATTAGGGTCAATCCTGCTATCCAATAGTTATTCTCACACCCTTGAGTGAGGTTTCTCACTCCCCCCTTAACTGGATGAGTAGAAGATGAAGCACGGGTAGGATCTGGTTGGTCTCCTTCTCTTGGTTCTCCTTGGTCTTCAAAGAGTATATAGAAAGGAAATAGGAAATGAATAAGGAAGAAGTCAAGAGAAATCAAGTGTAAGGTAACTTCTCTTACTCTTAATAACTCCTTTCTTAAAATAATAATAATAATAATAATAATTAATCAAATGACCATCACATCCTTCCTTCCCTTTCCATAAAATAATTAATACAATATAATATAATTAAAATACACATCTTCTCTTTAATCAAATAAAATAAGCATAATTATTAATAAAATACAAATCATAAAATTTATTGATATATCACCAATCAAAATAATAATTACAAATCATGTTTTATAATAAAATAATGCTCATATAAGTAGTTAAATAATATCAAAATCCTTTAATAAGTACATTTAAAATATTAAAATAATTTCTAAAATATTATTATTATAAATTATGAAATATGGGGTGCTACACTCATAGACAAATGTAGATTTTTTGGGTGATCGTCTTCCTGATCTCTATGGAATTCTTTAGATGACAAAGAGAGAAAGAAGCATAAGCATGAATAAGAAATGTAAACCATCTATGCTCAAAACTCCTATTTATAAAAATGAAATAACTCCATCTTTCATTTATTTTAAAATAAAACAATTAAATAATTTCTAATATATAAAACATATATCTTCCAAAACGCACTAACTTAAATAATTAGTTGAAACACATATAAGTAAATAAAACCACTCAATTATTTTCAAAACCCACTTGATTAATTAAAATTCTTTTATTAATTTATTTAGAGAACTTGAGGTGTTACACGAAGCCGAGGACCAAAATCTCTAATCAAGTGTTCGAAGGGTGTGAGGTATCGAAAGGATAGACAAAGAGCTAATTAATTCCATTTAGGGCTTGGTTGATGCATATAAGTGTCATGCCATGCCCACACCCAAGTTGTATTATAATGCATGGCTATAATGGACCTACCTAGTTTAAGTAGGGACATATGAAAAAATCATTTTGAGTTGTTTATGACTATTAAGTCCTCCCGAGTTGTTATTATGACCTAAAGAAGACATGTTACTGAATTGTAGGTTTAGTAGGGTTAAGTTTAAAGAAGACATGTCATTGCATTGTTAAGTTGTATACTTGTGTTGTCAAGTTGTTTTCTAATGTTGTTGAGTTGTTTACTTGTGTTTCTCACTTATGCATATGTGTATATGAGTTGTCATATTTTGTGTTGATGTGATTCTTTTGAGTTGAATTTGATCAATTTGTAAAGTTGTTAGAAGTTGATATATTTATCCTTTCACTTTCTATTATATGTTGTTTCTTATTATACAAGTTTACTCTTATTTTACCTTGTGTTAAATTGCATCGATTATACTTAGTTTGGACGGTAGGTCAAGATTAATAAGAGGGTGAACTATGAAGTCTTTTGGCTGGCCATGCGGAGATGACTTTTTGTTGGGACTATTTTGATACAACTTGTTTATAGAGCTGGTTGACCAACACCTAGGGTTTTATGTTTTTTAGTCCTAGTAATTTTGTAGATTTTTGTAATTATTTAAATTTCTACAACGATGATTCTAACCAGACTTTATGTTTTTGAATTGATATGGGCTAGAACTGATTTATGTTTTATATATGCATCCTTATACATAAATATATATGTTGCATAAATATTTAGAGGTTGTTTGAATGAGAATCTTAAACTAGATAACTTTATGTTTTTCGTTGTGTGATGTATGTTGTATTGTGCTTAATGAAGTGACCTGGCCGATCATTATATATTTTATATATTACTTTTTTTGGCAAATAAATCTCGATTAAATCATAATGGATTCAAGATATTACATGATTGATTTAAAATATAAAATTTTGTTTAATTCCATTTAATTCATTTAGATTTACTTTTCAATTTTCGCTTGATTTTTCTTTCCATACACATATCCATTAGAACTTATGAAAGTAATAAATTGAATTAAATCAAAATTCGAAACATAGTATGTGTAGTCTAAATTGCATTCATATATAAAATAGATATCATTGATAATTTTAAAATTAAGTAATTATTATATACATGAATCACATTGCATTAAAATTGTCATGAACCATAATGAATTGTTTAATTTTGTCAACAATATCAACTAATGGAATCCTAATGATATATATTTTTCCACTTTTGTTTGATTCAAATTATAAATTTTTATTTAATCGAATTCAATTCTTTTAGATTTATTTTTCGATTCTTGTCAGATTTTTCTTTCCATACATAAATCTGTTACAACCGATGAAATTAATATATTGAATGAAAAAAAAAATCAACAAATAGTATGTCTAGACTAAATTGCAATGATATATAAAATACGTATCTTTAATAATTCTAATATTAAGTAATTATTAATTATATAACTAGTCTTCAAATCCAATGTCCGAAAAATAATATCACAAAGAAATTTAAGTTTTACTCGGATAAATGAGTAATTAATTATACACTTAGTTCTTTATTTTTTATTATTAAATTCATTTTAGTCTTTTATCTTATGTTTATTTTGGTCTTTTATCTCTTAAATTTGAATTAATTGGATTTTTTGAAACAATAATTATTTTCAATTTTGAGACATAATTTTTTATCTTTCATTTGATTTAAGACTTGAAACTTGTTTCATTAAATTCACTTATATGAAAATCATTACACACAACTAAAGTTCAATGCATTTAATATTTTAGCTTTCTGATTTTTTTTTTCTATGTTTCATGGGAGTTTGTTTTAATAGTTTTGCTATGGTGGGTATTAGATTATTTCAGATATTCAGTTCTTACTTTACAACATCAATAGAAATAGTTTGATTTATATATATAAATTTCATTTGATTTTTTATTCATTAAGTATGACTGTTTGAATCGGAGTTTCAGTATATGAGTGTTTTATGTTCATATGAGTGTACAAACCGCGATATTGTAGGGGGAAAATCGTTTGTAAATTTCATAATCATAAATTGACATTTTATTATATCTTTGTAAAAAAAAAAAAAAAAAAAAACAAAACAAAAATTGAATATAGTTTTGTATGTATAACACAAAAATCTTTCAAGAAATTCATGAATACCCGCTTAATAGATATACCCGCACGAACATGGGGTGGGTATGAGACCAATTTTCATCTCGCGGGGCGGGGAAGGATTTACTATTACCCGCCCCCATGAGGCCCATTGTCATCCCTAAATATATTGAAATTTCACAAGACTATTTTAACAAAAAAGATTTTGTAGGAATGTAATGACTTTTAAAGTTTTTTAAAAGACTTTGTAAGAATGTATATGTAATGACTTTTAATATTTTTTAAAAATACTTTTACAATCAAGATTTTGTAATATAAATTTTAATGGATTTATATCATAAGATTTCAAATGATTTTATGAAATTTCAAAGGATAATATAGATTTTAAAAATAAAAATACAATTAACAATAAATAACAAATGATAAGGTTTGAATAAATAAAATAAAACCAATACAAATTTTTTAATCTTTTAAGAAACTATTGATTCTAACTTCACATTCTTCTAAGAAATATCTTTGTACTTATAGCCTTTAATGAATTGATATTTTTTCATTCATGCTATTAAGTTTGAATAATAGTTCAATTTATGATATTCGGTAACGGGTAAAGCTATCAAAATTGACCCATATGATTGGTTGGCTCATTGGTCCACTAGATCAATTCAATTAAGTTGGACTCTTTACTATTAGGCTCCAAAAAAGATCAAGCTAATTAGAATAATAAAAATTAGGCTAGAAAGATACTTGGCCTATTTGATTTAAAGATTTTTTCCCTTTTAAATCATGTATAAAATTATTAAAAATAAATAATTATTTCAAGTTATGTACGCACATACTAATTTTATAAATAACCTAAAAATTCCTCTTAGTAGTGTTTAGATGAGGAAATTTAAAAGTTGAGATGCTTGAAATTTTAATTGTTTTGATTGGAGAATTTAATTTAAATTTTTTAAATTTCAAATACTTAATATGTAATTATTTTTTGGCTTAATTACATTTTTGCTCCCTCAAGTATTGTAGTTGGGCAATTTTGATCCTCAAAGTTTTAATTGGGTAATTTTAGTCTCTAAAGGATTGTAATTGTGTGATTTTGATCCTTCAATTTTTAATTAAATAATTTTAGTCCTTCAAATATCATAATTATGCGATTTTAGTCTCTCCCATTAAAAATTTAATAATTTTAATATATATATATATATATATATATATACAATATTTTAAAATTATACAATTATTAGTCTATTCAAGTTAACACATATTATAATTTTCTTCAATGCATCAAATGATATATATTTATTATTAATAAATAAATAAAATTTATATATTATTATTTTTATAATATTACTGATAAATTAATATCAATAATATTATTAGTATATTTATAGATAAACCAATAATTTGATAAATATAATTTATTATATATTAATATACTTTTACAAAAATATAAGTATATTAATTAGAAATATACATATCTTTTGTTATATACTTATATTTTTGTAAATTATATTAATATATACTAAGTCATATTTATCGAATTATTAGTCTATCTAAATATACTAAAAATATTATTGATATTATTTTATCAATAATATTAAAATACTAATAATATATAAATTTTATTTATTTAGTAATAATAAATATACATCATTTGATATATTAACAAAAATTATAATATATGTTAACTTAAATAAGTAAGCAGTTGTATAATTTTAAAACATTATATATATATATATATATATATATATATATATATTCTAAAATTACTAAATTTTTAATGGAAAAGACTAAAATCGCACAATTATAATAGTTGAGGGACTAAAACTGTTCAATTAAAAATTAAGGGACTAAAATCACACAATTACAATCTTTTAAGAACTGAAATTACTCAATTAAAACATTAAAAATTAAAATTGCACAATTACAATACTTGAGGGATCAAAAACACTATTAAACCTTATTTTTTATTATATGTTTAGAAACTTGATAGAGAGAGAGTGTGTGTGGGAGTGAGAAATGAGAAAAGAAAGATGCCAAGAGAGAAGAAGAGAGAAAGAAAGAAAAGTAAGAAAGGTGGAAGAAAAGCAAATATGAGAGAGAGAGAGAGAGAAGCGAGAAAGGTGAAAGAGAAGATTTAGGAGAGAGAAAAAATAAGGAAAGAGATAGGAGAAATAGAAAGAAAATAAGTCATGCAAAATCTCAAAGATTTTGATAAGATTGTTGGATGAGTGAATTATATGTAAATTCAACAAAAAAAAAAAGTCTCATAAATTAATTATTTAAAATAATCCATTGAAATATTTATGTTTTCTAATACAATTAGACTTTCTTTAGTGAAAAAATCGTTAAATACCGCCAGATGTTAACGAATTCTTAAAAAATCGTGATTATCGTAATTGAATACTATCAAATTTTGACATACTCTTAAAAAAATTGCTTGTTTTAATTGAATATCATAAAAAAAAAAGTTAAGTTAAAACACAAGTCTTGATTTATTACTACAAAACTTTTTGAAAATAAAAATGTATTTTAAATTCATTGAAATCCTAATTCAATACACTCCAATATCTACCATATATATTTTCTTTGTTTTTGTATATATATTCATTAAGTTTAAGGTTTTATATTCATAAGCATAATCACTCATATATCTTTGAAAAAAACATATTCATATTTATCAACATAAGCATTTGCATCTCTTTGTAGAAATAATGAATGAAGAAAATAGGAATGTTAATGCATGTCCTCTATGTAGGCATCAACGTAAGAGACATGATGATAACTGTGAGTATGGACAATACTTTCCTAATAATAGGTCAGAAGACTTTGAGAGTGCTTGTAGGCTTTTTGGTTTGTCTAACTTGCTTAGATTAGTGCGTTGTGCCGAACCATCTCAAAGACAAGTTGTTGCATATTCCATTTTAAGGGAGGCAAACATTTGGGAAAATGACCCAATCCGTGGTGCCTTTGGTCATGTAACAAATCTATTGTCTGAAATTCAATTTTTTGATGAGGCACTAGAACTTGTAAACAAATCACTTGAATATTATCGAGATCAAGCGAGCCAAGAAAACCCAATCTCACAAATGGGTATTGCATCTTCTTCCAACATCCCACAACATAGTACCCAACTAGGAGGCATGAGCACACAAATATCAAGCCTCGATGGAGCTGTAAGACTTCTTTTCATTTTTAATTATAAGATTGTTATCTCTTTTATATGTAATTTCTTGTTGAATTAAATTTAATTGTTAAATATCAATTACTTGCTACTCAACCTTAACATTCTCTATACATGGTTGTATGTGGACCTATACAGGATATCTTTATGAGTTCATTAGAGAAAAGCAACTCAAGGTATTGTGTTATTATGTCATACATATTCATTTAAATTATTATTATTTATATTATTTTTTAACATATGTTTTACAATTTGTTTTTTGATTTATACAGTACTATTGCATCTAAGGAGAAGGAGGTTGTTTTAAAAGAGAAAGATTCAAAGGTTGATGACAAGGAGCCAGAGAATACTTCTAACAAAGATTCCTAAGAAAAAGACTAGAATATCCATGATGCCTAAGTTTGTTAAAACTTTAAATTAGATAAAAATAAAAGTAATTGTATGTTATGAACAATAATATAAAAATGTAATAGTTCATGGTTGAATGAAAATATACATTTCAACTTTTAAATGTTTTATCAATTATGTTGTAACAAATTATATAATAAAAGACAATTTTTATCTCATTTATCTCCCTTAATTAGATGGCATTGTATTGAAGCAGATCAATCCACAAATCTACAATGTTGTTATTTTTATACTTTTTTAAGAAAATTGGAGGCATGATAGTATGCCAAAAACATTCAAATGATTTTTAATATAAAATTTGTAAATCAATCAATATTGTTCTTAATTAAGAATACTAGTTTTACAAAATATCAAATAAAATATATTCCACATAAATTTTAGGCTAAATTGTACTTTTGATCCTTCTATCTTTGTTAATCCCCAATTTTGGTACATTTATTTTAAAATAGAGATATTTAGTCCTCTAATTTTAGAAATATGAAATTGTGGTTATCTCATCAAATTAATATTTATTAATCATTAAATTTTAATATTTATTCATACTAAAGTGATGTGACATTTATTAATGACATTTGGATATAAAAAAAAATTAAAAAGAAAATCATGTAAATTAAATTTATTACTAAAATAAAAACTAATCACTCATTAAAATATAAACAAAGATTTTTTGTATGTTATTTTTAAATTTTTATCTCTATATATCATGTTACTAAATATCTTATCATTTAAATTGTGACAAATCACTTAATAAAGTTAAAATTTCACGATTAACAAATATAATATTTACTGTAGGTTAAATGTTGTATCAAGTCCTGTGCTTATACTTCCTTATTTGTTTGACTATGTAGGTTAAATGTTGTGTCAAGCCTCATGCTTATACTTCCTTATTTGTTTGACTCTTAGTTATGACTATATTAATGTCTAAGTACATAGTAAAGTATCTCTTGCACTCTAAGTAATAAATTTATTTGGACGAAAAATAAAAAGCATATAAAGCTTTGAATTCAAAATACATAAGTATAATGAAATATTATTTTCAAATGTAACAATTTATATAGCTACCATCTTCATATTCTAATAAGTTTTTTTTTACCACTAATGCATCCAATCTCCAAAAGAACCTTATAAACGTAATTCAATAAGATAGAATTTTGAAATAAAATCTTAATTAAATGTATTTGTAATCTCTAAAATATTTTGTTTTGTTTAGTTTTGGTGTTTATATTATTTTTACTTTAGTCTTTGTAATATATTTTTAATTTATGTACATATAATATGTGAAATAATTTGCTTTAAATTCATAAAATTTTTTAGGGACTAACTCAAAATATATAAAATATTATAGAAACTAAAATAATATATTGACATATTATAAGAACTAAAATAAAATAATCATTCCTCTCAAAAAAAAATAATCATGACCAAATAAAAAATAAATACATATAAATTTTACAAGGATCAAAATAATTTAAAAAAAAAAAACTGTACATTACATTGACCAAAAGTATATTTAAACCAAATTATTTTTTTATTTAAATATACTTTTGATCTCAATAATATACCATTTTCTAAGTTTTGGTCCTTATAAATTTTTATCTTAAATGGTCCTTAAAAAATTCTTTTGTATTTTGGTCCTTGATATTTTTTTATTCCTTGTAATATATGCAATTTTTCTTTTTGTATTTGTAATGTATGACTAAGTTACTTTTAGTCCCTATTATCTTTTAATTTCAAGGTGAATTAACTCAAAATGAAGAAAACATTATAGTGATTTATATATATATATATATATATATATATATATTATAAAAACTAAAATAAAATAAAAATAATTTTATAAAATTAAAAAATAAAAAATAATATATTATAAAAGTAAACGTATTTAAACCTTAATTTTACAACTCACAAAATATTTGTTTTGATGTTGAGAAGCAAGAACCCAAGATTTTGTAAAATTAAGTTGGTGGTGACTATTGTTATCATGATTCAATATAACCATTGAATCTAATTATTTTGTTTGCTAAGTACCAACTTTTGTTGTCACAATTTATTACTTGCATTGTTTAGATGTTTTTCATGTCTTGTTTTTGGTCAAATTTAGTCAACTTTAAATGATTAATAACATAAATATCCAAAAATGAAATGTGAATAAATTGTTCTTCAATTGGTCGATGAGGCTAGGTTCTATATAAGAATTTAAGGTAGATATTTACATTGTTGAAATAAAGGATCGTGTAAATGATTAGATTACAAATAATTTAGGTCTTGTTATACACAATTTCTCTCTTAAAATCTTTCACAAAAACGTTTTTTAATTTTTGTTTGAATTAATGATATTAGGATGATGATGTTGAGAACAACATATATAGGAATATGAATTTCTAATTTAATCACATACAATTAAAACAAAATCAATAATCAATAAGAATAGACAATTCAAAATTTTAATACTTCCAAGCACAATAAAAAAAATTTTAAAAAAACTTTGATGCAATATTTTTATATTATTCCTATTACTATCACTTTGATCTTTGTCTAATTTTCCAATCAATCTAATTAAAATTTTACTATGCAAAAACAGGCTTGACATTTACATATATTGCAAAATACTTAAAAACAAAAGTTTCTTAAATAACTTAAAAAAATTACTACTTCTTGTAGAAACCTTCTGTAGTAAACCTTTTTGAGATATCGGCTCAAAGATTACAAACCTTAAAATTAAATAAATAAATAAATAAATAATAATTAAAAGAAAGATATAGTCTAAAGTGTGATAAATTCACAATTTGAATATTCTCTTTTTTTGGTTTGCTTCATATACTTAAAGATGATGTCTTAATTGATCAATCCATGACAATCTACAATCTAGTGTGCAAAATATTTTAAGAATGATATTTCTTCAATTTTGGTAGCTTTTCATGACCACATGTGGTGGGATTCCATCCCTGATTTTTGCCAACATGACTTTTATTGTAACAACTTGGATTTGCTAATTTTTTCGTTTTTCTTAACTTTTTTTTGTTTGGATTTTCATTCTTGTCCCCCAATTTTTATACTTTTTGGTTATTTATTATATTTTGGCATACTACAGATGATTGATAGAGTTTAAGATGACAACATAGTTGAATTTTCCTTCTCTATTGTGATGTCTTCACATGTTTATTTTAAAAAAAAAAATCTTAGAAATCAAAAAATGAGTCACTCTCTATTCTGTTAGAAAAAAAAATATTACAAAAAGAGATTCATCTACAATAATCCATTATTATTAACTAATAATCCTTTATTTTGTTCTAAAGAATCTTAAAATTCAAGATGAACAATTATAATTAATTATATTGTTTATTAATCGATTATTGCACCTTATAATGGATTATTTTTTAAAGTTTCACTTTATTCAATTTAAAATTAAAGGAAAACAATATACTATTATAAGTAGTAATAATAATTTTCATTGACTTTGAACTGTTCTTAAATTCATATTATTTTCAAAATGCTCTTTAAATACACGGTTGTGTTTAATCATTTTAAACTTCACATGAGATTGATTTTAATCGGATCATCTCAATTTTAGAATTTAAACAATTTAAAGATGCATATGACACATAACTCAATACATGTTGAACTTAAATCATGAAGCTCTTTTAAAATCATCAAAAGTATTTGTAGTCTTTGAGCCTTGTTCAACATGCATTATTACAAAAGTCACATATAGTAACACAAAATAAAAATTTTAAGTTAAAATTGTTAAATGTCAAGAGATCACATTAAATAATGATTTAATATAAATGTGTTGTTATGATATGAATCATAGCTTCAATCTGCATCTTAAAAAAAATCAACTTACAAGTGTTATCTAAATTGAAAATAGATAAATAAAATTAGTGGGAAAAACAACATTTGTAACAGCCCAAATTTTCACTGGGCCGTGGGCCCAATTCGTTGCCTGGAACGGACCGTTTCAAAAGTGAAACGGGCCGTTCCGGAATAAAGAAATTGCGTAAAAAACGTAGTTGAGAACGGGCCGTTCCGGTTGGAGAACGGGCCGTTCTGGTTTGGAGAACGGGCTGTTCTGAAAGTAGAACGGGTCGTTCTGCTGGGATTGAGAACGGGCCGTTCCGGTTTTGGAACGGGCCGTTCCAGTTGAGATTTTTGCTTGGTTCTGGAGGGTCTAAAACGGCTGTTCCACTTTTGGAACGGGCCGTTCCGGGTTAGCTGAGGCAGATTCCTATAAATAGGAGACCTTACCTCTCATTTTCACACATCTCTCATTCTCTCTTCCTATTCTCTTTTGTTCTTTCTTCTTCCCCTCTTCTTCTCTCTGAAAACCATGGGGCACTTAGAGGAGGAGACCAAGAGATATCCCTGTTGTAGTTTCAATTGCTGTTTATCCAGGTACGGGAGAAAAAGGAATTATTTATATGTAGAGTTACATGAGGGAATTGGGTAGAGGAAGAATTCCTTAGGATTATGAGTAATTTTATAATTATTTCTGTTTGAAGAATTATTGGTCTTATTTGATTCTGTATATATTTAGGAATATGGATATATGATTAATTGGTAAAAATGATGCTCTAGGAGAGAGAACAAAATTATAGAAAAGTGCCTGTAGGTTAGGTTGTGAAGAATTGGATGATTTCTGTTTGAGGAATTGATGATCCCATTAGATTCTATATGTGATGAGGATTATAAATATGCCAATAATTTGTAAGAATGATGATCTGGGAGAGAGAACGAAATTGTAGAAAAGTGCCTGTGAGCTAGGTTTTGGAACAATTGGGGGTTTTACTTATGTTAAGATTGTATTAAATTGATAATTTCCTTGATTATCATATTAACTTATGAATGTTATTGCTATATTACTTGATAAAATTCATGACTTAGATGTGAATTGCTTGAGATGTATGAAACCCATTATTTTGGATTTATCTGATGCGTGTATGGAATTGAACTATGAGATGTTGTGTGAAATGTGAATGAGATGTGATTGTGGTTCTTCACACCTATGACCAGGGGTGAGCACGGCCCGAGATTGTTACATGGGTATCGTGACCTTGGTTAACATGTCAGGGGTGAGCACGACCTTGGATTAGGGGTAACGTGACCTTGGCACAGTGTTATATCAGGGGTGAGCATGCCCCGGGATCGTTACATGAGTATCGTGACCTTGGTTAACATGTCAGGGGTGAGCACGACCCTAGGTTAGGGGTAACGTGGCCTTGGCACAGTGTTATATCAGGGGTGAGCACGGCTCTGGATTGTTACGTGGGTATCGTGACCTTGAATAACATGTCGGGGGTGAGCACGGCCTTGGATTGTTAATTGGGTAGCGTGACCTTAGCATAGTGTGAAGTGCAAGGTTTGTGATGAATGATGTGATTGAGAGTTATGACGTGATGACGATGCATGATTGATTGAAATATGACATGTTAAAATATTTATGAATATTAAGCTATAATGAAATAATATGTTGTGTTTTCTTATGTGCTATATATATAGATATTTTCTTTTCTCACCGTACAACTTGTGGATGTTTTAGGTGAGGAAGATCCAGGCTATGAGTGGCATCTAGAATGTCAACAATTGATTTATGGGTATGCTCTGATATTGTGACATCGGGGCAGAGGATTTCTAGGATATGAATTGTATTTGTATATGTTGTTGAACATATTATTTTGAAAACATTTTGTAACCTCTTATGTTTTATTTTCCAAGTTTCATTTTCAGACTATTTTAGATATTGAAGAATGTTTCTAAAGGTTTTTATGTGAACCCTTTTACCTATGTGAAAAATTTTATTTCCTTAGTTTATTTATATTATTACAATATATGTATTGGGATAGTAAGGGTGTCGCAACATTAATACCAAACATTATAACATTATTGTTTTCTCAAATATGTGTTATATGTAATTATGTGTTTTTTTATGTTGTGTTGTTAGTAATTCAATACGGCTCTTAAGATTGAGAATTCTTATGAGCTAAGTTGTTGAGTTGTAGCTTAAATAGAGGTCAAGGTTGGCCAAGAAAGTGAAAATGCATATATAAGTTTTTCGAAACTTAAACATAATAAGTTTCATTTTCAAAAATCCTTAGAGATAAGTAAGAGAAAGGAGCTATGGGACCAATAAGATCATTTCTTCATTTGTTTCTTCTAGGTGGTTCCATATCCTCCTTTAAAGTTGATATCAAGCCTTAGGAGCTGATCAAATGTTAGTAGAGCATGAGTTTGAGGAAAGAAGCTAACCCTAGATGTGATATCTTCTACCTTACATATGTATATAAATTAAAACTCGTAACAAGGGATATAAAAATCTCTAAATCCATGTATAAATAATCAAAGCGAAATCTCTACATGAGGTAAATGTTAGGTCAAAAGACAATTTTATATCCCTCAAGTTTTAGAATTTTAATATTAGGTCAAAAGACAAGTTTTAAAATTTTAATGATGCAACATCAGATGAAGTGTAAGACGTAGATTGTCTAGAAGATGAAGTGAATCAGATGAAGCATACAATATGTCTTATATACATTAAATGTTCATTATTTATTGAGACTAATGACAAAATTCATTTGAATGTTTTATTCCTTAACAGATTAAACTAGAAAGTCATCTTGGAACTCACAAATTTATTAAAGAGAATAAAATCATGCTTTCCGTTAGAACCAAGGATGAAGATCCCTCAAATCCTGGAGAAAAGTAAATAAAGACATTGTTGTTGTTGTTTTAGATTGACATTGCTTCTGTAAACTCTATTTGGTATGAAAAGATAATAAGTAGCTTCCTTGATTGGATAAGAGGTATGATTTGATGAAATGCATTTAATTCTTACATTAAATAAGTTAATGATTACTTCTCATCACAAGAAAAGACATTGAAGACAAACAAAACAAATTTTTGAGTTGGATTCAAAGTATTGCAATGATCATTTTCTCCAAAACTACTATATAAGAAGATTCGAAGCTTAGAAAGAACAAGACACATGCACAAAAACAAATAGAGAAGAAACACACACGAAAAATACTCTATAAATTATACTTGTGTATAAACATCATCCTTTCATGTAAAAAGCTTAGTTAACTATATACTAGAAAAGTAATATTTAGCATCACTATATCTACATTAGTTCTATTAAAAACAATGTAAAAAACTGTGATAGCATTTTTGTAAATAAATGAAAAATGTAAGCATATTTAAATTAGTTCTATGGAGAAACAATGTAAATATGAAAGTTTCTATATCGGTTTTATTAGTAACTGGTGTAGAATTGAAGGTCAAATTTGATCAGCGCGTAAGCACACAAGCACGCTAAACCCTCCTTGACTAATATCATGTACTCTCTCAATACTTCACCGACTGATATGAACTCTTGCACAGGAAGCACACCAGACCTTTTTGTTGTTGATATTGATCATCGATAATGATCCAAGAAGAAGATCATTGATCTTTGACTAACGATGATCCAGGAAGTGTTGAACCCCTCTTTGATGGATGTTGTATTAGGTAAATTCAATGAAGCCCTTCTTAGTTTTAATCTTCTTCTTATCAAACATAGCTTAAGAAATCCAAAATGAAGTGATTCTTTTCATCTCTATTCTATTCAACACCCTACAATTCCTCTGTTACTTCTTTCTCCCTCTTTCTTCACAAGCCAATTGGTACTTGTGGTTTGATAGTTTGATGTGCGCTCAGCTTAATTTGTTTTAGAGGTGTATTGGTGCTATTTACATGCTTAGTGAAAGAGTATAAACTATGAAGCTATTGGAAGCTTTGTTGATGTGATTCTTTAAAATCTTTGTCCTTATTTTTAATGAATAGTCTTTTTTATTTTGGTATTTTTAGCTTTTTGTTTGAGTGATTGTAGACTGAATAAAACACCATATTTATATTTCGAGTGAAAAAAGAAGAAACTTAATTTGCATACCAAATGTTTGAAAAAATTTCTTAGTTGGTCTTGCGTATGAAGATGGATCAAGTTTAATTGATTAGGTAGGAGTTTTTCTTGCATAAAACAAGTGTGGTGTTCGTTTCTAAGTAAATTTGTTTAAGATCCTTTATATTTTTTCAACATATGAACATGGGTTTTCAACTTAATTGATTGTGTTTCTATATGAGACTTGTCTTATTTTCTGTTTTCCTTTTCTCTTTACATTGTTTCTTTCTTTACTTTAAATATCCAGATACTATAAGGATTTCTTAAATTACCAAATAACAGGAAATGTGATTGTTGCAAAGCTAAGTATGTATCTTGTTGGATCTGATCTAGATTTTATGTCAATAAAAAATTAATCAAAGTGATACTTATTGGTTCATGAAATGTTAACTATCTTTGTATTATGCATTGTTTTGTATATTATTGTTGTTGTTGCGGTCTCCAATATTCACTAAACTTTATATCATAATTTACTATGCAAAGATCTAAGATGGGCTAGTGTAAATCTTGGCATCTTTATATGCATGCAGTGTTTAGGAATACATCGAATTTTGGGATACATATATCAGAGGTGATGTTATGTTACTAAGTATGAGAATATCACTGTGAATTTTACAAATATAAGTCATTAACCAGGAGAGTTTGAGTTCATAAAGTAATTAAAGTGGAAGATTTCCCTTTTTCTCTTCTATAATTATGTGTATTGCAAATTGATATCATGAAGTTAAGTTATAACTAAAGAAAATTACTGAATGTATATTCATGAATCTTTTTAATTGCCAAGTGTGAAACATGAAGAACCAATGTAGCTAACCTTTCATAAAAAATTGCTAATAGGATTAATTAACAATAACAAACCAACCTGATTGTATTTACTAAGGTAATTAAGGTCCTAGGCTTAACAACCAAGAGCTTCATATGCTTTTGATTCCTAGAATCTACTGATTGAGAATTTAAACATTCATCAACCTAAGCCATATCGGCCTGGAACTGTATGTTGCCAACTTCTCCATTTGAGTCAAGAACAACAAAAATTAAGGTTTGTTCAACAATTCCCACTATTAGTTTAGAAAAAATAGCACTAGAATCATTAGCCCCTCAAGACTAGGACTAGTTGGTGACATAATAGGATTATAATTTTGTATGCATAAGTCATTGTGTTATCTTGTTAGTTTTTAACATTTAGCATGTGGTTATATGGTATAAAATGGTAATTGGCTTTGTTTACACAACTTTGTCTGTCGATGGATGTCTTGGTGTGTGTTTGGATCTCAATTGAGTTCAACTGAATGCCAATTCATCTCCAACATTCCTTCTATGTTCGCTGCTTTGGAAAATGAGAATTTCTATTTACAAGGCTCCAAATAAAGTTCCAAATACGCCCTTAGTTATGCAATTACTTAGATTGAGTGTTTTTTACAAGTTACAATGACTAAGAATCAATATTTTCCCCCTTAAAATTTAACATTTCATTCTAGCTTCTATTCTAGGTAAATTAATTATTGTAATATTTTAGGACATCTATTTTTTGTTGATAGAATCTCACTTTGGTTTGTTTTCATTTGATTATCTTGGTATTTAATGATATTGATTTATTCTAAATTGCATTGTTGCTTACAATCAATTCTATTAAAAATATTTTTTTTTAACTTGTTTAACATCTAGCAATAGGATGAATTAAAGTTTACAATGATGCAAATTTTATTTTTTTGTGTTGGAATATAGTGTTTGATTGTTGAACAATGTTTTATAACAATAGGATGAGTTTTAGTTTACAATGATGTCAATGAATATCATATTTCTATCAATTAATAACAGGATGGTAAAAGGCCATTTGAATTGGTTTATCATGGTCATTTTGATGATTCACAGCCAAGAAATAATGTACCAGTCATTGAAGGTTGGTTTCTTATATTGAATTAGAGCATTGAACAATTATTTGAAAATTTTCAATTTTTTGACAGTAGTAACCATTTGATTTTCTATATAAAGAGACTTGAGTTTGGTAATAGATCATTTTCATAATAGCCAAGAGGGACCATCAAAGCAAAAACTTAGGTACTTTGTACATATTCTTCTCTTTTAAATTGTTTGAGAGTTTTTTGAGTTTACGTCTCAGTTACATGCACACGCTTAAGGTCATTATTTTTCTACTTGTATGAAGTGTCGGATGTAACACAAAGTAGCACCCAAGGAAGAAATTTTGATTGATAAACTGTAATTATCTAAACAAATAAAAAGAAATGACTATACTTTATATTTAGATTTATTTCTTTTGTATATTTTACAAGGAACATGTGATACCTATTATAGTGTTCAATATTATTTACGCAAAGAATTATGTAACTGAAAATTGGAGCTGAAAATCTTGTTATATTATGTTAGGATTCACTATTTGTTATTTTATGTAATTTGATATTAATAACAAAAAAGCTCATGAATTTGTTAGGAATAAGGGCCTATCACTAAAGTGCATTCTATATATAATATGAGGATAACTTATAGACACCTAGTATCTTATTAAAAAGAATAAGGGATTTTTTCCCTGATATAATGTTTGACTTGAAGAATTTGGAGGATGACTATCCTAATATTTTTTCTCGATAGCTTTCTAAATTCTAACCAAAAGGCTTTATCAGTACAAAACCATGCATAGTTTGATCCCTATAAAGTGAAAAGATGTGAAGTAAAAAAGTAAGGGTATTTTAACTATTAATTTTTATTAAAGTAACTTGTAAACATAATTACCATTAAACTAATGATAGATATATCCACACTTTCTCACTTTACACATTTCCTCACATTGGGAGAGTTAAATCCATATGTTTATGTTTTTCATTGCAATTCTTAACTATGTCTTGGATTCTAAATATGCATACTAAATATATGTCACTAGATAAATCATGATTGAGGCATGAAATTCTAGCTTGAATTTAAAAAGGAAAGTTATCTAAATATACATACTAGGTTTGTAATTTGTTTGCTTATGTAATATGTGTTTATGTGTGTGTATTATGTGTCTATCTATTCAAGAAACCTGAGAGCACTTGATACCTTTGATGATGTGTATTATTATATGGCTATGTGTATGCCAATCTACGAAGGCTTAACTGCTATTACACACGACCCCAAATTAATTATCAGTAAGAGTCTAGGAGATTAGTTTTCACAGGAACATAAACAAAGTATTAGTTGAGTTTGTAACTTCAAAGATACTTATATTATATGAGAGCTATTAATTTAGTGATTTCAATTATGAGGTATGAATGTTATATATTTACTAAATAGCCAATGTTGTTGGTGCCTTCTTTGTTTTGTTTTTCTTTTAAGCTTAAAAATGTCAAAAAAAATTAAGAAAAATACCTTTTGAAAGTGACAACATTTCAAAAAAAAAACAAAAATTCTTTCATCTTACCAAAGCAAAGTATTTTCTAAGACAAAGAAAGATGGACATTTCAAAAATATAAAAACATGTTTGTCATCATCAAAATTGGGGAATTGTTAAGTTAAAAGAATCTTAGATCCCTTGAGCTTATATTTTTAATGGTAAGAAACAAAACATATTTATAAGAGAAAATGTCCTTAAAAACGTCTTCGAAAATATTTGAAAAAACTTATCAAACAAAGTGTAAGATACAAATTGTCTATAAGATGATGTAAATTAAACGAAGCATACAATATGTCTCATATACATTAAATGCTTATTATTTATTGAGACTAATGACGAAAGCTTCTTCAATATTTTATTCCCACTACAAGAAAAATGTAAATTTCCGACGGAAAATTTCCGACGGATATGGATCCGTCGGAAATTTCCGACGAATTTATATTTCCGTCGGAAATTTCTGACAGAATTTTCTGTCGGAAATTTTCCGTCAGAAATTTCTGACGGAAATATAAATCCGTCGGAAATTTCCGATAGAAACTTTCCGACGGAAAATTCCGTCGGAAATTTCCGACGGAAAAATAAATCCGTCGGAAATTTCTGCCAGAAAATTTCTGACGGAATTATTCCGTCGGAAATTTCCGACAGAATTTTCTGTCGGAAATTTCTGACGGAATTTTCCATCGGAAATCTTATTTTTAATTTATTTTAAATTTCTTTTTTTAATTTCTTATTTTTAATTTATTATTTTTAATTTCTTATATATATTTGTAGTATTAAAAAATTTATATATCTTTTAAAGGTATAAATATATATTATAATTATTTATTACAAGTTTTTTATATCTACGATTAGTATTAAAGATGAAAATAAATTAGGTTATACTATATTTTATTATAATTTACTTGGTTTGAACCTAACTTTCTTTAAAAATATATATTTTAAGTGTGACTTATTTATCTATCATAGATAATTTTTAAATATTTGGGTAGAACTACAATCATATAGACTTATTTTATAATAATTTAACACTATTAAAAATATAAAAATCTATATGTTAAATTTATAAAAATAAACTTTAATTTATTTATGATATAAATCTGTTTTTAATATCTAATATATATTTTTAGATGATAATTTATTTTAAAATATATCTTATAATAACAATTCTAAATAGAATATAAATCTTATGATTTTTCTTATTTTGATTTTTTTAATCAATGTATACAATTTTACTATTTTGATTTTTTCAATCAACGTATACAATAAATAAAAAACACAAAAGAAAAACATGCATGCTACAAATTTTATTTTATCAAAAAATTATTTGTTTTAATATATTACATTATATATGTGAATATTAAGACATATATATATATACATATATATATTATAATTAAACTTTTTTTAAAAATTAATTCATTATTAAGAAATTTTTTTTATCACATGAGAATTAATTTCCTTCAAAAATTTGACAGATATCAAATAAATAAACATTTTTTCTGAATCTATATATTTATTTTATTAGAATATAATTTTTATTTTTTAAAATATATTATTTTTTTAGATAAAAAATTATGTATATGTCAAATAGTAGTGAGGGCAAGTGCCTCACTATTCCAAACGTGCAGCTGTCGCTGTATATATATGTATGTGTGTGTGTATATATATATATATATATATATATATATATAATATAAGGGGTTATAATTATATCGGTGTAATAAATAAATATTTATAATTTTATAAATTATATTATCATTATAAATTATAAAATTAAATAATTTAAATTATAATTTAAAATAAAAATAAGTAGATGTTAATTATAAAAGAAAGTACATATAAATAAAGAATAATTAAATATATTATTATTATTATTATTATTATTATTATTATTCGTAATATAAAATTATTATATATTATTATTATAGTACAAATATGAGATTGTATATTTGAGGATGACTTAAATGAATTAATTTGTACAAGTTATACCGACAACATACATAGACATTTCGGTAGCTTACTCATCAGAACTTCACAGTTAAGCGTGCTTGACCTGGAGTAGTACTGGGATGGGTGACCTTCTGGGAAGTCTCCCAGAAATTGCACAAGTAAGAATAAAACACGCTAAATAGTGAAATATTGTGAAATAGAACCCTTGAGAAGCCAAATATGAGAGTTGTTACATTAATAAATTTATTAAAATTAAAAAAAATTATAATTTCTGACGGATTTTTCTGTCGGAAATTTGACAGCAATTTCCGACAGATTTTTCCGTCGGAAATTTTGACAGCAATTTTCGACAGATTTTTCCGTCGGATTTTTCCGTCGGAATTTTCCGTCAGAAAATTCTGTCGGAAAAATTATTTTCGACGGATTTTTTTTTCCGACGCCACTTTTTCCGACGGATTGAAATCCGTCGGAAAAAGCAAAATCCGTCGGAAATTTACCTATTTCTGTCAGAAATTTACCTTAACAGATTGAACTAGAATATTATCTTGGAACTCACAAATTTGTTAAAGAGAACAAAATCATATTTTCATTAGGATCAACGATAAAGATCCCTAAAATCACGAAGAAAAACAGATAAAGTCATTACTACTACTACATTATGCTAACATTACTTCTACAAGCTCTGCTTGGTATGAAAAGTTGATAAGTAGTCTCCCTGATCAAATAAGAGGTATTATTTGGCGAAATGCACTATGCATTTAATGCTCACATTAAACGAGTCGAACAATTACCTACCATCACAAAAAAAATGATGAAGACAGACAAAACAAACTTGTGATCCAAGCTACTATATAAGAAGATTCAAAGCTCAAGAAAGAATACATATAAAAAGAAAAAAAGAAAGAAATAGAGAATAGACATATTGATACACTTGTACAAAACATACTCTCTGTAAATTTATTCTTTCTTGTAAACACGCATTGTTTTGTACTGGTTGTATAACGTCTTAGTGAGACGAACACAATAGTTGTATAACCTTCATAACCATTTTTATAAGGTTGAGCCTAGAGAGGCTTGTCTAAAAAAATACTTTTTTTGAGCTTGAAAAGGCTTGACTATAAAAGAATATTTGGTTAATCTTGGAGAGGCTTGTTATTAAAAAAATACTTAGGTAGTTGCTTTAAAAGGGAAGTCAAAGAATACTTAGAATTGAGCTAGAAGTGGCTTGTTGAAAGAATAATTGTATCCTTGTTTAAATATAGTGAACTCAATTTGGTTGTATTAAGAACTAAACGTAGTCTAGGTGGTTGAAACGATACAATATAAAACTATCTAATGTTTGATTTAATTGCTCTTCGCACTTTATCTTACTAGAGTTACTATTTCACTATGAAAAATATGTAAGTTTTGATACATATATTTAATCCCCACTTCTAATGTTTATCTTTTCTTCACAAAACCATTTTCCAAAAGAAATGGGCTTAGTTTTTTCATACCAAGCAGAAGTTGTATGCTTAAGCCTATAAAAAGCTTTATTGAGTTTGAAAGCATGAGAGGATAGTTTTTTGTTTTCAAAACCTAAAGATTGTTAACATAGAAGCAAAGGTTTAGCCTTTAATCTAGCAATAAGAGTAAAGGTTTTTGTGAACTCTATACCGTCCTGTTATGAGTAACCTTTGGCTACAAGTTTAGCCTTGTTTCTCACAACTTTACCTAATTTGTCTAGCTTGTTCTTGTAGACCCACTTAGTTTCTATTATTTACTTGTCTTGTGGGAGAGGTACAAGTTTCCAAACATTGTTTTTCTAGAATTGGTCAAGCTCCTTTAACATGGCTTTGACTCATTCCTTTGTCTTGCAAGGCTTTGTCCACAGTCTTTGTTTTACTTGCGAGACCAAGGTTATGTGAGATTGCTCTTTGAAAGACCCTCTATTCCTTACTTTTTCCTTTAGATCATTGATCATTTGATTGTCTAGGTGATGTATCTTCATTTCCTTGTTGTGCTTGGATGGCTCAGGTTTTATTTTGTCCACAAGATCGTTCGTTAGCCTATTGCCAATGATGTTTTCTTCTTATCATCAATTTGCAAATCCTCAAATGATTCTTCTAGCTTTGATCATTCATTATCATAGTATTCCTTGGACATTTATGAATACCCCAACAATGTTCCAACATCACACTTAGAATCAAACTTTCCCAAGTTATCCTTAGTGTTCAAGATGAAACATTGACATCCAAATGCGTGGAAAAATGATATGTTGGGTTTTTGTCCTTTCCAAAATTCATAAAGAGTCTTGTTAAGAATAGTATTATATAAATCTTGTTTTATAAATAAGATGCAATATTTATTGCTTTTACTCAAAAGTGATTGGGGATAAATTGTCATTTAACATGGTTCTAGCCATTTCTTGTAATGATTTATTCTTTCTCTTAACCACACCATTTTAATGTGACTTTTGTGGTGTAGAAAAGTTGTGGAGAATTTTATTGTCCATATAAAACCTCTGAAAAATTTCATTTTCAAATACACCCTCGTGGTCACTTTAGATAAATACAATGGAAATGCCTTTCTCACTTTGAATTCCTTTCCAAAAAAAATATATAGAAGACCTTGAAAGACTCATCCTTATGGCTTAAGAACAAAACCCATGTCCATTTAGTATAGTTGTCTACTATGACTAGTTCATATCTTTTACCATTAACACTCTTAAAGTTGTGTACCTTTGTGAACTCCTCTTATTAAGAGAATATGCACATGAAGGAGTTATGAGCTTTAGAGTTCAGAATGAATCTTTATTTTTGCTCATCATTCCATCTTGCCTTGGGAATTTCTTCGTTTTGGTCATTCATAGGTATGCAATCCCCATTCTCAACCACATCTCACATGTCGATGTGACAGCTTGTCCCTCATTTTCCATTTGGATCATTTTCTTCTACACTTTCAGATGCTCAACCCCAAGAGGGAAACCTCTGATACTAATTGAAGTTGAAATAAACACATAAAAGGAGAAGAAGGTTGAATATGTGCGCTTGAATTTTTAAACTTTTCACTAGTGGATAATTATAAGTTTATAAAGGTTGTTTGTCCGAAAGTGTGAGAGATAAGGGATGGAATAAAAACACTTTATATTTTCATATTGGTTCACTCAAGTGAGTTACGTCTAGTTACTTTCAAACTTTAAGGGTTCTATTAACTTGGAAATTTTTACAAAACAAGTACTCTTAATGTCATTCTAGGCTACACTAAGTATTCTTGAAAGACGAAATGTGCTTAAGTATACTTGAAGGAGGTTTAGTTTGCTAGGTAAGGATAATTAATTTAAGTTTTCTCTTATTGCCTAGTTGTTGTTAGGCAAGGATAGTTAGTTTAAGCAATCTGTAGAGGGAGAAGGAGGCAGCCCACAGTCATGAAGGCGTCAATGACAAGGTTTCTGAGGGTTTAGAATAGGAGGTAATAAGTGGGGTAGTTCTAAAAGAAAGGACAATCTTTTATTTCATAAATATTTTAATAAGGTTTATTAGTAATATTATATATTTTCTTAAATATATTTATAATCCTTCAAATTTAAAATTAATTTATTCTTGGTCCTTCAAGTTTAAAACTGAAACTAATAATTTTAGTCATTGTAATATCAAAAAAATATTATCAGTCTTTTAGATTATAAATAACATGTTTAATAGTGACATTGAGATAGTCATATAACATTTACTAAGTTTAATTCGATATTTTTACTAACAAGAATACTAATAACTGAAATTTGTGCGATAATATTTCACATATTTATTAACAAAATGTAGTTATAAGAATTAAAATAAAATTTTTATTTTTTTCAAATTATAATTTAAATTTGAGAAACTAAAATAAATTTAACTTAAATTTAAGAAATTTAAAACATATTTAAGATTTATATATTTTAAATAAATAAATAAAATTGAGAGAAAACTTGTCCACGATAGATTAGAGAGTCTATTGAATTTCCCCACCTTTGTAAGTGTCTTCATGGCCATACTCAAAGCCACTCAAAATGGCAAAAGACACGACAGCCTCAAATATTTTGCTTCTGCGCCACATAAGTCACAAATACAAAAGACAAAAAACAGCACAATTCCCTCTCTCTCTCCCTCTCTGTCAAATGAAAGGCTAAAAACTTGGATACCCATTGAGCATTAAAGGCTATGGCTTTTCTTCTAACCAACCTCAAACCTTCTCTGCTTCCCCAAACCAAATCAAAACCCATTTCCCAAACGCCTTCATCAGCAAAACCCACTTCTCAAAGCCCTTCATTGTACACCTCGTCTACTTCATTTTCCAGCCTCCAAACTTCCACTGCACAGGTTGCTCAGGGGAACACACCAACAACTGGTGCCAAAGACGAGCATCAGCAGCAAAAGGATGAGTTTTATCTCAATCTTGGCCTTGCTGTGAGGACCCTACGTGAGGACATGCCCTTGATCTTCATCAAAGACCTCAATTATGACATTTACAGGTGATTTTTTCATGTGGGTGTTTCAGTTATAATCATTGAGTTTGAGTTGTAGTTTTTGTATTATGTGTGTTTGTGTGGTAACCTGTTAGATTTAGGATGTTTATTGGAGGGGTGAAAATGTGGTTTTTAATGATGAATTTCATCGTTTCAGTATTTTTTTTTTTTCATCTTTGTGATGTGTGTTTCCATGTTATATGTGTGTGTGGTTTTCTGTTAGATTTAAGATGTTTCTTGCAGGGGAGAAATGGGGTTTTGATGTTGAATTTGGTCATGTCAGCATTTGAATTTTCATATTTGAGATGTGTGTTTTAATGTTATGAGTGAGTGTGGTTCTCTGTTAGATTTAAGAGGTTTCTTAGAGTGGAAAATGCGGTTATTTAATGTTGAATTTGATAATTTCAGTATCTGTTTTTCATCTGAGATGTATGTTTTTGTGTTATATGTGTGTGGCTTTCTGTTGGATTTAAGATGTTTCTTACAGGGGAAAAATGGTTTCCTTTTTTAATGTTGAATTTGATCATTCAAGTATTTGAATTTTAATCTTCGAGATGTGTGTTTCTGTGTTATGTGTGCATGTGAATATGTGTGGTTTTCTGTTAAATTTAAGATGTTTCTTAGATGGGGAAATTGTGCCTTTTTAATGTTGAATTTGATTATTTCAGGGATGATATAACATTCAAAGACCCTTTGAACACATTTAATGGTATTGAAAAGTACAAATTGATCTTCTGGGCATTGAGGTTTCATGGTAAAATTCTGTTTCGTGAGATTGCTCTGGATGTATATAGAATAATGCAGCCTTCAGAGAATGTGATATTGATCAGGTGGAACTTGAGGGGCGTGCCTCGGGTTCCGTGGGAGGCTAAAGGGGAATTTCAGGGCACTTCACGGTATAAATTGGACAGAAATGGAAAAATTTATGAACACAAAGTTGACAATTTAGCATTTAATTTTCCGCAGACCCTCAAACCGGTTTCAGTTTTGGATTTGGTTACTGCCTGCCCTGCAAGTCCAAATCTAACATTTTCTTGGGGTCCTGTGGATTCTAACTTCTCTTCATGGATAGAGTTTTATCAGGCTGTTAAGGATACATTGGATCAAGAAGAGGGGTTGCTGCCACAAGATTGTCTGGCTACATGTTCATAATGACCACTTAGTGAATTATCTCATAGATGGTGTATACTACAGATTGTAATAGGTTAGATATGATGAAATTTGGCCAATAGCATAAAATGGTTTTTTCTCAAAGGACAGTGGGCCTGTTTGGAAAGCTTCTCTAAAAGTACTTCTAGGAGAGAAAAATAGGAAGGAAAATTGAAATATGTTTCTCCTTAAGTTAAAAGTAACTTATGCATGAGTTAAAAATAAGATGTTTAAGAAATTAATAAAAGAGAACTTCTACAAATTATTTTATGCATAAGTTATTTTTATCTTATGAAAAAGTTTATTTTATTTTTCCTTCCTATTTCTCTCTCCTATAAGTGCTTCTAAAAAAGTTTATCCAAATAGACCAAGAGTGTATATAGATAGGCAGGGATGCAAAAGAGTACAAATTGCCCATTCTGATGTTGAAGGCAATGAAGGTTTTTATGTCTGGTGAGTTTACACATATGAGACACAGATGAGATAGATCAATATGCTATAATCAGAACTTTATATTTTAAAATTATTTTGATTCTCTTACAGAATGAAATCTTGTCATTTATTTCTCATATAATTGTTTAACATATGGATTGCACGTGTTTAAATAGATAAATTTTTATACTCTCTTTCTGGCTTCATGCATCATAGTGTCAGAGTAGTTAATTGTATGCATCTTTGCGTGTGTGTTGGTTTCAATTTTTATATGTAAACCTTCTTATAACTTCGATTTCCTTGGCCATAAGAAAAGCTTTTGTCCAACTGGTAAAGTCAGAATATATTGTCTTAAAGACATCTTAGCTTAGTTCCATTTTTCCGCAGGCTAGTGTTGGTCAGATACAAAGATCTTGTTAATACTTATTTTTCATTTTGTGAATAACAACTCCAGATGTAACTTATTGAGACAAATGAAAATCAATGAGTTAATATTAATTTATATAGTATCAACATTTATGCTACGTCTGTTGTAGTTTAGTTATTCTCAACTTTCTTGACAGGTTATCATCAGAAGTCAGAACACAGTTGATTGTTAGTTTTCATACAAAGTGTAGCTCTGTTTTTAGTATTCCATTCCATTTGCAAGCTAGTGCCATTAGTGAAGCCTTTGAAAGTCTAAAATTGTTTATGGCTTCACAATCACTTCACTAGGAACTGTTCCATCTTATGAAATGTGGATTTTGGCTAGTAATTGAACTTTTTCATGTGTATTAGCTGCTGTGCAAAAACTGTTAGCTATATTCTGAATTCTAACATGCCCATTCTAATTTCTAAGGGCCTATTGAAGATTTTTTTTTTTTCTTTTGAAGAGGTACGTAAACTTATGAGAGTTTAATAAGTCTATTGGTTTATTTTACCAAGCTTCACAGAAAGGTTAATGAATAAAGTTGACTTAAATATGTTTTTAATCTTATATAATAAATGAGTTTCCATAAAATAAAATAAAAATTATCTTTATAAAATTTGTAAGCATTTTCCTTGATCTTTACTCTTTATCCTTGTAAAATAAGTAATTTTTTGTTTTAGTTCATGTAAAATATTATTCTTTGATTTTCACTCCTAAAATCTAAAATATTTATTTTTGGTCCCTATTAATGATTTAAGGTAGATAAAAGACATTTATTTTAAGGACATTTACAAAATTTTAGAGATGTCATACATTAACATAATATTACTAACAGTTGTGAGTAATACCTAAGATGGTCATATAACTTTTTAATAAATAAATAAGTAGTTAAAAATATTACATAATAATAAGGACTAAAAATAATAATTCTAAATTTTAGAGGGATGAAGAATAGAGAAAAAAAAATTACTAGAACCAAAATTAAAATCTACTCATTTTACTTGCACTAAAAATGTTTAAATTAAAAAAAAAAGGTTTTAATTACCTTTATTGTCACCCATCTTTCACATTTTCCCAAATTTTGCTATCCAATTTTTTAAATCGCACGCTTTATTACTTAACTTTCAAAATTACCATTTTGTGACCTCATTAATTGAGTGATTGATGTTAATTAATTTTTTATATGACATATTGTTAACATGATATATTAATTATTAATGTGGCACTTAACCGATGATGTATCATATTATGTCACATCTTATATGTATGTTTATTAACATTTTATGTCAATTGTCGATGTGTTACATTAATATTTAACGTGTTGCTTCAATAGGCAATTAATAGTGTTAAATGATCAACTAATCTAATGATTAAATGTGAGAAATTTTAAAAGTTGGGTAACAAAATTTGCAAAAATATAAAAGATGGGTGGCAAAAAGCATTTAAAAGCCACCTTAGATTTTGTACCTGTCAAAGGATACACCGGTAATTTTCTCGTATTCTGAGGGCCGAACGAGTACTCCGATCGAATATTCTGGTAAGCTGGGGGTGGAGATACCTGCAGAAGGCACTCCGACGCTCAAGTCAGAATAAGCACAAATATCGATGACAATTAATGAACAGTGACGTTACCTTTTAACGTGAGCTATTTATACCGACATCTATGGGCCCTGGTGTCCTTGGGCCCCGTGACGACTATCGCATTAGGTAATACGTCCTTAATCAGCTTATGAATATGATTATCTCTTAACTCTTGATTAGGGATAATCTTACACTCCTGATTAAGGATCTGAGTTATTATAGTGGCCGATGTCTGATCGGCCATCCGGCTCGGCCATCTGGGTGCCGATTAGGTATCGACAACCTGATTCGGCCATACAAGTGCTGATTGGGTGTCGGCTAACTGGTGACCGAGTGGCCCTACTAGTACACTTGCCCCCTAGCCTAGGGGAAGGTCTAGCTTCTTCAAGGGTAAAGAGATGGAGTTATGGCGAATGGGGAGTTGAAAGGTTAAGCAATCTCTACCGTTGAGTCTTGAAGATCAGACGGTTATGCTTTTTCAAATATTTGAAGTTTCCCGCCTATTTTCCTTGCTATATATAGGGATGAGTGGTAGGGCCTCTCCTACACATCGCTCTCAGCCGAATCACATTCTCCGAACGAGTTCGAAGAGCTAACCGTGCGCTTTGAGTGGTCGTTTCAAGCTTTAATTTTTGGTAAGTTTTGTTCTTATGATTACTTCTTCTGAGAGCTCTTCGGCCAGTGAGACTCGGTCGTCATCATCCGAGGGGTCTTCGTCCAGGGGTTCGGGGCATGCATGCATGGAGATACCACCGAATGAAGATAGGCGGTCCAGTGATAGTGGGAGTACATCCGAAGAGACTTCGACCAGTGGGAGCCAAGAGACGCCGATTAAAGCGAAACGTGTCTCGAATCGGCAAAGATACGGGCCATCCGAAGTGCCGGAGTACGAATGGGTGAATGGCGAGGTAACCTCATACTATTCTCGCTACCGAGATACTTCAATGATTACAAATTTGTTGGAGTACACCAAGTTTTTGAACTTCGATGTTAAAGAGGAGCCGTATCCGATTGGGATTCGGGCTTGCCGAAACAACGCCTTTCCCAATCCCGACCTGGTATGCTTGGACAAACAGGCCGACAGGATGGCGTCCTTCTATATGTACGACTGCCTGTTACGAGATTTGAAGGTTAAGCTGCCATTCGACGAGTTTACCATGGGGGTACTCAGGGTTTTGAACGTAGCGCCGACCCAACTTCACCCAAATAGCTGGGCTCAACTTCAAGGCTTCAAGCACTTGTGCCGATGTGTGAACATTAGGCCTTCACCATTGCTTTTTCTCTATTTCTATTCTTCGCGACCTTCGGATTTAGCCAAATGGGTATCTCTTAACCGAGTGGGGACTCGACAACTTCTGGATAGTTTTACCTCTTCATATAAAAATTTCAAGGCTGGATTTTTTCGAGTAACCATTCGTCCGAATGGGCGTCGTTTCTTCTTCGGGAATGATGAGAGGAGTTTATTTCCTTTTTACTGGACGTGTGACCCTCGGCCATATGATGAGGTACCGAACGAGCTTCTCACCGCCGAAGAGCTACGAGATATACAATTTTTGCTTCAATTGCCTCGGCGCTTGCCGACGAGGTCACTAATTAATGTAGTCGAGTCACCTGGATGGGAGAACGACTTGATAGGTACGTGATTTGTCCCGTTTTTGCCTTAAGCTAAATGCATATTGATGTTCACTTAAATGTTTTTTTGTAGGAATCATGGTGGTGGCCGGCGCTGATCAATTCAACATTCGGAACTTACTAGCTGGCCGAATGCAGCAGGCCAAAACTTCGGGGGTTGTAGGTAGCTCGTCAATTGCCCAGACTCCTCGACCAGAGCAGGATAACCGAAGCCCTCCTTCTCCGACCCGTAAGCAGAAGAAGGGGAAGAAAGGGAAGGGAGCTGCTCAAGAAGGTCACAAGAGGAAAAGTGCCGAAGAGAGGCCTGAGAAAAGTAAGAAATCAAAGCAGACCGTGGCTTCTCCGGGCGGAACTGTAATTTGTGTGCCTCCTGCTTTGATGTCAAGGAACTTCTGGGGCGAGGGTGCTTCGGCCGACTCTCTGATTCGGCCTGATAATATTTCAGAGGAAACCCGAGAGTTTTTGGGGCAATTGGATGTGGCTTCAAAGTGGAAATATTATTGTGAGGTACAGTCTCGGTCCCTGGTGCTTGCACATCAACTTGCCATGGGTCCGGTCGGCGAGCTGATGCAACTGAGACAAAGGCTTGGGGATGCCGAAAAGACAACGGCCGAGGCCATAGCAACGGCCGATGAAGCCCTTGCCAAGACTCGCCAACTTGTTGCCGAACTGGACGTGCAGAGACGCAACAACGACACTCTTCGACTGGACCTTCAAAAGGCAACCAACGAAGAGCAGCGCCGAGCAGAGGAGGCCAAGGCCGAGTTGGAACGATTAAAAGAGGAGGCGCAAGATCGCATCGTCGCCCAGCATGAAGCCGGCTTTCGGCATGCTCTTCGCCAGGCTAGGTACTTCGGTCGCTTTCGGGAAGGTTTTGAGTTTGACATGACTAAAGACTTTTACCAGGGGTCTTTCATGTCTTTCCAAGATATGCCCGAGGGAGCCATTCCCGATAGCGATGAGCCGACTGATTACCCTGAAGATGAAGACCCCCACGATGTTTCGGGTGATGAGGTTGAGAATGAGCAAGAGGAGCCGAACCAAGACCAAGAGGACGAGCCTGAGACACAAGAGGATGCTCCAAGCCACGCCGACGAGTGATCATTGACTTTGTTTTTTTTTTTTTTGGTAAGGGCCGATAGAGCCCTCGTTGTATCTCAGGTCGATAGAGCCTGCCCTTTTTTGGTCAATGAAAAAGACAATGTGTTTGCGTACCAGAACGATGTTGTGTGTCTTTAACTTAGAATAATTTAAGCAAAAACTTTAGCTGAATTGAATATCCCATACTGCGTGTTAAGCCAAAACCGAAGGAGGTCTTTTGAGATGGTTACCTTCATGGGAACAACATCGATTGGACTCACTTGGAAGCGCGTACTTTTGGCTCAATACCGAACGAGTGGGGAAAGGTACTTTTTCCGAACCTATGCCGAATGGACTCATTCGGAAGAGCTGACTTGAGGCTCTAATCCGAATGAGCTTATTCGGACTTGGTCTCTTTTGATCAAAAACCGAATTAGATTGCTCGTACTTGCTTCCTCGCTGAGCGAAGACTGAGTGGGGAAAGGTACTTTTTCCGAACCTATGCCGAATGGACTCATTCGGAAGAGCTGACTTGAGGCTTTAATCCGAATGAGCTTATTCGGACTTGGTCTCTTTTGATCAAAAACCGAATGAGCTTATTCGGACTTGACTTCTTTTGGAGCCTGTGCATGGTTTTAAAGGCACGTCCTTGGCCGAGTGGGGTCACTCGGGAGGGAAGCTTGTTTGTACGATTCCAAAGGCACGTCCTTGGCCGAGTGGGGTCACTCGGGAGGGAAGCCTGTTTGCACGATTCTGAAGGCACGTCCTTGGCCGAGTGGGGTCACTCGGGAGGGAAGCCTGTTTGTACGATTCCGAAGGCACGTCCTTGGCCGAGTGGGGTCACTCGGGAGGGAAGCCTGTTTGTACGATTCCGAAGGCACGTCCTTGGCCGAGTGGGGTCACTCGGGAGGGAAGCCTGTTTGTACGATTCCGAAGGCACGTCCTTGGCCGAGTGGGGTCACTCGGGAGGGAAGCCTGTTTGTACAATTCCGAAGGCACCTCCTTGGCCGAGTGGGGTCACTCGGGAGGGAAGCCTGTTTGTACGATTCCGAAGGCACGTCCTTAGCCGAGTGGGGTCACTCGGGAGGGAAGCCTGTTTGTACGATTCCGAAGGCACGTCCTTAGCCGAGTGGGGTCACTCGGGAGGGAAGCCTGTTTGCATGATATGGAAGGCACGTCCTTGGCCGAGTGGGCTCACTCGGGAGGGAAGCCTGTTTGTACGATTCCGAAGGCACGTCCTTAGCCGAGTGGGGTCACTCGGGAGGGAAGCCTGTTTGCACGATATGGAAGGCACGTCCTTGGCCGAGTGGGGTCACTCGGGAGGGAAGCCTGTTTGTAACAACTTGAATGAAGATAATACACAGACTGAGTTGAAATGTGTTTCATTAATATGACGTGCCTCGTTAAAAACCTTGTCAGCCAAAACCCCTTTTCACTTTTTTATAAGGGGAGAAAAGACTGATCAAGGAAAAGAGTGCACTCTGCATACATTGATTGATAATCTTTACAAGAAATTTGGTTAACTGAAATAAGCTTTCAAATGAGTTGAGTTCCACGTTCTTGGAATGATCTTTCCCGAAAGCTCTTCCAATTTGTATGCGCCGTTGTCGAGAGAGTGGCGGATTCTGAATGGGCCGTCCCAGTTTGCCGCTAATTTACCTTCACGGGGGTTGCGCCTGGCCGATCCTTGAACGCGCCATACCAGGTCTCCTTCCTTAAAACATCGCTTTGAAAGCGCAGAATTGAATCGCCTGCTCATCCTCTGTTTGCATGCCTCGGCTATGATGCGTGCCTTGTCTCGGACTTCATCTACAACATCAACCTCTGCCCGAAGGGATAAGTTATTGCTTGCCTCGTCAAAATGTATCCGACAGAACGAAGGCTCGCCAACTTCTACGGGGATCATGGCATCCGTACCATATGTCAATCGGAACGGGGTTTCCTTTGTTGTTGACTGAGGTGTGCATCTATAAGCCCACAAGACTTCTATCAGCTCTTCGGCCCAGGCGCCTTTAGAATCTCCTAAGCGCTTTTTTAGTTCTGTTAGAATGACCTTGTTCGCAGCCTCGGCTTGCCCGTTTGACTGAGGATGTTCAACCGATGTGAATCGGTGTCGTTTACCCAAGTCGGTGATAAATTTGTTTAACTTCTTATCTGTGAACTGAAGACCGTTGTCTGTTATAATTGCATATGGTATGCCGAATCTTATGACGATATTCTTCCATAGGAACTTCTGAACCATGCTGGTCGTGATCGTGGCTAGCGGTTCGGCCTCTATCCACTTTGTGAAGTAGTCGATAGCGACCAACAGAAATTTACATTGTCCTTTGGCGAGGGGGAATGGACCGAGGATGTCCATCCCCCACAAGGCGAACGGCCAAGGAGCACTAATACTATGTAGCTCTTCAGCCGAGGCGTGAATTATGTTTCCATGGCGCTGACATTGCACGCATCGCTTTACAAATTCGGCGCAATCGGTTTTAAGAGTTGGCCAGTAGTACCCCGCTCTCAATACCTTGGCTGCCAAAGTTCTTCCACCCGAATGAGACCCACATATGCCTTCATGGATTTCTCTCAGGACATAGTCTGCTTGTGCTGAATCAAGGAATTTCAGTAGTGGAGTGGAGAAGCCCCTTCGGTACAATTCTCCGCTAACAACCGAGTATCTGGCTGCCTGCGTTTGGAGCTTTTTGGCGGCTGACGGATCAATTGGTTGCTTGCCCTTTTCAATATAATCCATTATCTCGGTTACCCAAGTTTGTTGGGGTTCATCAACCGACATACATTCAATCGGGTTGACACTAGGAGTTGCAAGGTCGAGATGAAGAGTAGTTTGAAGCTGCCCAGGTTTTTGACTACTGCTAGCCAACCGAGCTAGCTGATCGGCACGCTCATTGTGTTCTCGGGGGGTATGTTTGACCTGGACTTCATCGAAAGTGTTGCGTGTGTTCTGGAACAAGTGGTAATATTTCAACAAGTTAGAATCTTTCACCTGAAAGTGATCATTGACTTGCTCCGAAACAATATTCGAATATGTCCAACACAATACTCGCCGAGCCCCAACCTCTTGGGCGAGCCGTAGTCCTGCTAGTAATGCCTCGTACTCCGCTTGATTATTTGAGGCCTTGAACGCAAATCGTAGGGACTATTCGAGAACCAACCCGGTTGGTCCTTCAAGGATTATTCCTGCTCCGCTACCTTGGCTATTTGAAGACCCGTCCACATGCATTGTCCACAAATCACTCTCAAAGTGGCCTTTCGGATGTAATTCATTTACAAAATCGGCCAAGCACTGGGATTTAATCGGGCCTCACGCCTCAAAAGTTATATCAAACTCCGAAAGTTCAATTGACCAGGCCATCATTCGCCTAGCCAACTCTGGTTTGCGCAAAACCTTGGCAACTGGGCAGTCAGTTCGGACGACCACATGATGACTTTGAAAGTATTGCCGGAGACGACGAGCCGTGTGAACTAGTTCGAGCGCCACTTTCTCCAAGAGTTGATATCTTGTTTCTGCTTCTTGTAGCATTCGGCTAATGAAATATACCGGCCGTTGCACGTCCTTTTCTTGCACTAAGACGGAACTTATGGCTTCATTCGACACGCACAAGTACACCACCATGTCTGCCCGTGGGTCGGGCTTAGAGAGAATGGGGGGGGAGCCGAGACGTTGCTTTAAATCTTGGAAAGCCTATTCACAACCGACGGACCATTCAAATTTTTTGACTTTCCTTAACAAACCTACAATAGGTTTTGCTAGCTCGGCGAGACATGGTAAAAATCTTGATAGGGATGTAAGCCGCCCGGCCAACTTCTGAACTTCTTTGAGGTTTTGGGGACTTCTCATATCAATGACTGCCCGACATTTATTGGGGTTGGCTTCGATGCCCCTCGCTGACAGCATGAAGCCGAGAAATTTGCCCCCCGATACGCCGAACACACATTTTTCTGGATTGAGCCGCATGTCATATTTGCGGAGTTGGTGGAATATTTCAGAAAGGTCAGCTATGTGTTGGGCGATGTCTGCCGATTTTACTACCATATCATCGACGTACACCTCGATATTCTTGCCGAGCTGGTGTCGAAAAATTTTGTTCATCAACCTTTGATAGGTTGCTCCTACGTTTTTCAGGCCGAAAGGCATCACCCGATAACAATAGTTGGCGGTGTCGGTGATAAAAGCTGTCTTTTCTTCATCGCGGGGATGCATTCGGATTTGGTTATACCCCGAATAAGCGTTGAGAAAGGTGAGAATCCTATGTCCTGACGCACCGTCAACCAATCGATCAATGTTTGGGAGCGGGTAAGCGTCCTTCGGGCATGCCTTATTGAGATTAGTGTAGTCGGTACACATTCTCCATTTGCCATTCGGCTTTTTCACCATTACTACGTTCGCCAACCACGTAGTATACTGAACTTCCTGAATAAACCTGGCATTAAGTAATTTTGCCACTTCTGCTTCTACTGCAAGTTTTCGCTCGGTTCCCATTTTCCTTTTACGCTGAGCAACCGGTCGAGCCTCAGCGCATATTGATAACTTGTGACACATAAAGTTTGGGTCAATGTCAGGCATGTCGAAAGGTGTCCAAGCAAAAAGGTCCTTATTCCGAGTGATCACAAGACTTAGGGCAGAACGATCGTCCTCGGATATCTTGGCGCCTATATACGTAACCTGAGTGGAGAGTGAACCGAGCTGTAACTGAACTTTTTCTTCTACTGGTTGTACGCGTTCTTCGTCATTCATTCTCGGATCGAGATCCCAATTTACGGGCTCGTCTGATGCCGAAGAAGTGATAGCATGAACCCTTTTTGATTTTGATTGTCGTTCCTCCACCGGGGATATTCGCAAACTAGCGAAGTAACACTCTCGAGCAGCCTTTTGATCAGCATGAATAGTAATGATCTTTCCTTTGTCGGATGGGAATTTCATTGCTAGGTGTGGTGTTGAGACAATCGCTCCCAGCATGTTGAGTGAGGGGCGGCCGAGGAGGATATTATATGACGTGCTGGCGTGTACCACGATGTACTTCACTTGAATTTCTCTGCTCTCCTGTTCGTCAAAACAAAAACGGGTATAGAGATTAATATACCCCTTAGTACCTCTTTCACCTGAAAAACCGACGAGGGGGTCATCATATGGGATTAACTCCTTTTCCGAAATACCCAACTGTTTAAAGGTATTCCAGTATAGAATATCTGCCGAACTGCCTTGATCAATTAACGTCTTCTTGACTATACAGTTATGAATTTCTACGCTGATCACCATCGGATCGTCCTGCTCGGGGTCAATACCCTGAAAATCAGCATCTGTGAAAGTTATGGTTGGCAATCTTCGGGAAGGTTGCCTATCCACGGCATGTACCGATCGGATAGCCCGCAAGTGCCTCTTTTGGGCTGAAGAAGTAGAGCCCCCGCCTGCAAATCCTCCTGCGATTGTATTAATGACCCTTCTACGCGAAGATGCCGGGTCGTCTTTCCTGTCCCGTGATCTGCTTCGCTCACACCGAGACCTCTCAGCTTGGTCCTGAGTTCGCCGATCTTGGTTTCGAGGCTGATATGAAGAGCGGCGCCGAGAAGAATCTGATCGATCGACGAAATTATGAAGCTGGCCTTGTTTGATCAAGTCTTCAATTTTATCCTTCAAGGCGGCACACTCTTCTGTGGAATGACCCCGATTGCGGTGATATCGACAAGATTTGCTGGTATCAGCGTGTGGTGGAGTGGAGGCCCTTTTCGGCACTGCCAGAACTTCCGATGAGAGAGCCTATTCCAGTACTGCTACTCTACTGGAATTCAGGGGGGTATAATGAGAGTATTTCGGTCCACGAACGGGTCTATCTCTTAACGCTATCTCTTTACCTCGACCCCTGAACGGTTGTTCTACTTGCTTTTCGGCCTTACTCACTGGTTCGGCTCTGGCTTGATTACGATATTCTGCCAACTCGTCCATTTGCATATACTTGTCAGCCCTCCTTCGCAGGTCATTCATGTCCGAAGGAGGCTTTTTACAAATGTTATTGACGAACGGTCCCGACTTTAAAGCGGTTGTGAGGTGGTGGAGCGCTACGGCCGGATTGAGATCTCGGATCTCCAAGGCTGCCTTGTTGAACCGATCCATAAACGTCCTGAGCGATTCCTTCTTGTCCTGCCGAAGGCTGACCAGCGATAAAGAAGTCAAGCTATGGGGACGACTCGTTGCGAATTGAATGGTGAACTGGGCGGATAACGTGTTGAACGAGTCTATTGAATTGGGGGGTAGCCGAGTGAACCAGCTCAAAGCCCTGCCTTTGAGAGACGTCGGGAAAATGCGACACAAGGCAGCATCGTCTGTGGTGCTCAAGGTCACCTGCGTAAGAAAAACATCAAGGTGTTCATTAGGGTCGGTTGTACCGTCATATTTATCAATGGGTAATGCTTTCCAATTATCAAGCAGGGATAGTTGCATAATAGAAGGTGTGAAAGGGTGGCGATGCGATCCAATAGTTGCCACGTCAGTGGGACGGCCGACTGTGGGCAAAGCCAAAGGGAGTTTTTCGGGTGCTGCAGCCGAACCATGTGGAACCGACGTGTGGACTCCATGAGACTGGTAGGACCCCTGTGTCTGAGTATTGGTGGGCTGAGTAGGTTTCCATGAAGGGTCTGGATTTTTCAGTGCTTCATTTTCAGCCCTCAAGGACGAAAGCTCTTTCGCGTCCTTTTCCCGCTGTTGTTTCATAGCCTCCATCTCTTGTTTCAGTAGACGAACGGTCTCAGACAGATCGGTTTCGTCTACTACCTCCACATGCTCTTCTTTGGTCTGGTGGTCTCCTGTGTTTGTTCTTCGTGTTTTCGCCATTTCCTTGTCAAGTCTTCAAGTCGTTCTCAATTCGGCCCCACGGTGGGCGCCAAAATGTACCTGTCAAAGGATACACCGGTAATCTTCTCGTATTCTGAGGGCCGAACGAGTACTCCGATCGAATATTCCGGTAAGCTGGGGGTGGAGATACCTGTAGAAGGCACTCCGACGCTCAAGTCAGAATAAGCACAAATATCGATGACAATTAATGAACAGTGACGTTACCTTTTGACGTGAGCTATTTATACTGACATCTATGGGCCCTGGTGTCCTTGGGCCCCGTGACGACTATCGCATTAGGTAATACGTCCTTAATCAGCTTATGGATATGATTATCTCTTAACTCTTGATTAGGGATAATCTTACACTCCTGATTAAGGATCTGAGTTATTATAGTGGCCGATGTCTGATCGGCCATCCGGCTCGGCCATCTGGGTGCCGATTAGGTATCGGCAACCTGATTCGGCCATACAAGTGCCGATTGGGTGTCGGCTAACTGGTGACCGAGTGGCCCTACTAGTACAGATTTTCTAATAAAATGTATAACTAAGCTTATGAAAAAACTATCATTTAATAAAAGTATATTTAATAAAAGTATATTCAACTAGTCTTTAATCAATTATTTATTCAGTTATGTTGATCAATTTTTTTGTAATAAAAAAATGCACAAATATATTATCAAATGATTTTTTGTCTAAACAATAATTTTCTTAATAGAAATTATTAAATATTTTTTAGAAAGTATAAAAGTAATGAAATTTTTTGTGTATTTTCATCTGACATTAAATATGTTTTTAGTTTTTAAACTTTTGTCAATTTTTTTTATTTTTTTAATAAATTTTATTTGATTTTAGTTCTTATAATTTTTCTTCATAAACAAATTTTTTTGACGTTAAGGTTTTCTTATATTTATGAAAGTTCTTGAGTTTAAATAGTTGAAAATGCATATGCGTTGAAAAATCAGTGGTAAAGCTATGTCTTCCTTAATAATGATGTCAAGTGGTTTGAAACAAAATAGTTAAATGTGATATGTAGTAAGTGGAGTTCATGGGTTTGAACAAGAGGATACAAATGAGAATAAGAAATAAGTCAATTAAATTGGTTTGATTTTTTTATTAGGTTAAATATGAATAAAATCAAATAAATTTGATGTTAATTGATTCGAATCACAAATATGCATGAGTTCGATTGGTTCAGAGAATTTGATTTTAATTAGTTGGAACAATATGATAGAACCAATAATCTAAATTAAATTAATTAAATTGATTAGATTTTTTTTATCAGATCAAATCTAAACAAAACAAATAAATTTGATTTTAATTGTTTTAGATTAAGGATTTTGATTTTAATTGTTTTAGATTAAGGATTTACATTTTACAGATTTAATGACCCAAGAATCAAATTAATTAAAAAAAATTATTTTATTTTAATATTATAATTATAATCTTAATATTATTTTATAATATTATAATTTTATTAGCAACACTATATTGCACTAATACTCTAACAATACTAGTTATTTTATAATATTATTATTTTATTAATTATCTAATACTTGTAACGACCCGACTGGTCACTACACACGGCATAGCACACTAGAAACACCAGACAGATAGAACAAGTATATAAATATAGGATCTAGAATATATAAATATACAAAGTTCCAGTCTGACTAGAGTTAAAGTGTACCAAAGAAGTTTACAACCAAATGCTACTATCCCAAGTAGCCACAAGCAAAACAACCACACAAGCAAAACAGCTGCAAGGTCCGCCGGAGACTCACCACAAGACGCCCACCTATTCCTGCCCTGCTCCCATACATAGTATGATCATCGCAGTCCAATAACATGGAAAACAGCAAAAGGGTAAGCTAGTGAAATTAAAATTCAACATACAATTATATGAATATCAATATGAATAACCACAAATACAGTTATCACACACTTGTACAGCTTACACCACTCAACGATATCAGCACCGCAATACGGCAATATCAGCACTGCTAAGCAGCAACAACAGCACCACTCAAGTGGCTATGATGGCACCGCGCAGCGGCAACAACAGCACCGCCTTAGCGGTTAGAATCAGCACCACATGTGTGGCTAACAACAGCACCGACTTAGCGGCTATAATATCACCCAATCCAGCATAGCTCAGCACAGCACAGCACAGCACAACACAGCATAACACAGCACAGCCATTCAACAAAATTATTATTTTCTACAATTCAGCCCAACAGTCTATAATTCCGCTATACTATATAATTTCTCTTATTAATCCATTGATTCCAGCTCAACAATACACCTCTAATACAACTAACATATATATATCTCAGCTTTATCCCCTAGTCATTACAGCATATTCATCAAATTCAACTTGGTTCAGCATATAACATCATTGATTAACAATTTTGGCACAACTCAACAGCCAACATCATATAGATCATCATCTCCTTGCGCGCCCGGCGCACTCGAGGTCGCGCCCAGCGCGGCTTGACCCGAGAGCACCAGGACCAGCGCGCCCAGCGCAGGAGTACTCGCGCCCAGCGAGACTCAACCCGAGAGCACCAAGGCTCTCCCGCTCCTGGCGCAATTCCAAATTGCGCCCAGCGCCTGCCTGGCAGAGACTCAAGGAATCTCGTGCGCTCAGCGAGGCCTAACCCGCGCCCAGCGTGGGGAAGGCAGAGACCTACCAAGGTCTCGCGCCCAGCGCAATTCGCAATTGCGCCCGGCGTGCTCTTGGCAGAGACTCCCAAGGAGCCTCCGCGCCCAGCGAGTTCAAGGTGCGCCTAGCGCGACCCAAGTATCCCAAAAAAACATGTTACTCTTGATATCGCGCCCAGCGCAGCTCGAGCAACGCCCGGCACGGGCCAACCAGAGACTCCCATTTACAAGCTCGCCCAGCGCACACAGTCTTGGCCCGGCGGACTTGCCTAAACAGAGTCTCCTGGTGGTCGCGCGCCCGGCGCGAAGAACAACGCCCAGCGCGAACTCATCAGTAACTCTCCCAAGTTCGAAAAATTCCCAAAACCTGCAAAATTTCACAGCAAACTCACATGCAAATGGTTCAAAATGCTACATTTTCATCAAGGAGCTCGAAAGTTCCAGCTTTATACGCATGCAACAACAGATCAAAGGAATCCCAAATTTTTACTCCAAACCATAAAACCCCAAAACCCCAATTTTTCCAGCAACCCAGCCAAAACACAATCAATTACCAGCAGCCAGATGAGTTCCTACACCCATTTTCCAGTCAAAAACGCAGCCAAAATACTAACTTCCCTTACCTCAGTTTTGAAGAAAATCCGAGTTTCGGGTCTGCGGAGATTGGAGAAGAAGAGAAACTTGAATGAAGAAAGGAGGAAATCTTCAGCTAGCCCTTGCCTAAGCTTGATCAGCACCTTCAGCTGCCAAATATCACCACAAGCAAGAGGAAGAAAAGGAGAAGTGAGAGCCTTGAGAGGGGAAGAGAGAATTTTTCTAGTGAGAGTTGGGAGGGGAAGTGTGTATATACCAGCCACGGGTCTCACAATACTCACTTAATTTTTTTTTAGGAAAATAAGATTATGTCATTTCATTCAAAAATAATTGGAACAATATATGATGGAATAAATTCAAAAGTGTGAGAGCTAACATAAAATCGTGACGCCCTAGCTAAACAGTGAGCGACCCGATTGGCTTGCCTCGGAATGAACTTTAGTGATAAGTTCGGATGATTGTGTAGCAATCTTCTACACTTATTAAGAAGAGACCCATATTCTGAGTGGTGTGATTGAGTCCTAGATAGAGCGTTAAAGACAGATTTACAATCCGACTCAATGGTAACGTGAGTGAGGCTCAAAATTACTATCCATTGGATGGTTGTAAGCATGAACAGGTGGAAGGCCATGAGCCCAACCAATTTTGGCTGTGAATACTCACTTAATTTTAAATGCTAGAATATACTAATTTTAAATATTTGATTGTATTGAACTATTTTAATTTTCTATTTTTTAAATTACTTTTTTATTTGTGCTTGAACATATTTACACTAATTTAATAATGGATTTTTTTTAAAATTTTGGAGAAGAATTAATGTATTTTTATGTTTTAAAAAATAAAATATTTATCTTCTTTTTTCAAGAAAATCAATTAATCTAAACCAAATTAATTTTTTGTTGATTGATTTGATTCAAGTCGCTAAATTTATTTTAGTAACTCTGATCTAAACTAAATCCATCAAAATTAATTGATTCAAATTTTAATTTATTTCAAATTTAAACCAAACCTGTTCATAAAAACTCATGCATATATTATCAATCCTCTAATGCATTCGTAACTCAATCATATGCTCGTACCATTTAGCCTTTCCCTTCTCACGTCTATGAAAACGTAATATAATTTTAGATGATTGATATTGTTGTACAAGTAACCAAGAGTTATTAACCTATGTTGAATTTATTTCTCTAATATTTCTATTTCATGATGTTTTGTGTATTTTATCATTTGACTTAAGGGTATTAAATGATATTAACATGTGACATTAGAAGAATTATCATAATACAGTAATAGTGTGTTTGGATGAGGAATTTTACAAATTCAAGGAATTTTAAATTCTTGGTATTTTTGATTTCAATTTCTATCATTCTTAAAATATTTTGTTTGGATGAGTCAATTCAAATTTCTTAAATTTTAAATTGTTAGCTTGAATATAATAATTTAATTCCATCATAGTAAAATTGATTTTAAAAATATATTTATATGTTGAGATTTTTAAATTAAATTTTATAAAAATAAATATTAATCCATTTTTAAATATTTAATAATTTCAAAAATTAATATTAGATAATTTTTAATAATTTTTAAAATTAATATAAGATAATATTTAATAATTTTAAAAATATTTTTGAATATCCAATAATTAAAAAAATGAAGAGATAAGATAAAATATATAGGTGAAATAAGAAAAACAAATATGAGGAATTTCAAATTCTCCCATTTTTGGGAGAATTTGAAATTCTATTATTTTAAGGAATTTCACAAATGCTTGGATTTCAAATTCTTTGTAAATTTCTCATCCAAACAAAACATTTCACCTCAAGAAATTTAAAATTCTTCAAATAAATGAATTACCCTATATAAATTTCTCATCCAAACACACCATAAGGGTACTCTACCAAATCATAAATTAATGAAAAAGAAAAAATAATATACTATATATAAACAAATTTAACTTCCCAACCAAATAAATTTATTAAAATAATAAAAGAAATACTCCTTTAAGTTTAGTATGGTCGTAAATTATGAATTATGATTAAAAAAAGGCATTACTGCAGGTTAGGAAAAATAAAGAAAAAATTATACATAAGATATTAGCATTTGGCAATGCATAATTGAAGTACCTTTTGTTTTACAAATATAAATAGATTTCTTATCACAACATGAGAAATGAAAATAAATATTATGTAGTCTCAAGATTGAACATTAAAAAAAAATTAAAGGTTGATTTTTGAATGAGACTCACATTTTTCCAATCCACTAATATTCTCTTTCTTCGTTTTTAACTTATGTGAAAAGACGTTTGATGCCTTACACATACAGCAACCCTTTACAGGCCAATCCATTCAAAAGGAGTTAAATCTCTTTAAAACCAAAAAATTATAGCAATCCAAACACCTACTTAGTCACCAAAAGCATGTTTGTAATAAAATAAACCATTACAGCAACCATGGTTGTACAGATCCAACCCTGGAAAGAAAAACCTCGACTAAAATCTCGAGATTTTTTTTTTACTAATTCCTATCTTAATGCACTTTTATGTCACATAAGTGTGGTTACAGCATTCCAAGAGTTCAACGAAAATCATATTGTATGAAAGGTTTATCCAACTAGAGCACAGTTTTAATCACAGGGGAAGTTTATCCAATGGTTTCACTGCTGCAACCCTACTGAGTTCCTGTCTAGAGTACTTTTCGTATGCAACCTTCAACTTTCCATTCCCAGAAGCTTTGTGGAACTTCAATATCATATCCGCACAATCCCTACAAATATTACAGTTAGTATAAATAGAAAGCATCAAAAATTTTAAAAATGAAAAGTTTTTATGAACTTATGCCAATTTTTGCTTTTAGTTCCTAAACAATTTTTTTTACTAATTTTAGTGCATGATCTTTTATCGATTTTCACTTTTAATTCTTGAATTTTTTCTCTTGTTAACATTTTAGTTCTTAGCTTCAAAAGAAAATTTAATGTAAAAATACTTCAGACTAAAAACAAAAATTCAAAGACTAAACGTATTTAATTCTTTGAAAAAAGAAAAAGAAAAGGATAGAAAAAGTACCTGAGTTGTGAAACTTCATAACGCGCATGCTTATGAAGTAGTGGGGTCCATGGTGGAGTCATTTGCAATGTACAACGTGCAACATAGAGAGCTGATGCACAAAGTAATGAAGGCTTGAATGCTAAAGCTTCATACTCAACTAAGCATAGGTCAATCAAAAAGAATGCCATGTGTTCAAGCTGAAAATGAAATGCAAACAAAATGTTAGAAATCAAATTTAATGTCCTACATAGAACATTCAATAAAAATATGCATGCTAAATTATGTCTATAAGCATCATCAATTGGATATATGCTAAATTTGGACATTCAACGGTCTGCAAGATAGTGTGAACTATGTAGTAGAAACATGCATACTGAATTATGTACCTTTTTATCTGATTGTGCAGCCTTGAGAAACCTCACCATAAAAACATAAGGAGTAGGAGTATTAAGACGGAACTTTAATTTTCTAAGCATAAGCTTTTCCTGTACGAGAACCATACAACACAATAGGACATAACTGTAAGAAATTGAATATCAGCAAAATTTTAGAATTTAGCAATTGGACCCATTTACATAATTTCAACAAAAAATTGTCTGATTGATAACTTCACAATTTGTATATTTTATGAATTTGCCAAGTCATTCATTATGTTACATCACTATGTTATGAAATGTTCAAGATCACTCCTAAACCAGAGGATTGAAAGGAAGTATCATAAAAATACATAATAAGCACTGCATACCATTCCAAGCATTTGATCTCTAGTATATGACTCAGCTGAGATGCTAATTAAATCTTTGACCTACAAAATATAAGACAATAAAAAAGCATTATGATCAAGATAAAGCATGCCACATTTTCTTCAAAAGTAAATGCTTACAAATGACTTCTTACCCTAGGATGCCAAAAATCCTCGTACTTTGAAGCCAGCAAAAGTGCTGTAAGACCAACTAACTGCATAACAGTCTTTTTGATAGTCACTTGGGAAAGATATTGATCCAACAAAGTAACAGTGAGATACAGTGTTTCTGGCATCAAATCAAATTTGAAGTGTACCTAGAATAGCCAACAATGATAGGCAAAGAAAACGACCATGATAAGTCATCAGTAGAATAATAGATAAAGGAAAGGAAAGGACATGATGAAAGAAAAGCCATCGGAATGATGATGGAAAACTTTTATTTACTTCAATCAACCAGTTGATCAAAATGCCCCGCAAATGAGGTGTAATGTCTGTCTGAATTGACATGTAATTTGCTAGAACCGGATTATGTGCCTGCAGTTGAAAGCAATTTTAAAATACTATAGACAAAAATATTATTAGTTGATATTAGAGAATAAAGATAAAATGTAATATAAACTTTGGAGAGATGGATATCCTTTGAAAGCTCACAAATATAAAATGTTTGTGGTAAAAAAAAAAAATTACTAATCCTATAACCGGTGGACGTATTAAAGTCAACAGTGAAATGGGAGGGGAATAGAAAGAAAGAGCCAAGCATGTTCTTAAAAAAAGAAATTACTCAACTAGAAACAGAAGAAAAAAAAAAAATATATATATATATATATATAGTACTGTACATCTCTGTTAAAACAGTAACAAAGAGATAAGCATAAAAAAGAGCTGGCATCATAGGCATGATGAATATTACCTCAGTAACCCAGTAGTACTGGTATATCTCATCAATGTATTCAGAAACTTCAAGTTGATTGCGTTCATTATCTATATTTGGTAGGTTATTCAGCTCTCTAACTTCACCACTTTCCTTGGGACCACTTTCCTTGAGAAACTGCAAAATAAGGCTGATTGTCATTTAAATTTATTGAAACTAAAAAAGAAGTGTGGTTTCATAGATTGAGCATCAACCTTAGATCCTTCAATTAATGAAGTAGTATAGGATTTCCGTCGTCTCGATTTGTTCTTTGGAATAATGTCTGACGTATCTGTTCTCAAATTGCTTTCTCCAGATGGAAGATGACTTTGATTACTTTGGTTTGCATCATCAGAAACTATCGTTGAACCATTCTCAGTAAGAGACAAAGGAACTGTTTCCTTGTTCTGAGATGATGTTGAAGCAGTTGATTCTAATTTGTTCTGAGCAGATATGGGTTTAGATTTTAACGTCCTTTGAGCAGTGGAAGCCTTAAGTGTGGTCTTAACAATTGGCTGTCATGAACAAGGTCAAAAATCAAATTCACACTTTATACACCACATCTTCAATAAGAAAATTTATCTCAAAGTTGAGATAAAGACTCAAAATGTGGTGGAAATTATTGACTGAGCAATTCCTTATGTCCTCATGTCACCAAATGAACCGACAAAATATTTAGATCATGACATCAGTGCATATCAATCATAATATATATATACATAAACACACAGTTCACCCGTATTACTTATACAAGCATCATTGATATGAAATTCCAAAGTACTGCTGCACCTATCAATCAAATAAAGCAACTACAGACAACATACCTTGGTGGACTTCCTTGAGGATGCATGTAAAACATTAGATTGAACCCTGCATCACAGGTGAATTGCATGAAAACAAAAAATTAATAATAACTAGAAATCTCATTCTCTAAATTATCATTTGATAATTAAAATCTTTAATCAAGGAGAATTAGTTTTTACTGATGAGCATAAACAGTCACTTAGCTATAATAAAAAATAATGATTTCCTATTTCATAGATTCTATAGATATAAAAGCATCCATCTGTCTTTTTGCGGTATAAGTTCTGACACTCTTGTCTATAGTTTAAATAAATAAAAAATCAAATCTCAGAACATAGTAGGGTGAGCATGTGCATTGATGCTTCAAGCCCAGGGGTAATTGCATGAGGGAACGTGTTAAAACCATTAAACGGAGGTGTAGAAAAAATTATAATTTTGGGGGGACAGGTTAGAGACACATTTTATTTAATAGAGAACACAAAATCAAAAATGAAAGAAAATGAGATCTGGAAGAAAACCAGGGACCTAAAGAATGTCATGATGCCTATTTCGACAAGAAGCTGTAACAAGTCCAAAATTCATGGGGAATAATGTTGGACTATGATAATTCTATTGTCCATGTGGAACTATATTAAAACTATGCTCTTATATTGGACTTTGCTTCATGGAATTAGCAAAGACATTCACCACAGATCAATTAGTGTAAGAAATATGGTAAATATAGTGATGTAAAATTCTGCACAACAAAGTCAAATTCTAAAAACTTTCAATTTAAAATCTAGAAATTTAAATTGATATCATACTGTGGAAGCATAATAGTAATCTAAAACATCAACAGCGTCATGGATTATTGATTACTTTAAGGATGTCTTTGGATGGAGTTTTTAGAAATTCAATAAATTTGAAATTCATAGAATTTAAACTACTTTGATTTCAATTTTTATCATTCATTAAATATTTTCTTTGAATAAATCAATTCAAATTTATCAAATTTTAAATATATATCAAAATTTTATAACTAAACTTTATAAAATAAACAGTATCCAATTTTTAAATACTTAATAGATTTTTAAAAAAAAATATTAGACAATATTTAATAATTTTAAAAAATGAATATTCAATAATTAAAAAACTATTGATATTTTTTTATGTCGACATTGAAAGGAAGGAGAGGAAAGTAGGAGAAAGAAGATGAGAGAAGACAATGAGAGAGAGACAGATAGAGAGAAAGGAGAGAGGAAAATAGCAGATATAGGAGAGATAAAAAAATATATATAAGTGAAATAAGAAAAAAAAATACAAGAAATTTTAAGTTCTTACTTTTTTGGAAAAATTTGAATTTATACAATTTTAAAGAATTACAAAAATGCCAGAATTTTAAATTCCTTATAAATATAAATTCTTAATCCAAAAAATGCATTAGGGCAAAATCATAAATATCACTTCCTTCAAGTGCCTCCTATCTGGCCCATCACCTCATAATTGTATAGGCTAACTTGCTAGATTCCCCAGTTTTGCAACTTGAAGACCAATCAAACAGTTAAAATGTACCAGAAGTGCACAATTTACAAAAAGGAAGCAAGAACTGGCTAATGATATGATTAATTATCAGTTATCACTTACATTTGAACAAAACCGTCACTAACTCGATTCTTCCATAGATAGCTTCTTGCGTTGATTAGTTGGGAACTATCTCTTCTTTTTGCTGTTGCCTTAGCTGAAATCAATAGTATATTAAGTTAAATTAACATAGCATAGGTTAATTCATTAACATTAGCAAAGTGCTTATCTATGTCTTAGCTACTTACTGGGGAGATCACTTTGGCCTTTTGCTGTTTGAGAACTTCTTACATTTTCCTAAAAGGAAGCAAAGTGAAAGTATAAGAAAAGGAAAATAATTTTAAGAAAATTTATTATCAAAATCAAAATAAAATATATATGGCAATCTGAATAAGCACAACTACATGAAGGGGAGAATACTTTATAGCCACTGTTCGCCACCAGAAAAGACAAACAGTAACAAGACTATATTACCTTTGTGTTACTTGTATCTTCCCTGCTTACCCTCCTTGGTACTGGTAAAGACTTCCTGGAAGTGTTTGGAAGAGACAAATGAATATTCTGGATTCAGTTCACATTTTATTCATATAACTCACCTGAATCAACGAAATGAAATAAAAAAAAAACCTTGTAGTTGTAGGAAATATAGGCTTCCTCGTAAACCTGCAAAATTAAAGAAGAAAAAAAGCAATATAATTTCTGTAGTGGAGTGCTCGCAATCATAAAAATCAACCATTAATAACTTCAATACCATAATCCCTAAATCATAAACATCAACAATTAATAACTTCAATACCCCTATTAAATGTGAGATAAACAAGAGACAGGATCCCAAGTACCTGTCCTTTGTGGCAACAACTGATTGGCCTCCATTTGTATTATTCTTCTGATGATTATCTAAAGGGAGAAAAACATCTAAATGATATTCCAAACATATAAATCACAAAAAAAGAATATATTTTAGAGGAAACTAGTTACCTCTATTGCCTTTATTGAGAGCATCTAACTGAACATCAACTTTACTTGTATTTCTTTGAACTCTTCCCTAAGTTGAACAAGAAAAGTGATCAGTGCTTCATAATTGTATAGACCCAAGGAAGTTTAAATAGTTGATATTTTACATATGCTTTTCCCTTTTTTATCATCATCATCTCAACAAGAAAAGCAAGGTTAAGAATGGTAGGAAATGATTTAAGAGCCCTCTTGTTTAATCGAAAAAAGTGATTCTATGATACATCTTTTTTTAAGTGCTTTTGAAAAGAAAGAAAAAACAACTTTTTTTCAAAGAAAATACACATAATTGTATATTTTTAAAACATATCTTCTCAAACAAACTAAAACAGGGAAATTAGAAGTGTGAAATTAGTGGTCGATATATGCCTTGGGTGCCACTAAATCAAGCTGCTATAAAACGGCCTTCAAAAGCTTTTGTTGTACATTTGATTACTATTATTTGCTTGAGCACCAATTGCTAGGTCCACACGTGGTACATTTATGTTGGAAAAAAGTTTTCTAGTCTATTCTTCAGATTTAAATCAAAGCAGATATGCCATTAGTTTCAAACCACATACTCTAGGCACTCTTGTTCTTTTCCAGCAAATGGAGAAAGCATTGAATTTTGTATATTCATTATAAACCTACAACTAAATTAAACTGCTATGCAAAGATATGTCTGCTTGCTCTTAAAGAAGGCTAAGGCCAAGGGGACATAGAGAAAAAATCCATAAATAGATGATCAGCATATATATACATATAAATGATTTACTTGGAGAACCATGCCCATCAAGAATAATTTTGTAGCACTTACTTTCACTCTATTTTTTTTATTCTGTTTTTATACATGTCAAATCGTAGATTATATAGCCAAAATTCCATTCATTGAGTCATTTCATTTGGGGGTATCGAGAACATTAACTAATACTAATAAAAGGAGTATTCATTTAGACAAATAACTGATTACGTTCAAAAAAACACATGGGCTTAACAAAAAAATTGGAATAGCTGTGAGTTAGTTAACTGGTTTACATACCGTGAAGGATTTCCTCAAAGATACGCCCACTATTTTGGTGCTTTTGGTGCTTGAACCTGCTGAAACCCTAGAAAGGCACACACATATAAAATCATATAATGAAGCAAGCATTAGACAAAATGAAGACAGAATTAATATGCTACCTTATATTCAAACATTTGTAAAGAACATTATATCAATCTTTGCTAAAGTTAAAGTATCATAACAAGACCAATTTTTATTACATGAAGCATCTAGAGATAGAATTTTATTTTATGTCAAAAGTCCATGAAGCAACAAAATAGAAAGTTGTTTAAATATGAAACCATCCATGTATTTTCATCCTAGAGCTTAAGCATCTGGTAGAGTTGGTTCATGTGTAGTATCAACATCTCTATGACCATGTACTCTAGTGTTTAGGGTTCAATGTTGGTTTCACCTATCAACTTAAATTTCGACATTTTGTTTGATAAAGGATTAAGATATGAAGGACAAAATGAGGGAATAAACATTAACCCCTACGTATGCTAATACTAGACTCCTAATCCTAATTAAATTAGAATACAGATTATGAAATGTAATGAAATACGAAAATCACTCCCCTAAGGGATCATTTAATAAACTAAAAAATATTTTAATGTACAATAATTATGTTACAAGATAATTGTTGGCCCCTCGTGCCAAAGCTAACTAAGCTTTAAGCCTGTTAGCCGTTACATTTAACAAACAAACGAAAATAATATGTCAAAATGGAGCTAACCAGGGTTAGGCAACTAAATCCGAGACAGAAACAAGACAGAAACAGGATGAGGCCAGACATTGTCTAGGACTAATAACAAGATTAATAGAAGAACATATAGATCTAGCCACTAAATTCAAAAAATCTGTAGTCCAATGAAGCCAGAGACAACTAGGGTAAATATGCTCTCAGCATGCACGAGAAAGGATGACTCTTAATGTGATATGATATGACATGAAATACCTTTATGAACCCCTGTTTATACTAGCATCTTAATCATAATTAAATAAGAAAAAAATCATGAAATATGAAATTGAAAAACCATAACCACTCTCTAAAGAGATGTTTAATTCACTCAATATTATGAGAAAATCTCTGGATATTCTAACAAAATAAGAGGTGAAAATGTTTAGTTTGCCACTACATATTATCGCAAAAATCTTTCAGAATATTCCAACAAGACAGAATATTTCACAAAAAAAGTGCTGCTAATAGTTAGTCTACTGAGTACTGATATGTGAGGAAAAGAATATGAAATTATTTTCTGAACAGTAAAGATAGCAAGTTGAGTTCCGAAAATAACTTGCAAATATTTTATTAAAACAGTGAAATACTACCACCTCTCTTCTAACTTTCTTTCTATCCGGCATAGAGAAGATTCTTACTTCTTTATGGAGCCCACATGCCCAACAGCTGTAGTGAAGTTTTTTTGAACATTGCTAACATCAACCAATGCCTTTCTCACATTTGCATTTGTTACTAAAAGCAAAAGTATATGAAAGTGAGAAGTACGTTTTATCCATATAAAAGCTACATAATTGTCAAAATTATAACAAGAAATGAGTTCAGTTAAAACTTACCAGAAGTGCCACCTTTGTCACTACTTTTATTCATACTTTTTTTGAGACCACCCTTCACCATTAAAGTTGAATAATAATTATAATTATGGAATGTAAGCAAGGTCAGGCTAAAGAATACAGAATATATAGATAGACATTATCGAAGTATTCCTACCATGGTAGAAAAAAGTACTAGAAAATACCTTTAGATTACTGGTGCTATTAAGAATGACCCCTTTGTTAGCTACCACAGTATTTCTTCTGCATAAATTGCAAAGGAAGAGAGAGAATATATAGATATCACTATAGTGCTCCAGAAATATATGGAATATCTGCAGGAAATGAATATCATTCTGCTATATACTGTCATGATTTCACAAAAACAATTGTTTCAGACAATGACGTCAAAAAAAAATTAAATAAATAAGAAAAGGTAGCAGTTTTGGACTTCTCATGCATAGTATAAAAGATAACCTGGGAGTCCATTTAATTTGAATCACAAAAGTTTTAAAAACAAGTTTAATTTTCACAGCCCACAAACTAAAATTCCTTCCACTGCTGCAACACAATTACAGGACTTCCTTATTTATTAAATATCTCAAAAAAAAACAAAAAAACAAAAAAAAAAACAATTAACCAAAATCATCATCTTGACATCATTAAATTTCTACTCTTTCCACAATTTCAGCATCTAACAACAACTTGAGGAGAAATCACATCATTTGAAATTAACAAAGGCACCATACCTTGAAGTTGCACCTGCTCCTCTTGCAGATGTCCTAAAGAAACAATTGATTTTAGTTGTTTAGTTCTACAAAATGTCATATCATGTTGGGATACATTTTCAATAACACAAACAAGTTATACTCACATATTCACATCACCAACTTTAGTCCGGTCAATTTCCGAAAACACTTTGAAATTCCTACCGCCCACTGTTCAATACAAACTTCAAATCACCCAAAAATATAAAATAATAAAGTAATAATAATTATTATTATATATTCATCAAAAGATAAACAGTCTGATAAATAACTCTTCAAATTCAAAAAAAAAAACATTAAAACACATATAAATGTGAAAAATATACCAGTTGGGCGAGATTGAGTCCCACCAACAGAGGCTCGAGTTGAACCCACTCTAGATTTTCCCTGAAACAGGCAAGAACCTAACAAGAATCAAACTAAGCGTTTTCCGATGTAGGGTTTGAGAACAATTCAAAGGTTAAAACCTGGCTGAGAATCATAATAGGGATTGTGCGAAATTTGAAAGGTAAAAATTGAAATAATGAAAATTGGAGTTAAACCCTACCGTGAGAGAAACCATTGAGGTATTGGTTTGGATTCGGTTAAGGGCTTCGAGTTTCGACGCAGAAACTAAGAGAAAAGAGAGATTCAGTGTAATTTGTAGTGTACCGTTGCGACCGAGTGAAAATTGAATGGGAAGAGGATCGCGCGGTGCCTTTAGATTTTGAATCCAGGTGCTTTTACGTTGATACCCCTCTGCATTGCCAAGCGAATGAGAAAAAATGAAACATAATTTTTGTCTGAATAAATATTTTTTATGTTAATTTTCTGAAATCTCTCTCTATTATCTACTAGCAGAGAGCAGAGAGCAGAGAGAAGAGTGCCTCTTAATTATTTTAAAAAAAATAAAATTAAAATAGAAAAGAAATAATGAAATAGGTTGTGAGTGATTATTAAAGAAGAGTCATGCTACAGCCTCTAAAATGATTGTCCGAAATATCGTTCAAAACTTTAAAATATTAATATTTTTTAATAAATTTATTATAAAATAATTATTTAATTTAATATTTTATCATTTAAATTATTATTTTAATGATTGGAATGAATTCGGCACACACTTTCAGAGTTTAATCATTTTCCTAAAATGGGAGAAGGCTTTTGATTTGGTGGAGTTTTTAAAAAAATAAAAATAAAATAAAAGAAGAAATGATGAAGTGTGTAATCATTGAAAAAGTATGAGAAGGTTACTAATCATGTGAAAAAAGACATTAGAAAATATTAATTTTATATTTTTTTCTAAGCATTTGAAGGGTTTAATGAAAGGAGTATCTTGTTTATACATTGGTATAGATAATTTATATATTTTTTTATAACATTAATAAAAGGGGTATCTTGTTTTGTGTCCAAATTTTTTTTGACCATTTTACTTTTTAACTAATTTGTTTAATTACCTTTATACATCTTAACTAATTTGCATAATTATCTCACTATGCTATTTTTTAATTTTATTATTTTTGTTTTATTTTTCATTTTTATATGACAAGGCACAAAATATTTCATTTTCACTAGTTATTATTATATTTATATGAAAATATGTAGAATGTAAATAACTATATAATATTATTTTTATTTGATAAATGATTATTTAATTTTTTTTATTGATGCTGATTATTTATAGGCCTGAATATGTTTTACAAAAATAGTGGAGTTTGCTAACATTAAAACTTATATCATGAACTATTTAAGACCATCTTTTGATCTCACATAATTTTTCTAAACATTTCTAAAATTTATGATCTAGAATATCATGCATCTTGATTAAGTATGGAAGTTGTTTTGTCGAAAGGTGGAAACATTATTGCTTCTTTGAAAATAATTCCTTATGGTGCTACTATTAACTACCCCACCTATAACAAAAAATTTCACATTTTTTTTCTAAGCCTTCCAATATTGGGAACATTGCATTGCTCCTAAGAAGTGTTAAGTGAGACGAAGCAATTCCCAGCAAAGTTTTGAATGAGACAAATATAATACATATTGTTGTTTTTAACATGTGTGAAGTCCATAAAAGATAAAGGAAGGAAAGCTTTAAGCATCACACGAAAAAGGTCAAACGAAGCCAAGTCTAGCACAAGAAGGAAAATGATCAAGCTTCAGACGAAGCGCATTCAAGAACGAGAAGAAGTCCATACAGACCACAAGAGAAACTTCTTTAAGTACTAGACGAAGATTAGTCAAGGCAAAGTACATCACGAGGATCAGACAAAGCAAGGTCAAATACAAGATGAAATACGACATGAGCACCAGACGATGTTGGATCAAATATCAGACGTAGGTGTGTCAAGCATAACATAAAGCGCAACATAAGGATTCAGACGAAGGTTGGTCAAGAATCAAACGAAAGTCAACTACATATCAGACGAAGGACAGCACAGATTGAAAAGTATTCCAGACGGAAATAAAGTTTGTCCTTCTATAATATTGACCAGATCAAAGAAATTCAAAGCATTGGTGACAAATGCTCAAACGAAGATCAAGTCTTGAGATGCACATGGACTACCAGATGCAAATGAAGACTGTCATGCAAGCATTTGAAGAATCAAGTCTTAAGGGACAATTCAGGCATCGTCTACAATCATACAAAGAGCTCTCAATATGATCGCGTGCTGGAAGGAAAAGAAGAAGAAGAAGAAGAAGAAATGCAAGCCCAAAAGTCAAAGCATGCGTGTGTCAGAAAAAGTACATCACTTTTTCAGATAAAGACAGCTACAATGACCGAAAAATGACAAGAAACTCCTAGGTCACAGTTAAAGTCAGACACTACAGCTAACAAAAACTTAGAAGACTTCACACAATGTCTATAAATAGGAAGCAACATTTAATGCAAAATCAAGTGGATTAAATGAGAAATCGAACTAGTCATGAATGACTACATTCTACTTCAACGGACACTTGCAACGGACAGATTTTATAGAGGCTATAAATATGTCATCACTCCAAACTTGGAATGGTTGGTGAAGAGTGATTCCAAGCCCAAAAAGCAACGAAACCAGAGACAGAGCATACATAGTCAAATGTACAATATTGTATTTATCTCTAAAGACTAAGGAGTTCTAAGTGTAACTTAGGAACATAAACCTTAGTGAGTGTAGTAAATCTTTGTATCCTCTCTGTGAGAGTAAACCACACACTTAGAACAAATTATCTATCATTTGTAAAGCCTGAAGAGGCTAGGGAAAGAATACTTGTATAAGCCTGGAGAGGCTTGTCAAAGAATCTCATTGTGAGCTTGAAGAGGCTGAACAAAGAATACTAGCGTTAATGAGTGAAGTTAGCGGGCTAGGAGTGGTCGATAATCCTCACTAAGAGCCTGAAGAGGCTGAACAAAGAATACTAGCACTAATGAGTGAAGTTAGTAGGCCAAGAGTGGTCGATAATCCTCACTAAGAGCCTAAAGAGGCTGAACAAATAATACTAGCGCCAATGAGTGAAGTTGGCAAACCAGGAGTGGTTGATAATACTCGGGAACTAGGAGTGGTTGAGAATACTCATTGAGAGCCTGAAGAGGCTGAACAAATAATACTCGCACTGACGAGCGAAGTTGGCGGGCTAGAAGTGGTCGACAATACTCGGCAAACTAGAAGTGGTGATAATACTTGTACTTAATTAAAAATCTAGTGAAACCCTTCAATTGAAGGAGACTGGATGTAGCTCAGTCTGAGCGAAGCAGTATAAAACTCTTTGCACTATTTTACTCTTCTTAGACGCAAATTTATTTATTTGTTATTTCATACTGAAAAACTTACTCACTGCTTATTTCACACTACAACAACTTTCAGATGGAAAACATCTTTTGTTTAACTTATTATTGCAAGAAACATTCTCATGCAAACGATAAAACTTGCAGACGCAAAACTCTTTTAAATGTTATATTAAAAGTAAACATGAGATGCATCTTGAGTTTGAAAACATCAGTATGAAACATGAAAAAGCCTTTTATGCAAAAAGATTTCTTTAAACCTTCACACACACATATTCAACCCCCCTTCTATGTGTTTTTCCTCTAAATTCAAGAAGCTTTTCATTCATGGTGGCTATAGGTAACTTAGTCTTTTAGGAAGGCAAAGAAGGTTTGTGTTAAATAGTTTATTTCTTAGGAATCTAGGTGATTGCATAGGACACCAAAGGCATATTTTTGTAGATTCTTTGGAAAAATCTCCTTTAGAAAAACTAGAAACATATAATTTTGGTTTAGATAGTGTAATAGGACTTCTAGTTTTATAAAAAGGGGTTCTACAAGACCCCAGGAAAATAAAAGTCATTATAGATAGGCTCATCCCACACCTATTTGATCATCAAGAAAAAAATAACTTTAATACTTGTCAAAGTTTTTTGTAAGTGTGGAAGAAGAGGAAAAGGATAAATCCTCTTGAAAAGAGAGGGTGTGATGACATCACGCCTAAGGACAAAGTACAAAAAAAACCAAGAAAAGTGAGTTAAGTTTGAAGAAAGAAAGTCTAAGCTCATGTTGAGCTTTGGGTTTTTTATAGTAATCCATTTTCTCTTATTTGTAAACATTTTATTTTAATTTTGACCTTGTATTTGTAGGTCAAATAGATTAGGAAAATATTTCCTTGTAGTTTTCTTTTTAGAGACATATTTTGTATTTTAGGGAGTGTAACTAATATTTGGTAAATGTGTTTATTGGACTTGTTTTGGCTGAGAAAGATTCAAGAGTCATATCTCCATCATGGTAGACATCCATATTGGTCCACATTCTCTCATTGGTTAACACATCACTAACAAGTCACGTGTTTCACACATTAATCGCACTTTTTGCATACTTGTTGCTACAACCCCTTTTTCTACTAATACACCCCTGTCACACCTTTTTCATCTTGCCATGTGGCAAGCTTATATTTTCTCTTCTAGTTGAAATCATTTTTTGAGGGAAATTCAAATTTGAATTTCAAATTTAAACTAGAGTTAGTTGGTTTGGGTACAAGTTAACCGAATCCTGGTTAGTTTAACTTTCACTACAAGCTACCAAACTTTATATATATAGGTCCTAGCATGTATAATCACGTCACTTTTGATGAATATATAAGATTGAGATTGATTTTATCTCATATTCAAGAATCCTTAGAGTTACTCTCTTTGAATACAACTCCATTTGAATCTCTTATCAAAGATCATTTCCTTATAGTGAGAAACCTTCCTGACTTATCTTCTACTAGGAGTGGTGCCACCATTTCTTATCTATTACATCATTTTCAAGTTTCTTCTTCTTCAGAGACCTTTTGGATAAAAAGATCAAGGGACTAGGAAAAAGCTTGAAGGAGAAATCAATCATCCTTGAAGCTTATTCCATCATGCGTTATGCTCAAAGTATAGCAAAAGTAGTAGAACACACACACAAATAGTAAAGCATTAACACATCTCTACGCTTAGTGTCACAATTCGGGGTTTCATTGACTCTCATGGTTAATGTCACAACATGGGTAGGGGTTTTTATTGTTGTTCTCACACCTGCTTAGCTAAGACTCAATCTCGCTTAGTGTCAAAGTCGTTGGATCTCTCCATAGTTCTTTTGCTCAATGAGACATTGTTCTTGATTAAAACCAGTCTCACTATAACTTTTTGTGGCTATTGTGCTTAGTAATAAATAAAATACTTTCACTTAGTTTCAATATGTGGGCATCGTGATATGTAACTATCATGTTTAGCATCATCCCAAGCTCAAAATAATTTTAAAATCTTGAATAGTTTTCCAAAAGTTCAGGAACACAAAGCTATATCAATCATAAAAACACGTGATATAAAGACTTTGACTATAGATTGAAGGTTTAAAGAAAGACATAGAAGGAGGTTAATATGTGTGAATGTATTTTAAAATATTTCATAAATGGACAAACATATGTTTATAAAAGTAGTTCGTTCAAAGAGCATGAGGGGAGAGGGATAAGGTAAAACATAAGATATTTTTATATTAATTTACTTAACCTAAGCTATGTCTAGTTACCTTCAAACTTAAAAGGTTCTACTAACTTAGAAACTTTTACAAACAAGTATTCTTTATTGCCACTCCTAGCTACAACAAGTATTTTTTATGCCATTTTTGGCCCAACTTGCAAGAACACGTTGTAGTATTCTTTAACTAGCCTTTTCTTATTTATAAAAAACAAATGGTACATTGTTTATAATTGACTCTTATAAAAAGAATATGCAAATTTAGATACACTCAAAACTTAAGTGGGTTATAAAATAATTGATTAACTACATCACCTATCAAATTGGTTATGTTATAATCGATTATGATATATTAAATCAGTTATTTTATAAATGATTTAATAGGTATAATATATTGAATTGGTTAAGCATTTAACTGACTTGATATATAAATACGAAATCAAGTACAGAATAATCAATTTAAAAAGAATGATTATATTTACAAAAATGTTAGCATGCATATCTTATATTAAATTGGTTGTAACATAATCTATTTTAATAATCCAATATGGTAAAATATATTTGCACTAATAAAATCATGGACAGGTAACAGAGATGAATAACCAATAACAAAACAATACGAAATTAATATACTGAATTTGACATACAATATTATTAATAATTCGCATCATGGATGGAAATAAAAACGCAAAGGTAAAATAGTAACAAAAGATATTTGGCTACCCTAATTTGGATGAGGAATTTTAAAAATTCAAGGAATTTTAAATTTTTTATATTTAAATTACTTTAATTTTAATTTCTATCATTTTAAAAATATTTTGTTTGGATAAAATAGCCCGAAGTGGACTTTCTGGAATCAACATCTCCAGCCATATCTAAGTCTGAGTAACCCACCAAAGTAGGCTTATCCCCTCCAAAACAAAGCTTCATATCAAAAGTACCATGAAGATACCTCAGAATTCATTTCACAGCATTCCAATGCTCTCTACCTGCGTTTGACAAAAATCTACTGACTATACTAACAACATGCACAATATCTGGTCTAGTACACACCATTGCATACATCAAACTACCCACTGCAGATGCATAAGGAACTCTCTCCATGTATAATTTCTCAACTTCATTTGAAGGACTCTGTTTAGCACTCGGTTTAAAATGAGTAGCAAGAGGAGTGCTCACAGCCTTAGCATTTTCCATCTAGAATCTCTGCAACACTCTTTTAATATATTGTTCTTGTGATAGCCAAAGCTTCTCTTTCTCTCTATCACGAATGATTCTTATACCAAGAATTTGTTTAGCAGCTATCATGTCTTTCATGGCAAATGACTCGCCCAGTTGCTTCTTCAACTTGTTAGTCCTGGAAACATCTTTCCCAACAATAAGCATGTCATCAACATGCAATAACAGGGTAATAAAGTCATCACCAGAAAATTTTTTAACAAAGACACAATGATCAAAAGTAGTTTTCTTGTAGCCTTGCTCACACATAAAAGACTCAAACTTCTTATACCACTATCTTGGAGCCTGCTTTAGACCGTATAGACTTTTTCTCAGCTTACATATATAGCCTTCCTTGTCTTTAACCTGAAAGCCATCAGGTTATTTCATATAAATCTCTTCCTCCAAATCACCATGAAGGAAAACAGTTTTCACATCTGTTTGCTCTACCTCTAAATCAAGAGTAGCTGCCAAACTCAAAACTGCTCTAATGGACAACATCTTCACCACAAGTGAGAAAATCTCATTGAAATCAACACCCTTTCTATGTTTGAAGCCTTTCACCACTAATCTGGCTTTGTACCTTGGAGATGTAGAATTACTTTCTTGCTTTATCTTGAAAATCCACCTGTTTTCTAAATCCATTTTGCCTTTAGGCAATTTCACCAAGTCATAAGTGTGATTATCATGCAAGGATTTCATCTCATCTTGCATTGCATGCAACCACTGTTGCTTTTCTTCACTTTCCAAAGCCTCTTCAAAACACTCAGGTTCTCCACCATCAGTCAATGTCACATACTCATCAGAAGAATACCTTGTTGAAGGTTGTCTCTGTCTATTAGACCTCTTGAGTTGAACTTGATGTGGTTCAGATGCATCATCAATATTCTCATCATGAGACATCTCATGCTCCTCTTGGTCATCATCAATAGGAACATCTCCACCTCCAAGTTGTTGATTATCAACATCATCATGTTGTTCACCAGGTTGAATACTACCATCAACATTATCCAGATTGTCACTAGTACAGAATATACATTTTACGTCGGTCTTTTAGGGGATTTTACGTCGGAAAAAGCTGCGACGTAGAAGCGGGAGACATAAATTTACGTCGGGGCACGAAAACCGACGTAAATTTACGTCGGACATCACAAGGTCCGACGTAAAAAGTTGTAAAAAATTTAAAAAAAAAAAAGAAAAAACGACTGCAAGCAGAACGGGCCGTTCTGGTTGGAGAACGGCCCGTTCTCTAAGAAGAACGCCCCGTTCTCCATGGAGAACGGCCCGTTCTCCAAGCAGAACGCCCCGTTCTCCAAGGAGAACGACCCGTTCTCCAACCTGGACTTGGCCACTTTCTTCCCCAGCTTCAAAAACTCAGAATGCAACGCAAAACGAAGAACGGGTTACCTCAGCAGAAGATGCCATGTAGATGAACAAGTATTTGGGCGAAAAAACCTACTGCCCCAAGACATGAAAAAATTCATTTTTTTCAATGAGAAAACATTGTCAATGAAGAAAACGAAGAAAAGGGAAAATGAAGAACCTACCTTGATTGCACAAAACGAAGAAAACGAAGAGAGCAAGATGTAGACATAAGTGAGGAGGAGGCGGACGGATTGCACAACGCGCGGGAGAGTTTGGGTTTAAATTTTTGAGTTCGCGATTGGATTATTTACGTCGGACCCTAATAGGGTCGACGTAAATAATTTCACTAAAATTACGAACCATGCCACCGCGTTTTTATTACGTTGGATGTGTGTATGTGCGACGTAAAATGGGTGACGTAGTATCCTATTTTTCTACTAGTGTGTGAATAGGCAACTGTATAGGATCAATATCAGTTAGATTTCTATCTTTCTCAGGTGTAGTCTTTTCCACCTTATCAATGTCTTCAATGGTTTGGTCTTCCATGAACTGTACATCACGACTTCTAACAAGCTTCTTCTCAATAGGATCATAAAACCTGTAACCAAATTCATCCTCACCATAACTAATGAAGATGCACTGCCTTGTCTTTGGATCCAACTTGGATCTTTCATCCCTTAGAATATGGACAAATGCCTTGCAACCGAAGACACACAAATGATCATAGCTTGCATTCTTGCCAAACCAAATTTTATCTGGTACCTCACAGTCAAGAATAACAGTAGGAGTGAGATTAATAACATGCACCACTATGTATAGTGCCTCACCCCAGAAATGCTTAGGTATTAATTTAGCATCTAAGAGCATACATCTCACCCTCTCAAGCAATGTCCTGTTCATCCTCTTCGCTAAACCATTCAACTGAGGAGTTTTAGAAGGAGTCTTCTCATGTGCAATACCATGTTGCTTGCAATAAACATCAAAGGGTCCACAATACTCACCACCATTGTCATTACGAATGCATTTCAACTTCTTCCCTTACTGTCTTTCAACCAAGGCATGAAATTATTTGAACCTCTCTAACACCTGGTCTTTTCTCTACAAAGCATAGACCCATAGTTTCTTGGAACAATCATCAATAAAGGTAACAAAGTAAAGTGCACCACTAAAGGATTTCACTTTCAATGGACCACAAACATCAGAATGTGCCAATTGCAACAACTCTAACTTCCTTGAGGGATGATGCTTCTTGAAGGATACTCTTGTTTGCTTGCCAACCATGTAATGAGAACATTTCTCCAATTATGCACTCTTTAACCCTTGAAGAACATCATTTTTAGCTAAGCAATTGAGTCCCTTTTCACTGATATGACTAAGCCTTCAGTGCCACAAAGATGCCTCCATATCCATGACATTCACACTGTCTTTAGCAACCAAAGCTTTTTTCCAATATAGTTTAGAATTTTTCTCCCCTCTAGCCACAACCAAGTTACCTTTGGTGAGTTTCCACTTCCTAGAACCAACTGCATTCCCATGTTGGTTTGCAGGCAAACATCACCAACACCGATCACTTTAGACACACCATCATTACCCATCTTCAACACTCCAAAATCACCAGAAGTGTAAGATGTGAAGAACTCCTTCCTTGGTGTAACATGCAATGTAGCACCACTATCAACAATCCACATGCTCTCATCTGATACAAGATTAATTGACCCATGGTCACTGAGAATAACAAGATCACCACAAGTAGCAGTAGCAACACGATCATCATCATCATGATCCTTTTCTTTCTACTTACCCTTCTTGCCTTTATTCTCTTTTTTCCATAAAAAAAAAATTCCTCTGTATATGCCCTATTTTGTGACAATAATGACACTCCACATTCTTGTATATGGACCTGGACTTACTCCTGCTCTTTTCTCCACCACCCTTCGATTCCTTTTTCTGACTTTTCCCCCTGTTTTTAGTGACAAGCACCTCAGACTAAGATGAAGAACCCTGTGCCTTCCTTCTCATCTCTTCATTAAGAGCACCACTCTTTGCCGCTTGCAAAGAAACAACACCATTAGGGGTCGAGTTGGTAATAGAAACTTAAAATGTCTCCCAAGACTCAGGTAAAGTATTTAGTAGTCATAGTCCCAAAACTTCATCATCAAATTTGGTACCCATTCTGGATAACTGATCTAGGAGCCCTTGAAATTCATTCAAATGATCTAAAATGGAAGAACTCTCCATGTACCTCAAATTTATCAGACAATTCAATAAATATAATTTATTATTCCCTGATTTAGAAGCATACAAGGACTCAATCTTCTACCATAAAGTTCTGGCATGTGTCTCATTTGTAATGTGATTATAAACATTGTCTTTTACAAATTGCCAAATAAAACCACACACCTGTTGGTGTTCAAAGTCCCAATCTTCTTCAGACATAGAATCCAGCTTTTGAGTAGCAAAGATAGGAAGATGCATTTTCTTCACAAATAACAACTCTTTCATCTTGCCCTTCCACAAGTGATAATTAGTGCCATTCAAAGCAATCATTTTAGTATTTGCCTCCATCGTTCAAGCAAGTCAAATAGCTCCAAACCAAAGCCAAAAAAGCTCTAATACCACTCTGATGGGGAAACACAACACGATAACAACACAAATTGTTAACGCAGCGGAAATAAATTCCCCAAACTTGCAAGAATCTGTAAGGAGCAACAACCAATGAACAATAATAATAAATCACCAAAATCACACACAAAGACACCAAGATTTTTAACGTGGAAAACCCCTCAAAGCAAGGGTAAAAACCACGAGTCGTTTAGACCAAAGAAATAGCTCCACTATGATCAAAAAAGAGTACAAAAGAGTCTCAATCAACTGCACAAGATAGTGCTAACACCCAGCTAAACAACAAAGCAATAAAGATTACAAATAGAGAACAAGAAAGATGAAAAAACCCCAAATACACAGCTACAGTGCAAACTGAATATCTCCCTACTCAGACCTCTTTTCAACGATCCAACCGGTCAGAATGAAGAATCGGATGTCACGAACCTGCTGTCTAATTTTCAACCCGATCCAACAGTGAACGAATTTGCAGTATCGATTTTACTGTCACAACCCCGTGTACAAATGAGAATGACTTTCTCTCTTCTTTTCTCTCAAAGTGCTGGTGTTCAAAGTGACTTATGACTTTCCCTCTTTCTCACTCTTATGCTTCAGACCCTCTCTCCACTTATTTAAGTAAGACATTAAATGGGCTTCTCAATTTTGAGCCTTTTTTCCACATAGGAAGGGAGCCCAATACTTAACAATGATGTCTGTATCTTAAGACTAAGTTTCCTTTGAAGAAAGGGGTTGAGTGTGGTGAGCATCATGCGAAAGAGTGCACATTTCCATGTTGAGGCCACTGCTGGCCTCACCCCGTAAACAGAGAGCCCAACTAATTGCTTCTACGTACTGTAACATCCTAAATTTTATAACTATTTATCTATAAGTTTCTGCAAATTATTATATATATTAAATATTACGTAAGTTACTGTGAATGAAATTTATGTAGCATTATTTAACCAGATTTTCTAAATTCAATAACATGTACTTTATTATCTAATTTGACTGTTTCTCGGACAGCGTTGAGAGCACGCTGTAAATATATGAGAAACTCAATTTAAGAAAGTTTAAATAATGTGTAACTTAAATAATAATTTATTGAGTGTAGATTAAGAATAAATACACTTAAGAGAGAAAATCTCTAAATTAAAATTTATAGAAACTCTCTAAGGATTTAACTAGAAAAAAAATCTTCTGCTAGAAAATTATGGAAAAATGTTCAAAAGGATATAATAATTTTATCATCGATATAGTATGCTTGGAATAATTAATAAAAATGTATAGTTAGTTGAAATTAAAATACAAGTCTCAACCAATGAAATTATGACACATAAGCAAATCCTAATTTATTTAATTAACATAATTAGGAGATGATTAAGAGACAAAAGTTTATATTTTTAATGGTCAAGATTCTAATGATGATATTAGTTTCTCAAAATTATAATTAATTTTTAAGATACTTTAATAATTCTACAATGTTCTAGAAAGTTCTACAAAACTCTTCAAAGTAGATATCTAATTACCAAATAATTAAATGGGTTGGAAGCTTAACTATTAAGATATTCAAATAATTCAAGAAAGTTCTATAAAATTCTACATAATAGAAATCTAGAATTGATTAGATACTTAACCATTAAGATATTTAAATAATTCTACAAAATTCTAGGATGTTCTATAAATTTCTACAAAAAAAAGGGACACATAATCACCATGTGATTAAAATGAATTGAAAACTTAATCATTAAGATAACTAAATAACTCTACAAAATTCTATAAAGTGGACATCTCATCACCAAATTATTAAATAAATTGAAAACTTAATCATTAAGATACTTAAATAATTCAAGGAAATTCTAGAAAGTCCTATAAATATCTACAAAATGGACACCTAATCACTATGTTAGTAAAATATCTTAGGAAATATCAAGAAATATCTACAAATCTAGAAGATTGGAGAATAGAGGGGAGACTAGTATAAATAGGAGAAACCACACCAAAAAGCTCACCAACAACCCTTAACAACTAGACATAAACCAATGCCAAAGAAACACCCAAAAATACTCCATCTTTTCCACAACAAAGGAGTAAAACAAGGAATAAACAACTAAAATTTCTAGAAAAGGGGAAGAAAGGAAGAAGATAAGAGGAAGAAAAATAAGTAAGAGAAGAAGAAATCAAGGAAATTAGGAGAAAACTATCAAGCTTGGAGAAATAGGTATGGGTTAGATGTTTAATTTTATTCATGCCTATATAGTTGTAGAATAAGTATTGATCTTTACTTATAAGTTTTGATGCATGGAACCTTAGGTTAGTTGATATGGTTTTTGATTGTACTTTTTGATAAATTTGATGTTTTAAGGTTGAATCTTGAAGTGGTTGATTGTTTATGATTGAATGTTTCTATTGAAATTGTTTGAATTGTATTTGAAGAGTTTGATTGAGAATAATTTTTGAAGTGATAGATTAATAGTGATGCATACTGCATATTGCATAATGTCATTTTTGAGTCAAAAGATTTTTGGGGGAAAAGAAAAGAATTTCAAAAAATAAATATTTGAGAAATGAATTTTGTACCAAGGATATTTGATAGAAAAAGAACGCGTTTTGTAATTTTGAAATGATACTTTTTATGTGAATTCTTTTCTTTATGTTTACTATCTGAGACATTGGTGGCGAGAGATTGATTGTGATAGTGGGTATTGTCAAGGACAGTTGGCAGTACGAGATGGATAAAGAAAAGGATAAAGTGAGAGAGAGCTTGATATAGTTGTTAAAGTCTGACTGAGGTATTTGTTTTATGCTACCAATGTCAGAATATAGTAAACGGGATTTGAGTAGAATGGGTAAGACGGGACCTCTGGTCTGGGGGATAGACCTTTGATCTAAGGAGTGTTTGGGCATGGGCAATCCCATAGATGGCCAGTCTTGATTAATTCTGTGTCGTGGTAGCCTGCCAGGTGCACTGACGCTCTGACTATTGTCTACTTGTTCACGTTTAGTGGGGCATTGCCGAATCACTGGAAAGAGTGATGTTAAGCTCTAGCTTCACTAAACACTCAAAAGGGAAAATCTCCATGGAGTATTGAGTCAAAATGATTTTTAAAAGTATATTTTTAGTCAAAATCTGCATCTCATTCTCATAATCATATTGCATTATTTGGACTATTATTAATGAAAAATATTATCAATTTGTTATGTGTATTTATAATTGTATGAACTTATTATGCACTTGCCTGATTTGTTTGTGTGAGATGTGAATGAAATTAAATGTCTAACCCCATAAATATTTTTAAACCCAGATATTGGAGATCTCATAATGCAGAAAAATTAGATGTGCAGTTAGAAGGTCAGATGCAAAAATCCAGAGCATAGGATAGGGGGTTTTATTTTACTAAGTTGTTATAAAATAGTTTGTATATCTAGTCACTTTTATTGAATAAAACTTTAAATGAATAAATTTATACTACAATAAAAATGATTATTATCTACGGAATATTATCTATGGAATTTTTTCCATAGATAATATTTAGTTATCTACGAAATATTATCTACGAAATTTTTTTCCGTAGATAATTTTTAGTTATCTACGGAATATTAACTACGGAATTATTTTCGTAGATAATATTTAGTTATCTACGAAAATTTCCGTAGATAACTTCACCCATAAATAAATTTTGTAGGTAAAACATTTTATTTGAAATATCAATTAACATATTATATTATCGTTTCATTTTAATTTATTGTAAAATAATTAAAATATTTAATTTAGCATCATTAAAAAAAATAATCATTGTAATATTTAATTTTTTAATATAATTATTTATTATAATACTTTTAATCACTCTATTGACCAAACAATATATTTTAGATTAAAATATATTTTAAAATATATTTTAGATTAAAATATATTTTAGATTAATATATATTTTAAAATTAGTTTTGATTAAAATATATTTTAAAATTTTAGTTAATTCATTATAATATTTTAAAATAAATATTATTAAAATTTGTCATTAGATAAGTTATCTTCGAAATTTCTGTAGATAAGTTATCTATTTTCTGTAGATAAGTTATCTACGAAAATATCCATAGGTAACTTATCTATGGATTATTCCGTAGATAAGTTATCTACGAAAATTTCCGTAAATAACGTCACCCGTAAATAAATTTCTTAGGTTACATATTTGAAACATCAATTAACATATTTTATTATCTTTTCATTTTAATTTATTATAAAATAATTAGAATATTTAATTTAGCATCATTAAAAAAATAATCATTATAAGATTTAATTTTTTTAATTTAATTATTTATCATAATACTTTTAGTTATCGTATTGACCAAAAAATATATTTTTGATTAAAATATAATTTTAAAATTATTTATGATTAAAATATATTTTAAAATTTTATTTAATTCATTATAATATTTTAAAATAAGTATTATTAAAAATTTTCATCTTAAATTTTTTATTTTTATAAATTAATTGATGATAAAAAAATAACATACTAATATATGGTTTTAAATTTGATATGAAAATATTAGGATATAATTAGATAAGATTTTAAATTAGTATTTTATTAATAATTGATAATTAGAAAATAAAACAAGAATAAATACATTTTTTGAATTTTATATCTTAGATTGAAGATGAATAAATATATTAATTTAATTAATAATTTATTTAAAATGTTAAAATTTAATTTATAAAAATAATATTTTAAAAGAGAAGGGTTATAATAATATCAATGTAACTTTTATTAAATGTGAATTTTATAAATTCAACCGTTAGATTAAAAGTTTTCTACTCTTAGCTCATATATACAAAATTTTATAGTAATTTAAGATGATTTGATACTTCATTCTTGTAAAATAAAATTGACATAATATATACATTTCAAAATATACTAAAATATGAACACTTTGATTACCTTCAAGTTATTCAATTTTAACAAAATCTGATATAAACATATAAAGTGATATGAACTTTAAATCTAACGGTTGAATTTACAAAATTCACATTTAATATAACATTATTGAGCAGTGTAATACTTCGTAAAAGTTACACTAGTGTTATTTCAGCCCTTATCATTTTAAAATATATAAATTATTATTTAAACTTTTAAATTTATAATAATTAATTTAAATTGTATCATAATATTAATTTTAAATAGAAATAACTAGATTGTTAATTATACAAGTAAGTATATTTATAAATAAATATTAATTAAATATAATATAATTATTATTATTATTGGTAATATAATTATTATATATATTTTTAATTTTATAGCGGTCTGAACATACCAAAATGAGAGGGATCCAAAAATAGTATAAGTATGAGATTGTACTTAAATGAATTAATTTGTACTACTTATACTGATAACATGCATTAGCTCTTCTGTAGCCTATCTCATAAGAACTTTACAGTTAAGCGTGTTTGACCTGGAATAGTATAGGGATGGGTGACCTTCCGGGAAGTTTTCCAGAAAATGTGCAATAAGGACAAAACATGTTGAAAAGTGAAGTGTAATGAAATAGCATCCTTGAGAGGCCAAATATGAGGGTTATTACATTAATAAATTTTTTAAAATTAAATAATTTTTTTTTGAAAGTTATCTACGGATAAAATCCGTAGATAACAACTTTCGTGAGTTATCTACGGAAAATTCCGTAGATAACATTATCTACGGAAAATTCCGTAGATAATGTTCCGTAGATAATGTTATCTACGACCATTTTATCTACGGATTTTCCCCCGTAGATAATCCGTAGATAATTGACATTTATCTACGGAATTTTATGTTTATCTACGGATTTTTCCGTAAATAATCTTGATTTTTCTTGTAGTTAATTCATTTCTTTAAGTATCTTTTCTACGTATTATTCATAATGATATAAATAATTAGTTATAAATATGAACCAAAACCTTTATATTATATTATTCTTCATTATACGTTCAATTAATAGTATACCTATAAATATTATAATTTTATTGAAGGTATATATATTATCACTTTTATTTATATACTAAAGAAATTCATTTGTTTATTTTGTATAAATATTATAGTTGGAAGTAAGGATTTATGGTTTAATTTTCAATTTCAATATTTTGATAAATTTTAATCTTATTTTCAGGGTATGTCATCACCTAATCAAACATCATATCATTATAAATGTCACATCAATAAAAATTGTTATGTTTTTAGTACAATATTAATAGAAAAATTAAAATTATATAATTGTGATTCTTAGAAGATTAAAATTGCATAATTATCATATTCAAGATACTAAAAAAGTGAATTTAGGTCTATTCATATTAATTTTTAAAATATTATATTCATTTATTTGTTTGTGCAATGAGCAATTTTTTTTGTCTATTATTCATAGATAAATAGATATAACCATTTATTTTTTACTTATATTATTTGGGAGGAGGGGGTAGAAACTTCCTTTATTAAGCACAAATACATGATACATTGATATATGATGTAACATAGTAAGTTATTTTAGAAGGCCCAAAAGTCCAGTATGGGAGGTTTAGTTGCCCAGAACGGGTCATTCCCAAACTGGAACGGGCCGTTCCAAACTACTAATTTGACCTATAAATCGTATTTGAGAACGGGTCATTCCAAACCCCAGAACGGGTCGTTCTAGATGGAGAACGGGTCGTTCTAGATGAGTCCCAGAACGGGCTGTTCTGGTTTCAGAACAGGCGATTCTGCATGTGATTTTTGCACATGATGAAGGGGTGCAGAACGGGCCGTTCCGGATTCGAAACGGGCTATTCTGGTCACTCCTAAACTTCTATAAATAGGGGTTGTGTAGTTGAGGAGGAAGAAAGGATTTTAGAGAGAAGTTTTAGAGAAAAGGACTTTGGGTCTATGAGCTCCTTTCTCTCCCAAATTTCTCTGTATGATTCTTTTTCTCCTCTAGATCACTAATGTCTTCTGTCTTTTCTTGAAATTCAGACTAGAAAGCTTGCTTTGGGTTGATTGAAGTTTCGGGTTGAGCTTCGGAAGGAAATTCTACTTCTCCTCAATTCTTGGCTATTTTGAGCCAATTTTCAGGTAAGGGAAGCTAGAATGTTTGTTGTTTAGGTTGCATGTGAGTTTAGAAACTCAATTGATGCATGAAAGTCAAGGATCCATGTTTGGATCGGAGAATTCACTCATTTTCGGGGTTTTAGAAAAAATGGGGTTTTTGGTGATTTTGATGCATCGGATGGGTGCATGTGAGATTTAAGTTTATTTTTGAGCTGTATGGAGCCTATGCATTGTGTTCTGTGTTTGCATGTGGCTGGATTTGTTGGTTTGGATGAGAGTTTTGAAACTCTCTGACTAGGATTAGGTCGGGCGCGCTCAGGCTGCGCAAGGCATGAACATGTTTATTTGTGATAGTTGAAATGATGCTTCGGCATGTTTAAATTTTAAGTTTTAGATCATGTATGTATGATATATGATGTATGTTAAGGTGTGATTCATATGTATGCTTGGTAATGATATATATGAATGTATAAATATGATATGACATGAGTATATGTTCATATGAGTATGATTGTTGATCATGATGGTGGGTAGACCATGTATGATGTATGATTCATTATTGCATGTGATGTCTTATGACATCAGTATGATTGTTGATCATGATGGTGGGTAGACCATGTATGATGTATGATGCATTATTGCATGTGATATCTTATGACATGTGTATGATTGTTGATCATGATGGTGGCCAAACCATGTATGATGTGTTATGCATAATTGCATGTGATGCCTTATGGCATGAGTCTAGCCTAGGACTTGAGGAGAGGAAAAATATTTTCAAACTGGAAGAGCTCACATAAAGTTTCTTGAGAGTGGTGCTTGGATAGGCCACTGATATATGAGAGTGGTGCTCAGGTAGGCCACTGGATTTGGGAGAGTGGTGCTCAAGTAGGCCATTGGGTTGGGTGAGTCTCCTCTAAGTCCTTAGCTAGTGTTGGAGCGGGGTATGCGGTCGAGGGTTATTCCCTTAACCAAGTACTCGGGAAGGTGCGTGGATCCTTGCGGATAGTCGGTGGGCAAACTCCACAATTCACTTGCTAATGCATGTCAAGGTCGTGGTAAGCCTGTACCCAGCTGTGCTATACCTGGCGGTGGATACAAACTTCCAATTGTGTTAGTGACATCATCCGAGTAAACCCGAGTGAGGATTATATCCTATTTAGCTGTGACCGAGCAGGCGCATTGGGCGTGAAAATGGTTAGGGTAGTTTCGGTAGGATGGGATGTCACTTATATTGCTCTATTGTTAGCCCACCAACCCGTGGTGGGCCGGGCCGGGCTCAACTTTTTCCAGCTCACCAATAAACGAGCCGGGTTGGGTTGGCCCACCAAAGGCTCAACCCGTGGTGGGCCGGGCCGGGCCGGGCCGGGTTACTCGTTTTGACAGCTCTATCTACAATTGACTTGGTAATGCATGCCAAGATCGTGGTATGCCTGTACCCAACTAAGTTATACCTGACGGTAGATCCAGACTTCCAATTGTGTAAGTGACATCATCTGAGTAAACCTGAGTGAGGATTATATCCTGTTTAGTTGTGACCGAGCGGGCGCATTGGCCGTGAAAATGGTTAGGGTAGTTTCGGTAGGATGGGATGTCACTTATATTGCTCTATTGTTAAGGAGATCTCCTAGGTGTATGCGTGATGACGCATTAGATGATTGATATGCATTGATATCTGTCATGAGTTGCATGTATTGCATGATTGTTATGATGATGAAGTGTGTGGTGTTTGACTTCATGTTTGATGAATGGATGATTTGATTGAGATGGAAGTTCCTTTGGGACTTGAGTTAGACGCATGTGTAGTATAGATTTTTTTTTTGTACTTGTATGATTGATTTTTGAACTCTAGCTTACCCTTCTGTTTCCATGTGGTGGGACTACAATGATCATACTTGGTATGGGAGCAGGTCAGGGATAACTTGGAGTTGAGGTGACCGTTTTGAGACGGGGAGTTTGATCCTCGTGTTAGAGTTACCATTTTGGGTAACGGTTTTATTTGTGCTTGACCAGCACTAGGGAATATTATTCTTGGGATGACTATACATATATGGTGTTCTATTTTGTATACAAAAAATTATTTTTATTCTTACCTATACTTGTATGTATGAGTTATCCAGCTTAATATTTCTCGTAGTTTGCTAGTAGTAGTGCGATTCCACTAAATGTAGAGACCATGGAGGGTCGTTACACTTTTATGGTATCAGAGCCAGTCAAGTCTTTTGGATACTCTGTGGGGAGTGATCCTTCTATGTTCCTGTTGTGTCATATCTCTGATATGTGTTAGTTTTGGTGATATATGGTGGTATAGTGTTACTAAAAGAATGTTTTGAAACTTTTTAGTATGGTGAGGCCACAATATGATCAGATTGCTAGGGCCATGGAGATGATGGCCATGGCGATGCAACAACAAAGTGCTCACTTTGCTCAAATGGAGGCCGGTAAAGCTGCGACTGAGGCAGCTAGACCAGTGGTCTCTCAAGAGGGAAGAGATTTAGCAAAGTTTAGGAGATGTCAGCCTCCTCAGTTCAAGGGGGATTCAGATCCTGATGTGGAAGATCAGTGGTTGAGCGAGATGGAGAAGATTTTCAGTTCTAGGGTCTTTTGAGAAGTGGAAGTTGGCCTATGCAGTTTACATGCTGGCAAGCAAGGCTGAGTACTGGTGGAGAGGCACCAGGCAGATGATGGAGAGCAGAGGTGTGGTTGTAGATTGGGATTGCTTCAAAAGAGTTTTCTTGGAGAAGTATTTCCCGGACAATGTTAGATATGCTAAGGAGGCGGAGTTCATGAGACTACATCAAGGGAGCTTGTCTGTTTCTGAGTATGCTATGAGATTTGAGCATCTGGCTTATTTCTACTCTCAGGCCATATCTGAGGCTTGGAGATCTAGGAAGTTTACAGAGGGGTTGAGGCATGAGCTGACGAGGGTCATAGTCCTTATGTCCATAGTGGAGTTTCCTGCCTTGTTTGAGAAGGCAAAGACTGTTGAGAGATTGGAGGGTGGTGGTAGCAGCGGCAAGGCTGCTAGAGTTTAGGAGGGATCATCTGGATCCAGAGGGGAGGCCAGTAGAGGGGACCCTATGACAGGCATGTTCAATCTCAGAGGGGTGTTTTTAGTAGGGGACCTCGTCTTGCTACTTCTCAGAGTGGAGCACCATCAGTGCGATGCTACAAATGTGGAGGAGCACATGTGGTTAAAGATTGTTCCCGTCCGGGGAATGTTTGTTTCAGATGTGGCAGGCCAGGCCACCTTTTCAGAGATTGTCAGATGCCATCTATAGACACCCAATTTTGTCCGGGGGCACACAAACAAGGAAATGGACCTCCGTTATGAAGGGAAGGAGCTTCCAAAGCAGGCAAATAACAAGATAGGACATCAAAAGGCCGAAAGGCTAAATAAGGTGGTGTTAGTAGCCCAGAACGGGCTGTTCCAAAATCGAAACTGGTCGTTATGAACCCCGAAACAGGCCGTTCCAATATCAGAACGGGTCGTTCCGACGTTACTAAAACACCTAAAGAGTCCTAGGCTGGAATGGGTCGTTCCAATACCAGAACGGGCCGTTCCAAACAAGTCAAATTTCGAACGAGTCATTCTGGAAAGGGCAACTTTGTGTTAATTTCCACTCTGGAACGGGCCGTTCCATTTTCAAAACGGGCCTTTCCATTTTCAGAACGGGCCGTTCCGTCAAGGTACGTAATTTGCACATAACGATTGACCTAGAACGGGCCGTTCTAGCCCCCTTCTGATTCCTATAAATAGAAGCCTCGGGCACAGTTCTCATGGCAGCCAGAGAAATTTTGAATAAGACTCCTTTGAGTACGAAAATTCTCTATATCTCTCCCCTCTATTATATTTCTTGAGATTTGTGTCGCATCTCTATCTTCTCTCTCCCTCCTATTGTATTTCTTGAGATTTGTGAGGCATACTGTAGTGTGAAAGGTCGCCACAAAGCACCTTCTCCATATTTGAAGATTCAATAGAGCTCGTTCAAGAGGTTTTTCAATCAATCTACTTCTATATCTTTTATTTCTCATCTTTATCTCTATCTTTTATTTATGACAAAGGCAATCATGTAGATATTTTAGGGTTAGTTGTATAATTTAAATTTTAAATATGTAAATAAAGAAGCGCCAACACCAAAGAGACGAGGAGGAGACCCGGACGAAATGTCTACGTCTTTAATTGCTTTTGGAAAAGCAACACATAGTTACTCCAATGAGACGAGGAAGAGACGAGGAAGAGACTCGGACGAAATGTCTACGTCTTTAATTGCCTTTGGAAAAGCAACACATAGCTACTCCAAAGGATAAGTAAAGAGGGTCAACTGTAGACACCCAATTTCGTCCGGGGCACACAAACAAGGAAATGGACCTCTGTTATGAAGGGAAGGAGCTTCTAAAGCATGCAAACAACAAAACAGGACATCAGAAGGCCTAAAGGCCAAATAAGGTGGTTTTAGTAGCCCGGAACGGGCTGTTCCAAAATCAGAACGGGCCGTTTTGAACCTTGGAATGGGCCGTTCCAATATCAAAACGGGTCGTTCTAACGTGACTAAAACACCTAAAGAGTCCTAGGCTGGAACGGACCGTTCCAAACAAGTCAAATTTGGAACGGGCCGTTATTGAAAGGGTAACTTTGTGTTAATTTCCACTCTAGAACGGGCCGTTCCATTTTTAGAACGGGCCGTTCCAGGTTGCGTAATTTGCACATAACGATTGGCCTAGAACAGGCCGTTCCAAATCCAGAACGGGCCGTTCTAAATCCAGAACAGGTCGTTCTGGCCCCTTTCTAATTCCTATAAATAGAAGCCTCGGGCACAGTTCTCATGGCAGCCAGAGAAATTTCGAATAAGATTCCTTTGAACACGAAAATTCTCTATATCTCTCCCCTCTATTATATTTCTTGAGATTTGTGTCGCATCTCTATCTTCTCTCTCCCTCCTATTGTATTTCTTGAGATTTGTGAGACATACTATAGTGTGAAAGGTCGCCACAAAGCACATTCTCCATATTTGAAGATTCAATAGAGCTCGTTCAAGAGGTATTTCAATCAATCTACTTATATATCTTTTATTTCTCATCTTTATCTCTATCTTTTATTTATAACAAACGCAATCATGTAGATATTTTAGAGTTAGTCGTATAATTTAAATTTTAAATATGTAAACAAATATTAATAAAGGGGATTTAATATTTAATTTATTAATTCTTATCATGTTAACTTTATTATAGGGTACCGATTGAGGGCGCTGTAAGGGTGCTTAATACCTTCCTTACACATAACCGACCCCCGAACCCAATTCTGGTTATCAAGGCCATTGTTGGATCTTTAAAAACCTTTTCTTTTTCCAATGTTTTGAGTAAAATATTGGTGGCGACTCCATGAACCTATTTTCAAAATCATTAATTAAGAATTAGTCTGGTGTCCGGGCATTCCTTAATTAATGAGATTTTTAAAAGGATGTCTAAACCATATGTCGCGAGATCAGAAATTTTCGGGTTGCGATAGATGGCGACTCCATTGGGGAAGTTTAAAGAGGGTCAGGCCCATTTAATTGATGAAATTAATAAAATAAAAATATTAATTTAAATATTTTTCCCCTTTACTTTGTTTGCTTTATTTGTTTGGCTTTAATATTTGTTTGCCTGTTTAAATTCTGCATATGTTTGAAATAAATTGCACACAAGCCTTTGCACACAATAGTTCCCCCTACACCTGGGGGCATGAAGGTATTAAACATAGGGAGTGATTGACGTACGACCGGCCTAAGTTTGGCCTTGGAGCCTGCGAGCCTTGTCGAAAATCACACTCAAGGTGATAACTGGTTACTCTAACCCGAAATACTGCGACAGACCTTAGAGTTTGTCAGGTGACGGCGATAGAGATACTGGGTCCCTATAATGGGGGCACCTTGGGGGCCTAAAGACCAGTGAGATTAGAACTGTCCTATACAATGCACTTTTCTTGCAGGGACCACAGACCAAAGATTTAAACGTGATTGTTCGCGGGTGTATGTTGATTGAGCATGTGTGTGTGCATTTGTTTGCATTATTTGTTCTAATAAGAGTGGATTAATTTTTTAAAACAAGCAAACTGATAATAAAAATATAAAAAATTAGAGAAATTTATACCCCTTTTGTACATTCTTAGGTCATCATATCATAACATCATATAAGTAGTTTCCTTTCCAAAAAAAATATATGTATAATACCTTTAAAAAATATATGTATATTCGTATCATGCATCATATCTCATAGTTAATCAAAACATGATAAATTTTAGGCAAAAACAAAAATGGCATGCATTCTAGGTTAAGATTAGGTATTAGCAACATATAGAGAAAGTTAAGAAAAAGGAATGCTCTAATATACGGCAAAGTCCAAATCGATTTTATAAAAAAAATACTATGGTTGGGCCTTTGCTTTGATATGTTAATATTGTCAAAATCTATTTGAGCATTCACAAATAAACAAATAAATGAGACTGATATTTATTATTGTCAACTTTCTCTTTATTTTGCATTGCATTCATTTAGAACATATCCTTCTTGAAAAAAAAAAGAATAAATGAGAATAAAAAGAGAAATCAACCTATGTGCGTTAATCGGAAGTAATGGAAAGTGAGCCATGTATAAAAAGTTTAGGACAAAGAAATCCACAATCATCAAGATGTTAACTCTTGCCCTAAAAGGATAAAATCGTGTCGTACAACCGTGAAATCCAAGCAGAATAGAACTTGAGGAGGACGAATCCCTCAAACATTGAGTCAAAATGAATAGAGCTTTCTTGAAAGATGATTTTAACAAGAGAGAAGCATTGCTTGTTAAGATGCTAGAATGAAAACTTGCAAAGGGCATTCTAGGCAAAAAAAAATCGAGAAGCAATGTTTGTTCAAGCTGAAAATTGAGAGATCGCTTGAATGTTCCTCTTGAGAAGCAAGACTCCATGGAAAACTCTATCATCGCTTCTACCCATTCCTACTTCTTAGGAAAGGCTCAGGATATGGGTTGAAAATACCTTTACGAGAGAAGAAGCCAAAGGACCTCCCTCTACACGAGATCTTCTGAAGCGCCCTCCTTCTACACGAGATCTTCTGAAGCGCCACATCCATGCAAGTGGAGGACTAGCTCTACGGTTAGATGACTTAGGCCTCTCTAAGGGGAAACCTCCTTCTTTTTCTTTGTGTACGAATCACGAACTTGGGGATGCCTAGGCCCTCAAGCTACATTAAATGGGCACATGTAAATTGAAAATTCTATTTTAATGCCATACACTTTTCTACTTCATTTCTCTTCTCCCTTTTATCTACTCTAAGCCTCGTCAACAAACCTTAAATGAACAAGTACATTTGAAATAAGGACGTCATTAGAAACAATGGCTTAATATGCAATAAAAAACACATAAAGATCAATCAAATTTGGCATGACTTGTGGATAAAAGTCCAAATGAAATCAGTGCAAGGGGCATCCCCCTTTAATGAAAGAATGAAAGATGATCACAAATGATGCAAAGACAAAAGCCTAGCAGGAAACCCACTAAGGGGGCTGAGCAAAAATTAGGGCAAGGTCCGCTAGGAAACCCACAAACAAAAAGGGTAGCCTAGGCAAAAGTGAGGATTAAAGAAAAAAGAAAATGTCTGCTAGGGAACACATCTCAAGTAACCTAGGCAAAAGTTAGGACAAAGTAGCATCCCGAGCTAAAAATTGAAAGGCGGCTTGAGAAGATCATTTAATCAATATGCAATCCCAAGTCATCGCTTAACTTTGAAGGAAATAATAAGCTAACGCGGAAAATGATTTCCTCACTTTGAATGTGCTTGTTCATCAGCCTAAACCACTAGCCTACCTCAACCATCCATTCTTCTATAAACCATTTTTGAAAAAATCCTTTCTATCAAAACTTTTACAAAAAAAATATATGTATATATCCCCTTCCTCTCATTCCTCTTGACCTACATGGCATTAAGATAAATTTGAGAGATACACGGAATATGCACAGTGAACACTCATAAGGAAAAGATAGAGGTGTACTAGAACAGAGTCTAGGTACATCTTATCTAAGGGCTAACATATCATATTCGGTACAAGCGAAAGGGCCGAATTACACAAACCTCAGGTTCAAAAAAGCAACACTAAATTTGATACGGCTAAAAGGCTAACAATCCATGTCATTGATCAATGCGCATAGATTAATTTCTTGAAAGTAAAATCAATAAGCATTTAAGCATTAGCATAGAGGCATCATTGCATAACATGCATAGGGCACAAGTGTGCACAAAAGGGTATAACTTCACTTTATAAAAATATATATATATATAATAAAAAAATCCAATCCATTCCTGTCTTGCATTTTCATGTACATCCATGCATCCTTACTCACCATGGGGAATCAACAACCATCCATCAACAATCAAACAATCAATCATCAATGAATCAAAAGGACTCCGCAACAAGCGCCTGGAGAGGCATCACAATACTCACGTGGTAGGGGAAACACTAGAATCCCTGCTAGCCATCCACTTCTCTGCCCACCAGCACAGGAGCACATCAAACATCTCCTGCCCATCCACCTAAGGGTAATCTTTCATCCCACAACACCAACAAGAAAAGCCAAAAATGAAATTAGAGGCATCACGACACATCTCCTGCCCAACATCCTTGGGGCAATATCTACCATAAGTCAAGCAAACCAATGAGGGCACCGACAGTTTCCTCAAAATACAACAAAGGTCTAGAGAGACTATACTCACACCCCAATCCGGTATACGATAAAGCCGTGAGGGAAAGGTCTGGAGAGACTGTACTCGCATCCCAATCCAGTATATGACAAAGCCATGAGGGAAAGGTCTGGAGAGACTATACTCGCATCCCAATCCGGTATACGACAAAGCCGTGAGGGAAAGGTCTGGAGAGACTGTACTCACATCCCACTCTGGTATACGACAAAGCCGTGAGGGAAAGGTCTGGAGAGACTGTACTCGCATCCTAATCTGGTATACGACAAAGACGTGAGGGAAAGGTCTAGAGAGATTGTACTTGCATCCTAATCCAGTATACGACAAAGCCGTGAGGGAAAGGTCTGGAGAGACTGTACTCACATCCCAATCCGGTATACGACAAAGCCGTGAGGGAAAGGTCTGGAGAGACTGTACTCACCTCCCAATCCGGTATATGACAAAGCCGTGAGGGAAAGGTCTGGAGAGACTGTACTCACCTCCCAATTCGGTATATGATAAAGCCACGAGAGAAAGTTCTGAGAGACTGTAGTCATCTCCCAATCTGGTATACGAAAAAGCCGTGAGGGAAGCTGAGCTATGAAAATACTCCCTCTTCAACAAGCTACAAATAAAAGAACACACTATCACAAGAGAAACAATGGAGCATCTACTTGAAGATCGAAGATCAGGTGTACAGTTCGTTAGCCTTGTTACCTAATAGAGTATGCAACCAACACTCAACTACTCTAAAGGGCAACGACACGAGCAAATTCACCTATTCAAGAGAAGGAACGTAGAAGCGCCAACACCAAAGAGACGAGCAGGAGACCCGGACGAAATGTCTACGTCTTTAATTGCCTTTAGAAAAGCAACACATAGCTACTCCAAAGGACAAGTAAAGAGGGGCAACTGTAGACACCCAATTTCGTCCGGGGGCACACAAACAAGAAAATGGACCTCCGTTATGAAGGAAAGGAGCTTCTGAAGCATGCAAACAACAAAACAGGACATCAGAAGGCCTAAAGGCCAAATAAGGTGGTTTTAGTAGCCCGAAACGGGCTGTTCCAAAATCGGAACGGGCCGTTTCAAACCCTGGAATGGGTTGTTCCAATATCAGAACGGGTCGTTTCAACGTGACTAAAACACCTAAAGAGTCCTAGGCTGGAACGGGTCGTTCCAATACCAGAACGAGCCGTTCCAAACAAGTCAAATTTGGAACGGGCCGTTATTGAAAGGGTAACTTTGTGTTAATTTCCACTCTGGAATGGGCCGTTCCATTTTTAGAACGGGCCGTTCCAGGGTGCGTAATTTGCACATAATGATTGGCCTAGAACGGGCCGTTTCGAATCCAGAACGGGCCATTCTGGCCCCCTTCTAATTCCTATAAATAGAAGCCTCAGGCACAGTTCTCATGGCGACCAGAGAAATTTCGAATAAGACTCCTTTGAGCACGAAAATTATCTATATCTCTCCCCTCTATTATATTTCTTGAGATTTGTGTCGCATCTCTATCTTCTCTCTCCCTCCTATTGTATTTCTTGAGATTTGTGAGGCATACTATAGTGTGAAAGGTCGCCACAAAGCACCTTCTCCATATTTGAAGATTCAATAGAGCTCGTTCAAGAGGTATTTCAATCAATCTACTTATATATCTTTTATTTCTCATCTTTATCTCTATCTTTTATTTATAACAAACGCAATCATGTAGATATTTTAGGGTTAGTCGTATAATTTAAATTTTAAATATGTAAATAAATATTAATAAATGGGATTCAATATTTAATTTATTCATTTTTATCATGTTAACTTCATTATAGGGTACCGATTGAGGGCGTTGTAGGGGTGCTTAATACCTTCCCTACACGTAACCGACCTCCGAACCCAATTCTGGTTATCAAGGCCATTGTTGGATCTTTAAAAACCTTTTATTTTTCCAATGTTTTAAGTAAAATATTGGTGGCGACTCCATGAACCTATTTTCAAAATCATTAATTAAGAATTAGTCTGGTGTCCAGGCATTCCTTAATTAATGAGACTTTTAAAAGGATGTCTAAACCATATGTCGCGAGTGAACCTATTGTGTTGCCCATGGTGGATATCGACATAATCTTAGGGATGGATTGGTTATCTGCCTATCACATCCGTATAGATTGTGCTCGAAGAGAGTTGGTATTTCCTTAGTTGGAGGATGAGGTGTTGGTATCAGTAGGTCAGGCTGAGCAGTTTATAAGGGATGAAGATGAGTGCTTTATGTTGTTTGCCACTTTGAGTATTGATACAGAGAGGGCCATCACTAGGATTGAGATTGTTAATGAGTTTCCTGAGGTGTTCCTAGATGATGTGTCGGGATTGCCACCTATGCGTGATGTTGAGTTCAGTATTGATCTGGTACCAGGTGCAGGACCGATATCAGTGGCTCCTTATAGGATGGCTCCAGCTGAGTTGGTAGAGCGAAAGAAACAGATTGAGGATTTGTTGGAGAAATAAATGGTGAGGCCCAGTGTTTCTCCTTGGGGTGCTCCGGTATTGTTAGTGAAGAAGAAGGATGGTGGGGCCCGTTTGTGTGTTGATTATCGACAACTGAATAAGTTGACGATAAAGAATAAGTATCCACTTTCGAGGATTGATGATTTAATGGATCAGCTGAGGGGAGCTTCGGTAATTTTGAAGATTGATTTGAGATCCAGATACCATCAGATCAGGGTGAAAGAGAGTGACATACCAAAGACTGCTTTCAGGACTAGGTATGGTCATTATGAGTATGTAGTGATGCCTTTCGGTGTCACTAATGCTCCAGTAGTGTTCATGGATTACATGAACAGGATTTTTAGGTCATTCTTGGATAGATTTTTGGTGGTCTTCATTGATGATATTTTGGTGTATTCTAGATCTTTGGAGGATCATCGTGAGCATCTAAGGTTGGTTTTAGAGGTGCTGAGGGAGAGGCAGTTGTATGCAAAACTGTCTAAGTGTGAGTTTTGGTTGTCCGATGTGAGATTTTTGGGGCATGTGATATCGGTTGAGGGGATTGTAGTGGATCTAGCCAAGGTGGAGGCTATGATTTAGTGGGAGCGTCCAGGGATTGCTACAGAGCTTAGGAGTTTTGTTGGGTTAGCGGGTTATTATCGGAGATTCATAGAGGGTTTATCTCGAATAGTAATGCCTTTGACTCAACTAACTCGGAAGGATCAACCTTTTGTTTGGACAGATGCTTGTGAGAAGAGTTTTCAGGCGTTGAAGAGGCGGTTGACTACTTCTCCAGTTTTGGTATTACCTGACACTAGTGAGCATTTTGATGTGTTTTATGATGCTTCTCACCAGGGGTTGGGTTGTGTGTTGATGCAGGGAGGGAGAGTAGTGGCATATGCTTCAAGGCAACTTAAGACCCATGAGAAGAATTATCCTACTCATGATTTGGAGCTTGCAACTGTGGTGTTTGCCTTGAAATTGTGGAGACACTATCTGTATGGAGCGAGATTCAGTGTATTCAATGATCACAAGAGTTTGAAGTACCTGTTTGATCAGAAAGAGCTGAATATGAGGCAGAGAAGGTGGATGGAATTCCTAAAGGACTTTGATTTCCAGTTGATGTATCATCCTGGGAAGGCGAATGTGATAGCAGATGCATTAAGTAGGAAATCCATTCACATGTCGGCTATGATGATTAGGAAGTTGGAGCTGATTGAGCAATTCAAATATTTGAGACTAGAGGTGGAGGTTGTACAAGAACACATTACTTGTGGTATGATCACCATAACTAATGAGTTCTTGAGACAGGTGGGAACCAAGCAATTACAAGATCCAGAGTTGTTGAGGATTTTGGGATTGCTTGGTACCGAGAGGGCAACTGGTTTTGAGCTTGGTGCTGATGGGATTCTGAGATTCAAAGGTTAGATTTGTTTACCTCAAGATTCAGAAATAAGGAGAGATGTTCTGGAAGAGGGACACATGAGTCATCTTAGCATACATCCCGGTATGACTAAGATGTATCAGGACATCAAGAAAAGTTCCTGGTTGCCTGGTATGAAGAGGGAGATAGCAGAATTTGTGGCAGCTTGTCTGACTTGTCAAAAAGCGAAGATTGAGTATTAGAGGCCCGGAGGGGTTTTGCAGTTGATGGAGATTCCTGAGTGGAAGTGGGATAGTGTCACTACGGACTTTGTGGTTGGGTTGCCTAGGACAACTAGGAATAGTGACTCTATCTGGGTGATTATTGATAGGTTGAAAAAGTGTGCACACTTTCTTCCTGTCAATAAGAGGTGGTCCATGGAGAGGCCTGCACAGTTGTATATCAGAGAGATAGTACGGTTGCATGGAGTGCCTTCAAGTATTATTTCTGACAGAGATCCAAGGTTTACTTCTAGGTTTTGGCAGACTATACATCAGGCATTAGGAACGAGGTTGAGGTTAAGCTCTGCTTATCATTCACAGACAGAGGGTCAGTCGGAGAGGACAATTCAATCACTGGAGGATCTCCTAAGATCTTGTGTGTTGGATCATCTGGGTAGCTGGGAGGAAGTGTTACCATTGGTAGAGTTTACCTACAATAACAATTATCACTCGAGTATTGGCATGGTGCCTTTTGAGGCTTTGTATGGCAGGAGGTGTAGGACTCCATTATGTTGGTATCAGGAGGGTGAGTCAGTAGTGGTTGGTCCAGAGTTAGTTCTTCAGACTACTAAGATGGTTAGACAAATTCAGGAGAGGTTGAGGGCTACCTAGAGTCGACAAAAGTCTTATGTTGATAGGAGGAGGAGACCTCTAGAGTTTGATGAGGGAGAGCACGTGTTTCTCAAGGTGACACCCACTACTGGTGTGGAAAGGGCAGTAAGGGCTAAGAAGCTCACTCTGAGGTTCATTGGTCCTTACCAGATCCTTCGTCGTGTAGGTCCGGTAGCTTATTAGTTGGCGTTGCCTCCAGTTCTGTCCAACATGCATGATGTGTTTCATGTTTCACAGTTGAGGAAGTACATCAGAGACCCAAGTCACTTGGTAAAGATGGATGAGGTGCAAGTTAGAGAGAACTTGACCTATGAGAAAAGACCAGTAGCTGTGGTTGATCACAAGTTGAAGGAGCTTCGCGGTAAGTCCATCAGCTTGGTGAAGATTCTTTAGGATGCAACTACTGGTGAGGCAACCTGGGAAGTAGAGAGTCAGTTCAAGGAACAGTATCCATTCCTCTTTTCAGGTAAGCCTATTTTCAGGGACAAAAATTCCTGTTTGTTGAGGGCTAATGTAACGTAGTAAGTTATTCCAGAAGGCCCAAAAGCCTAGTATGGGTGATTTAGTAGCCCAGAACGGGTCGTTCCCAAACTGGAACGGACCGTTCCAAACTACTAAATTGACCTATAAATCGTAGTTGAGAACGGGTCGTTCCAAACCCCAGATCGGGCCGTTCTGGATGGAGTACGGGCCGTTTTGGATGGAGAATGGGTCATTCTAGATGAGTCCCAGAACGGGTTGTTCTGGTTTTAGAACGGGCCATTCTGCATGTGATTTTTTCACATGATGAAGGGGTGCAGAACGGGCCGTTCTGGCCACTCCTGAACTTCTATAAATAGGGGTTGTGCAGTTGAGGAGGAAGAGAGGTTTTTAGATAGAAGTTTTAGAGAGAAGGACTCTGGGTCTGCGAGCTCCTTTCTCTCCCAAATTTCTCTGTATGATTCTTTTTCTCCTCTATATCACTAATGTCTTCTGTCTTTTCTTGAAATTCAGACTAGAAAGCTTGCTTTGGGTGGATTGAAGTTCTGGGTTGAGCTTCGGAAGGAAATTCTACTTTTCCTCAGTTCTTGGCCATTTTGAGCCAATTTTCAGGTAAGGGAAGCTAGAATTTTTTTGTTTAGGTTGCATGTGAGTTTAGAAACTCAATTGATGCATGAAAGTCGAGGATCCATGGTGATCGGAGAATTCGCTCATTTTTGGAGTTTTGGAAAAAAATGGGATTTTTGGTGATTTTGATGCATCGGATGGGTGCATGTGAGATTTAAGTTTATTTTTGAGCTGTATGGAGCCTATGCATTGTGTTCTGTGTTTGCATGTGGCTGGATTTGTTGGTTTGGATAAGAGTTTTGAAACTCTCTAACTAGGATTAGGTCGGGCGCGCTCAGGCTGTGCAGGGCGTGAACATGTTTATTTGTGATAGTTGAAATGATGCTTCGGTATGTTTAAATTTTAAGTTTTAGATCATGTATGTATGATATATGATGTATGTTGAGGTGTGATTCATATGTATGCTTGGTAATGATATATCTGAATGTATAAATATGATATGACATGAGTATATGTTCATATGAGTATGATTGTTGATCATGATGGTGGGTAGACCATGTATGATGTATGATGCATTATTGCATGTGATGTCTTATGACATGTGTATGATTGTTGATCATGATGGTGGGTAGACCATGTATGATGTATGATGCATTATTGCATGTGATGTCTTATGACATGTGTATGATTGTTGATCATGATGGTGGGCAGACCATGTATGATGTGTGATGCATAATTGCATGTGATGCCTTATGGCATGAGTCTAGCCTAGGACTTGAGGAGAGGAAAAATATTTTCAAACCGGAAGAGCTAACATAGAGTCTCTTGAGAGTGGTGCTTGGATAGGCCACTGATATATGAGAGTGGTGCTCAGGTAGGCCACTGGATTTGGGACAGTGGTGCTCAGGTAGGCCACTAGGTTGGGTGAGTCTCCTCTAATTCCTTAGCTAGTGTTGGAGCAGGGTATGAGGTCGAGGGTTATTCCCTTAACAAAGTACTCGGGAAGGTGCGTGGATCCTTGTGGATAGTCAGTGGGCGAACTCTACAGTTAGAGCTGTCAAAATGGGCTCAGCCCGGTGAGCCAACCCGGCCCACCACGGGTTCGAGCCGGGTTGGGCTAAAAAAAATTTGAAAATTTTAGTGCGGGCCAATTTTAAACCCGGCTCACTAACAACCCGGCTCACCCGGGTTAAACCCGTGGTGAGCCGGGCTGACCCACCAACCCATAAAAAAAAAAAACTTGTGCTATTGGGTTGGGCCAAATAAAATTAAAATTTCTTTTACGCTGTAACCCTAATCACTAATGAGTTCTCATTCTCATTTCTCATTTCTCACACACCCACCCTCGTCAGCGCCGCAAGCCAGGAGCCTAGAAGGCACTACCCGCTCTTCACTCTCGCCGTCTTCACTCTTCATCGGCCTTGCGTGGAACTCCGACGTCGCCAGAAAGTGAACTCGCTAACTGCTCACGAATAATTTTTCCTCCTTTAGCTTCAGTTCAGGTAACGTTATATTCGCTTTCCACCCACTTCCATTCGTGTATGGTGCTGCTTTTGCCATTGCCCATTCAGTGTTTCATTTTGGTATTGGCTTCAAAGTGCATTATATCATTCTCATTCTCCTCTGCGTTCCGAGAATGTACAAGTATTACATTTACACTAAAGATGTTTCTGCCAAGCGGCTTGCAAAGCTATTTCTACTTTTCTAGTTACTTTTTTATTTGGCAGTTTGTTTGGGTTCTGTGACTGTATTTTGTGCAAGAAAGGAGATTTCCCGTTGGCCTATTAACCCTCAGGGTCATGCTTTGTGGCATGTCTTCATGGGTTTCAAAATTTTAAATTTATTTCAAATAAATAATTTTAAAAAAAACTGGTGGTTCATAACTGATGGTTGTGACTTGTGAGATTGAACTAGATGTATTCTATTTTGGAACATTGTATATAAAATTAAATTTTGATATAAATTTAGTAAAGAACAAATATTTTAATTTGCTTACTTTAGAAGGAATCTTACCTTATCATTAGAATAATATAATCACACACGAAAATTTCGTTTATTAACCTGGCCCCGTATTTCATGCGCCTCTTCATACACTGTGTAATAATTATAAAAAAGACACAACAAATTTTAAATTAGTTGGTTACTCATAACCGATAATCAAACACTATTAATAGGAAATCAACTGTCATTGTATCATAGATGTGATTAATCTTTATGAATTGATGATGTTAGAGACTTAGAGTCAATTCTTGGATGCCTTCGGCTTTGGTGGCCATTGCTGTGGTAATGTGTCAGAGTGAGTGGCATGCAGTTTTGGAGATGCTATTTGTTACCAAAACTATTTGCATCAAGATATACTAATATTGTTCCGTGATTTTTGATAAACTAACAACTTTTTTTTTCTCCTACTTATTTTTACTTTTAAATAATCAATCAAATTCGTAACGTATAATACAGAACTGAAAATTGATATTAGATAGATTCTGTTTCAAATATATTAACTACTAGGGACTATAGTTTTTACTTTCTAGTAATGTTAGTATTGTTTGGGTTTCGTTGTCTTCCTTTTGTTTGATGTACCATTTTTGTTCACCTCTTTCTTTTATTGTAAAAGTAGAAATTGAATTTGATTTCATTGATTTATCTTGTGTTGGTTGAATCATTGTAATATTTGATAAGCTAAATTTCTGCCTGTTATTAATTGTGTTGTGTATATTTATGGTTTTACAGAATAAAATGAGATCTGAAACCGTAGATGAACAATGTGTTAATAATAATTTGAATGAAGCTTTGCCATCAATTGTAGAAGAGATTGAAAATGAGGGTATTGATGTTGATGCTGATAGAGAAAGTAAGAGACCTAGGATAACTACTTCTAAAGTTTGGGATCATTTTACAAAAATTGGTATAAAAGATGGTAAAGAAAAGGCAAAATGTAATGCATGTGGTGTTGAGTATGCTATTGGTGGGACAAAAATAGGAACTTCAACAATGTTGCGTCATTTGTCAAAGTGCGTGGTGCTAAAAAAATAAAAAGATAATGATGTGGGGAAAATGATAATTGATCATGCTGGGAAGTTAAGGTCTAGGGAAATTGACCAAAAAGGCTAAAACACTAATTTGGTCCCTTATATTAATTGTTTGTTTCAATTTAGTCCCATTTTAATTTTTGGTTTCAATTTGGTCCCAAACTAATTAATTGGTTTCAATTTAGTCCCAAATTAATTAATTGGTTTTAATGTGGGACTTCCGTCTAAATTATTTAAACGGAGTTAACTTTTAGCCACGTGGATGCCACGTAGATGCATACGTGGATGCCACATGGATGCCAATTTTTTTTAAAACACCTGGACCCAGAACGGCCCGTTCTGAAACCGGAACGGGCCGTTCTGTTTGCACTTTTGGTGTTTTAGTTTTGCATCCGGAACGGCCCGTTCCAGGTGCAAAATTAACACACCAAAAGTGCATCAGAACGGGCCGTTCTGAAACCAGAACGGCCGTTCTGGTTTCAGAACGGCCCGTTCTGGATTCAGAACGGGCCGTTCCAAAACTGAGAATAGTGCCTTCATTGTATTTTTGCTAATTATGCAATTTTGATCCCTAAGGTTTTAATTGAGTAATTTCAGTCTTTAAAAGATTATAGTTGTGTAATTTTAGTCTCACCATTTTTAATTGAATAATTTTAATCTCTCAAATATCATGATTGTGCAATTTTAGTATTTCTTATTAAAAATATAATAATTTTAAAATTTTAATATATATATATATATAATGTTTTAAAACTATATAATTGTTTGCTTATTTAAATTAACATATATTATAATTTTTTGTAATGTATCAAATGATATATATTTATTATTACTAAATAAATAAAATTTATATATTATTAATATTTTAATATTATTAATAAATTAATATCAATAATATTTTTCCAATATTTATAAATAAACTAATAATTTGATAAATATATATTAATATATTTTTACAAAAATATAAATATATAAGATCATATATATATTTCTAATTAATATACTTATATTTTTGTAAAAGTATATTAGTTTATCTATAAATATATTAATAATATTATTGATATAATATCAAAAATTATAATATATGTTAATTTGAATAGATAAATAATTGTTTAATTTTAAAACATTATATATATATATGTTGGATATCAGCACATATCAATCAGAATCTGTTGAAAATCAGCATATATCAATCAGAATATTCAATTCTGATTTGTAAAGATTTAATGTTAATAAGATCAATTTTATTTCCCCTCCTTTAATTATTTAGATACAGCATTTATAGGGATAATTATTTTCCAGATTTTTAGGGATAGATTAGTGTGCAGATTTATTCCCTTGTATTCTATTTATACCACTTTTGTATTTTTCCCAAATTAGAGAAATATACATTATATTTTTCTGCAATATATATATATATTAAAATTATTAATTTTTAATGGGAGAAACTAAAATCGTATTGTTATGATATTCTTTATTAATTTTATTAAAAAATATAATAATTTTGAAAAATATTTTTTTATGGTAAAAATTTTAAAATTACTTATTTTTATTAAAATATTTATTTTATTAGATATAACAACATAATTAAAATATAATTAATAATATATATTTTGTAAAATTATTAATATTTTATATTTAAAAAAAAAGTTAAAACCGGAACGGCCCGTTCTGAAACCGGAACGGGCCGTTCTGGTTTCACTTTTTGTGTGTTAATTTTGCATTTGGAACGGGCCGTTCTGAATGCAAAATTAATACACCAAAAAAGAAACCAGAACGGCCCGTTCCGGTTTCAGAACTGGCCGTTCTGGGTCCAGGTATTTTAAAAAAAATTGTCATCCACGTGGCATCCACATGGCATCCACGTGGTATCCACGTATGCATCTACGTGGCATCCTGATGGAGAAGATAGGAGGAGTGAATGTTGTTCTTCTCCTATTCTTCACCTAGGCTTGGATCTTCTTCAAGGAGCTTGAATCCGAAGATGGAGAACTCTGGAATGATGATGGAACACGAGTGGAATGAGGTCTAGACTTGGATGGAAGCATCCAAGCTCAAGCATCAATGGAAGACTCACTTCAAAGAGTAGGAAGAAGATGAACTCCCTAGGTTTTTGAGATGAATTCTCTAGAGGACTTTGAAAAGGAAATTCGGCTCTTGGCTCTCAAATTTCATATAAGGTTCAAAGTGAGTACAATAGGTGAAGGAGGGAACATATATGCATCCGAAAATATGAATACACTTGGCGCCACATGAGTGGTCACCATGTTGGCGCCAAGATTTGAATTCAAATTTGAATTTGAATTCAAATCTTGTCACACATGTGTATGACCGGTCCCATGAGTGCTTGGTGCATTTGGTTTTGATTTAGTGTGCATTTAGGGTTGAATTTGAGTCACACATGTTCAGCCAAGGTGGCATGATCCATATGACTCAAAATGCAACTTAAATGCATGCTAAATTAAACCTAGTTTACCCTAATTTAACTAAACTAGTAATCCTCCTTTAATCCTAATCTAATGGCCTAATTACAATGGCCAAACAAATACAATGGAAAGGAAAAATTACAAGAATGAAAATGAGCCCAATATTGGGTACCAAAAGCCCAAAGGCCCATGAAGCCCAAAACTAGGCCCAACTAGCCTATAACCTAAAATGCTACTCTATATGGTCCAAAATACAAGACCAAAATATATTCAAACTAGGTTAACAAAAATATAATAAGGATGTTAATAACAAGATAGGCCCATGTTGAAACTTGGTTTGGGCCTTCCAAGCCCATAGGGCCTATTGGGCCTGGACTGGCCCAATCTTCCATGTCTAGCCCACTCCTCTTGGATCTTTAAGTATGTCACCTCTTGCACTCCAAAGGAAACAATGTAAGCAACTAGTCGGATATCCTAAGTGGAAGCTTGAAACATATGAAATTTCCAAGCCACTTCCACTAGCACTACACGTGAGGATGCTAACAAGGAGTTAGATATACCTGACCAGCTTCTTAATACTCCCTCCAAGCTTTACAAATTGATTTTAAAATACAAGAGAGATCGCAAAATTTAAACTAGCCTAGAAAGCAATAAATGGCGGTTTTGGTGACCAATTAGTGACGGTTTTTGTGTTCAACTTTTCTAACACTTGTTTAAGTGTCTTAATCCGCCACTAATCCTTCAAATTTGATGCTCCTGGACCTGCAAAGAATCACAACAAAAGAGGTTAATGGTGGCTGCCTCACAAGGTGAAAGGAATGGTCACTCAAGTGAAGGAAGTTTAGGAGAAGTTTTGGTCTCTAATTTAGGTCAAATTTTTAGGTCTTAGTGTCCAAACTTTTCCTACTCTTTGTTGAGCAATGCTTGATCCTTGAGCAAGGATTTGAGGCCACTTCCAGCACAGGAAAATTATTGAAAGAAAACTAGACAAGCAATAAAGCACAATTTGGAAAGCTTATACCAAAAGTTAAGAGTAATATGTATATATGACAAGACTCAAAGAGGTTCAACAAGTAAAACTGGAAAATAAGACTCCAAATAAAGCTAGCACTCAGTTAGGAATGTTCCTAGATAGGTACTAGAGTAGATGAACAAAACAAAAAAAATTTGAAAGCAATTGGATAAGTATAGCAAAAGTAGTAGTCAAAACAATAACAAGGAATCAAGTGAATTTTCTCCAAAAACACCTCACGGCTTTTGCATTTTAAATTGTCTTATATATATATTTTTTTAATTCTTTATTTTTCCAGTCTCAAATTAAGACTCCAGAGAAGGTGTTTGCCTTTTGTTTCAAATTTTTCTATGATTCCAAGCTATAGAAACCGAGATTACAAAAATTAGGTCAAAATCCAAGTGAAAATGAGAAACTAGTGCACTAGTCTTAGGTTTTTGTATTGAATTCTTTTTGCACACTTTTCTTTTGAACTTTAATACTTTTCTTTTGTTTTAGGCTCTGTTTTATCTCTGTTTTCAGCCTCTAATTTTTTTAAAATTGAATCCACAAGAAAGAGTGCACTAGAAGTAGAATTAAGCACTTGAAATTTTGAGTCAAAATTTTTTATAAGATTTTCAATGGAAAGTGATTTGAAAACTTAAGAACACAATGGAAACCTAACTCTAAAGAAACTTGCTAGGACTAATAGCAAATTATGAACACAATAAGGTAAAAGAAAAAGCACATATAGGTAGGCAAAAGAGAAGCAAAACCGAGAGCAATATGTAGACACAAAGTTCAAAATAAAACTAGGTTAAACATGCTATTCAAGGAATTTGAAACATATAAAGACTAAACACAAACTTCTAAGACAAAACATAGATTCAAAACCAAAATCTAAATGCAATGCATGAGGTCCAATCACGGACACATACAAGAATGGAGAGGCTCAAAGAAAACAAAATATAAGCACAAGCAAAAAGGTCCTAATTCATGTTGATTGTGAAAGAAACTCAAAAACAATCAACCAATGGATCTATGGAACACAAGAGGATTCAAAACATATAGATCCACAATGAAACTTAAACAAGACAAGAAGAACATATTGAACACAAATTCGGACACAAAAAGATGAAGCACTTATCTCCTTGAAGAACCTTGCTCTTGATGCCAAAAATGATGGAGAAGATAGGAGGAGTGAATGTTGTTCTTCTCCTATTCTTCACCTAGGCTTGGATCTTCTTCAAGGAGCTTGAATCCGAAGATGGAGAACTCTGGAATGATGATGGAACACGAGTGGAATGAGGTCTAGACTTGGATGGAAGCATCCAAGCTCAAGCATCAATGGAAGACTCACTTCAAAGAGTAGGAAGAAGATGAACTCCCTAGGTTTTTGAGATGAATTCTCTAGAGGACTTTGAAAAGGAAATTCGGCTCTTGGCTCTCAAATTTCATATAAGGTTCAAAGTGAGTACAATAGGTGAAGGAGGGAACATATATGCATCCGAAAATATGAATACACTTGGCGCCACATGAGTGGTCACCATGTTGGCGCCAAGATTTGAATTCAAATTTGAATTTGAATTCAAATCTTGTCACACATGTGTATGATCGGTCCCATGAGTGCTTGGTGCATTTGGTTTTGATTTAGTGTGCATTTAGGGTTGAATTTGAGTCACACATGTTCAGCCAAGGTGGCATGATCCATGTGACTCAAAATGCAACTTAAATGCATGCTAAATTAAACCTAGTTTACCCTAATTTAACTAAACTAGTAATCCTCCTTTAATCCACTAGTAATCCTCCTTTAATCCTAATCTAATGGCCTAATTACAATGGCCAAACAAATACAATGGAAAGGAAAAATTACAAGAATGAAAATGAGCCCAATATTGGGTACCAAAAGCCCAAAGGCCCATGAAGCCCAAAACTAGGCCCAACTAGCCTATAACCTAAAATGCTACTCTATATGGTCCAAAATACAAGACCAAAATATATTCAAACTAGGTTAACAAAAATATAATAAGGATGTTAATAACAAGATAGGCCCATGTTGAAACTTGGTTTGGGCCTTCCAAGCCCATAGGGCCTATTGGGCCTGGACTGGCCCAATCTTCCATGTCTAGCCCACTCCTCTTGGATCTTTAAGTATGTCACCTCTTGCACTCCAAAGCATGATTCCATCACATCCACGTGGGCAAAAGTTAACTCCGTTTAAATAATTTGGACGGACGTCCCAAATTGAAATCAATTAATTTTTAAGGAACCAAATTGAAACCAATTAATTAGTTTGGGACCAAATTGAAACCAAAAATAAAAGTGGGACTAAATTGAAATAAACAATTATTATAAGGGACCAAATTAATATTTTAGCCAAAAATTAAAAGATAATGATGTGGGGAAAATGATAATTGATCATGCTGGGAAGTTAAGGTCTAGGGAAATTGACCAAAAAGTTGTAGATGATCTTATTTCAATGGCTATTATTCAACATGGGTTTCCATATAATTTTTTTCAATATAAGTGGATTAAAGAATTACTTATATATCTAAATCCAGAAGTAAGAGTTCCAAGTAGGAATACAACCGTGTCTAATGTTTCAAAGAAATTCCATGAACACAAAGAGAGGGTGAAAGTTGCAATGCATAAATCTCATAGCCGAATTTGTTTGACATCTGATTGTTGGACTTCTATAACTCAACAAGGGTATATTTGTTTGACTGCTCATTTTGTTGATGCTAGTTGGAAGTTGAATAGCAAGATTATTGCCTATTGTAAAATGGAACCTCCACACACTGGTCATGATTTGGCACAAAAAATTTTTGCTTTGTTGCTTGATTGGGGAATAGATAGGAAAATATTTTCTATCACATTAGACAATGCTAGTGCCAATGAGGTGTTGCAAAAAATTTTGAGTGAGCAATTGAAATTGCAAAATAATTTGATATGTAATGGTGATTACTTTCATATAAGGTGTAGTGCACATATCTTGAATATTATTGTGCAAGAGGGCTTAAGGGTGGCTTCTGATGCTTTGCACAAGATTAGAGAGAGTATTAAGTATGTGAGAGGATCGGAGGCAAGAAAAATTGCATTTAAAGAATGTGTTGTTCAAGTGAGGGGTATTGATACAAAAGTAGGTTTGAGAATGAATGTTGCTACTAGGTGGAATTCTACCTATCTTATGCTTGAAAGTACAATTAGATATCGACGTGCCTTTGGAAGCTTGGCTATCCGTGATAGAGCTTATGTTCATTGTCCATCAAATGATGAATGGAAAAGGGCTGAAAAAATGTGTGAGTTCTTGAAGCCATTTTATGTCATGACTAATTTGATTTCAGGTTCATCTTATCCAACTTCTAACCGTTACTTCATGCAAGTTTGGAAAATTGAATGTTTGTTACGGGAAAATGCCAAAAGTGATGATTTGACAATTAAAGATATGGCATTGAATATGATGAACAAGTTTAGTAAGTATTGGGATCATTATTGTGACATTCTTGCTATTGGGGCTATTCTTGATCCACGAATGAAGTTTGAAGCTATTCGGTTCTGTTATTCAAAGATTGATCCTTCTACATGTGAAGAAAAGATTAATATTTTAAAGGAGAAGATGTACAAGTTGTTTGAAGAATATGTCAAATTACATTCAAATGAGTCAAATACTTCAAGTTCTCAAATTTCCCCTTCAACACATGTTGCTTCTTTTACAAATGATGAGCAAGTGATGGATGCATTTGATGTAAGTTTTTATTTCTCAAATTTTCCAACACAACTTTCTTTATTTTATTTACATCTTATTTCTTACTTGTCAATGACTTAAAATTCTCTTATAATGTCTTAGGAATATGTTGATTATTTGAGTCAACATATTAATGAAACTGGAAGGTCTGAATTGGATCTTTATTTAGATGAAGGGAATCTTGACCCAAAGTTTTTTGATAAGTTGGATGTATTGAGTTATTGGAGGGATCGCCGAGATCGTTATCCAAACTTATCTAAGATGGCTTGTGACGTGCTTAGCATTCCAATCACTACAGTTGCTAGTGAGTCTGCCTTTAGTCTTGGTTCTCGTGTACTAACAAAATATCGTTCTTCCATTCTTCCGGAGAATGTTGAGGCACTCATTTTAACTCAAAATTGGTTGCATGGTTTTGAATTAACAGGTAACATGTATTAGTATTATGAAATTAATTTAATAATTTATTACTTAATTTTTCATCATTATTAGTTAACATTTTTTTTTGTTATAGATGGGGATAAAGAAGATGTTTCAACAGATGAGTATATTTTGGATTGCTCCATTCAAGACTCTAATGTTGTAGATGGACAAGTGACACCAATGATTTAATGTTAGATTGTAATTTCTAATTTTTAAAATTTTGGATTATATTTGAAGTTGAAAATGATTTTGGGTTGTATTTGAAATTTGAGATGATTTTTAATTATATTTGTTTTTGATGTGTTCAAATGTGCATGCAGTTTGCCTTCTTCACATCCAGGAAAATAGCAGCGCAGGAAGAGCTCACTTGGGTGTCTGAGTTTGGTTTTGTATTATGTTTTGGACTTTTGGTGATTGTAATCCAAATATGGTTGTATTACTGCTAGCTACTAATTTAGTAAATGACACATTGTATACTGGGTAGTAGTTGGGTCTTCATAGCCCATTTGTGAGCAAACATCATAGGTTCTCAATTTTATGTATTTCTGTTTCTTCAAATTATGTAATCAGTGTAGGAATTTATTTACTTTTCTCTAGAAAAGCTTATGTGCATACTGTTTCTGCAGGATTAGGCATTAACTTTGATTACATTTTTTCAAATTAGGTGATTTTTTCAAATTAGGTGAGCCAATACGTAATCCATTTTCTAAAGTTTTCCCGAGTGTTCCTGCTGCCACTATTATGTGTATTCGTGTTGGCTTCATATCATAATGGTTGATTGGTGTATTGTAGAGTCATCCGTTTTACAACATGTCCCAGACTGGAAAATTATCAAGTTGGTCTCTGTGATGTTTAGTTAACATGCCTAACCAAACTTAATTTTGATTTAATACATCATGATTCGTGTGTATGTGATGGTCTTGCATGAAAATGTCATGTCAAAGGAGATATGTGAAGAGAAACATATGCAAGAAACTGAGGGGAGAAAAAAAAAGGAAACATAATTCAAATGTATTATCTTTGATTACATTTTTTCAAATTAGGTGATTTTTTCAAATTAGGTGAGCCAACCCGTTTAGCCCACCAACCCGTGGTGGGCCGGGCCGGGCTCAACTTTTTCCAGCTCACCAATAAATGAGCCGGGTTGGGTTGGCCCACCAAAGGCTCAACCCGTGGAGGGCCGGGCCGGGCCGGGCCAGGTTACCCGTTTTGACAGCTCTATCTACAATTGACTTGGTAATGCATGCCAAGATCGTGGTATGCCTGTACCCAACTGTGTTATACCTGACGGTAGATCCGGACTTCCAATTGTGTAAGTGACATCATCTGAGTAAACCTGAGTGAGGATTATATCCTGTTTAGTTGTGACCGAGCGGGCGCATTGGGCGTGAAAATGGTTAGGGTAGTTTCGGTAGGATGGGATGTCACTTATATTGCTCTATTGTTAGGGAGATCTCATAGGTGTATGCGTGACGACGTATTAGATGATTGATATGCATTGATATCTGTCATAAGTTGCATGTATTGCATGATTGTTATGATGATGGTGTTTGACTTCGTGTTTGATGAATGGATGATTTGATTGAGATGGAAGTTCCTTTGGGACTTGAGTTGGATGCATGTGTAGTATAGATTTTTTTCTTTACTTGTATGATTGATTTTTGAACTCTAGCTTACCCTTCTATTTCCATGTGGTGGGACTGCAATTATCATACTTGGTATGGGAGCAAGTCAGGGATAGCTTGGAGTTGAGGTGACTGCTGCGAGACGGGGAGTTTGATCCTCGTGTTAGAGTTACCATTTTGAGTAATGATTTTGTTTGTGCTTGACCGGTACTAGGGAATATTATTTTTGGAATGATTGTACATATTTGGTGTTTTATTTTGTATACAGAAACTTAGTTATTTTTATTCTTACCTATACTTGTATGTATGAGTTATCCAGCTTAATATTTCTCTTAGTTTGCTAGTAGTAGTGCGATTTTACTAAGTGTAGAAATCATGGTGGGTCGTTACATATGACATACCAACTTTGAAATTCCATATTTGACTAATATTGACCTTGTCTCACAATGAAAATAAAAAATAAAAGTGCAAACACATATATTCCTAATTTATTTGGTACAAACACATTCTCTTGTAAAATAACAATAATAAAATTTAAAGATAAAATTTCTTATCAATTAGTTGATCTTTAATAGATTCCACATATTCCTTAGTTCTTACTACGTATAATTCATGCTCAAGTTTGTATCCCATGATGTCTCCTAGTCCAACCCATGAGTTTTCCTATAGTCCAAAATAAACTCATAGATGTCCTTTTCACTAGCAAGGGATGTGGACACACTTTCCCTCTGCAAACATCTCTTGGCCCATGCTATGAGTTTGGGACAGTCCAATTTGAATCTACCCACTGTCTCATAAGCATAAAAGCATTGATGGAAAGGGATTAAAGCAACATCAAGAAACCCAAATGAGTCACCCCCAAAATATGGCTTGTCTCCAAGAACCTCTTCTAGTTGCTTCAACCTTTCCTTCAATTCCTTTCGGGCCTTCTCCTGTTGATCTACCTTTGAGGCCCATAACTCACTCCCAGCTTCTTGCACCTGCGTCATAAATACTTTCCATAGACATTAGTTAATGTAAATAACTCATTTAAGACAATTCATCATTAGACAAATACTTGTTTTGGGGGAACAATTCAAGAGGTTTTGAAAAAAGGGAAAAGTTAAATTTAGTAGTACAGATTAACTTTTTTTTAAAAAAAAAACTACCTTTTTATCAATAAAATCAGCCCAGAACCTAGCTTGAGCTCTATGATAAGGATGAGAGGGCAATAATGGAGCTTTGTCCTTCCAAAACTCATCAATATACTCAACAATATTGAGAGACTCACAAATGGGTTTTCTATTGTGAATTAGAACTGGAGTTTGCTTGTGAATGGGGTTGTTCTTAAGAAGCAAAGGACTCTTGTTCCCTATGCTTTCTTCCTTATACACATACTTAACACCTTTTTCTGCCAATGCAATCCTAACTCTCATACCAAACATACTAGCATGTATATCCAACAAAACCACCTCTTCTGCCATTCTCAACTAATCACGTGAAAGAACAAAAAAACTACTAATTGAAGCAAGGCTATGGAATAGTTAGATAGGGTTAAGAAGATATTACCTCGGATATGTAAATTTATATGCAAGAACCTTAAGGGTGCCATTGATTTGGTCATTTAAGTTGTGGTCACCCCAAAATTGTTTATATATATACCAAATTTGCATGAAAGTAAAGAAGTAATAAATTTATATGTAATGCATATAGTAGTCAATTCAGCTTCATTGCTTTGAATGATTCATGACTTTAAATTGATGTCATTTCTTACGTCATATTCAAAGGTTTAATTACTTAGAACATCTTTCTATAGTATGCAATTTATAGTAGTTAACAGAAGAAGTAATTATTTTGGACATCTTTAAATAAGCTTGTCTTTAAATATTTCAAAAATAAAAATAAAGTACATAAAATGATTTTTTTAACTAAAATTAACTTAGAAATAAATTAGAACAAATTTTATAGAAGACATGAGAAAAATTTTATAAATTAATTTTCATTTAAATCGATTTTAACTTTTAAAGAAATCTATTTCACTTTTTTTTCTTATTTTCTTTTTCTGTGAGTATTTATTTATTTATTTTTTTGAAAAATAAATTATTCAAAGCCCGCAGTGTAGTAATTGATAAGTAAGTTCTCAACTTATATGGATAAATCTGCACATAACTTGTTTTACTGTGACATTGGGAAAATTATGATAGAATTATATACGTAGATCAATACTAAAATTTAAAATATTAAATTAAAGTTTATTGATTATCATAAATCACTTATTTTTTTATATTTTTTTTGGTAAATTTGTTATCACAATAATAGTTATATATTTAGCTATGTACGTTAAGAATAACTCTTTCATCAAAATTCTTTTATGACATTACTACTTTTTAGATGGAGCAAAATATTAATCACAGTCATAGAACTTATAAGAGTCTAATGAAAGAAGTCTAATGGAATTCTTTCCTTTCAATTTTTGAAACTCTAACTTAATATCCATTTATCACAGATATTAAATAAATTAGACTTATATAAAAAACTTAATACACTTACATATTAGACTTGACCCAATAATTATAAATACTTACATGTTGATTCTCAAATCCAAAATCTGACATTGAATGCACAAGATATCTCAATACCAAAACCTATAAATAGCTATATATCAATATGCTCCATTGGAAAGTCTTAGAAAAGTTTTTAAATCAAGAAGATTTAGAAGAAAAAAAATTTAGTATCCAATTTGTCCCATTCATGGATAATCCATCTTTTCTAACAGTTGTGTTGAATAGTTGTAAATTTCACAGATGAAATTGATATACTGAGTTGTGGTATGTTGTATTGTAAGTTGATGATTTGATGTTGATAGTGTAGTATATTAACTTTTGCACTTGTTATGATATTTTTTGTAATCTTACCCTTGTATGTTCTTTTGTGGTTGGATTTTGATGATCATACTTGATATAGGAGTAGAGTAATGATAGGTTGGAGGAAGAGTATATGTTGAAAGCCATGTTGGAGGATGACGAAGTTGTTATAGCTACTTGGGTGTAGCTAGTCTCTTATATTATTACTTGATTGACAACTAGTTTATTGTAATTATATAACTGTATAATTATAGTTGTAATCCCTGTGAGGGATTTACCTATTACTCCCTCCGTTTTGTTTTCATAGTCGTTTTGTCAGAGTTTGTTATTTTTTTTTCATTGTCATATTACTAAAATCAATGAGTTATTAATTTTTTTCTTCCATTTTTACCCTTGATAATTAATACATGTTTCTTGAACAATGTGTGTATTTATTTTTAATGTCTACCTAATTTTTCTCTAACTACTCATATAAAGTTAATGTGCATTTATAAGAGCAATATGTTCCCAACAAAATACTATAAAAAAACAAAAAAAGGGACAACTATTTAATGGAGTAGTTCAACAGTCTAAAAAATGCAAAAAAAGGGTAAAATAGGAAAGTAAGTAATAAATATTTTTGAAAACTAAAATATCAATGATTTCCTTAATTCCCGTGCAAAACCTTAAACGACTATGAAAAAAAACGGAGGGAGTATTTTAGATGTTGATGAAATTTTATGCATATAGATATTATTCCACATATATTTAGGCATTGTTTGCATGTTAGTCTTAGGTAACCAAATTTATGTTTTACTACTACATTTGTTGAATTGTAAAGTGTAACAATATTAAGTCAAAAGATGATTTTATATCCCTCATATTTTATAAGTTTTAAAGATAACAAACACTATATTTTTTTAGTAAGAAAACATGTTCTAAAAGTCATTGTTTTAGACTAGGTAAGACAAAATAACATTTGTAAGACGAAACTAATCAGACATACAAACTATAACTAACAATATTATTTATTATGATTAATAAGTTTATATGTTCAAATGAATGTTTTATACCTTAACATATTGAAAATTGTTGTCACATTCTGTTAAAAGTGTATAAAAGTATGAAAACAAGATAAAGATATCAAATTTCACGGAAAAGGAACTGAAAAGGGCTGCATTCTCGCTTGCATGATGACTTTGCTTTCTACTATTCTCGCTTTGCTACTCTACATTGATAAGTAATTTGATCTATCAAAGATAAAGAATACATTATTTTTAGCAAATAATCACAATTATTTCCTATGTAAATTTTATAATTAGTTTTACTTTAAAAATAAAATAATTTAAAATTAATGTAATTAATGAATTTTTGAGAAAAATAGTTGTGAAAGAAGTTATTTCTTTTATATATACTAATTTTATATGTATTTTTTTCATTTAAATTTATTTTAAAACCAAAATAATTAATAATTAATGTAATTAATGTTTTAAGATATTGTTACAATTTACAATATTAATTCATTATTATTTTTATTTTATAAGAATATTATTTTAGATGAAAATTTTTTAGGTTAGAAATTTTTGAATATTTTACTTTAAAAATATTTACATAAAAATATTAACATTTTTTTAATGTAAGATTATGTTTAATTACATTTCTTATATTAACATAATAATTAATAATAATTTATATAATTACTATTTATGATATTTTAGAGAGAAAAAAATTGTTGTAAGAGTTGTTCACTTCGCTAATGAGCTATTTTCCCCTCCTAACATTCATTACTTTTTTAGCATATAATCATATTTATTTTTATGTAAGTTTTATAATTATTTTTACTTTAAAATTGAAATCATTTAAAATTAATTTGATTAATATTTTATGATATCGTTATAGTTTCTTACATTAATAGATTATTCTATTATATAATTATATAAAAATATAAAAATTTAATTTAATTTTATAAAACTTGTATACAAAAATATGGTGGAGTAAAGTTATGGAAGAAAATATTTATTGTATAACTTATTTCCTTTATTTTATTACTAATTACTGATATATAAAGTGGATATCTCTTTTAATATCTCTTTTAATAACTATCTTCATTTCTATATTGATAGATTATTATACTTTTTTATTATTAAAAATATTAAAAAAAATTATACTTTTATCAAACTCAATAATCAATTACAATATCAATCATATCAATATATTTTTATTATTTAATTTTAATTTTATTTTTATTTTTAATAAAAATACAATATATCTCGACTCTATTAATTTTTAATAGAGACATGAATCATCAATGAAAGTATATTTAATGATAAGTCATTTTTAAATTGTATAATAATTATACTTGTACATTAATTTTTAATAGAGACATGAAACATCAATAAAAGTATATTTAAGGAAAAGTCATTTTTAAATTGTATAATAATTGTACTTCTATTTCTGTCAACTTCTTTTGCTAGTGAAGCCCGCAAAAGATGTTAACCATGATGAGGCCCATAAAGTGACCCATTTTTAAAAATACTTGTTATTATTTTAGCGTCTTCTAGAACGTCGATTTTGGCTCACTTCAGAGTAAATAATTTCTTTTATGAAACTAGAACAAGTGTCTTATTGTCTTTCTCTCTCTCTCTATTCATGCTTTTGTAGCCACAACACTTTTAGCTTCTTTCACTATCCAATTCAGGCCCTGAATTCCCTAGATTAAAGATGTGTTACTTTTAGAGTGAGCTTAATTATGTCGTTTCACAAATCTTTTTTTTTTTTTTTTTTTTGCATTAATTTTGTAGAAATATGTACTTGATTTGAAGTTTACAACTTTCCTATTTTCTTTTCTTTTTTTTTTTTGTGTCCCTCTTGATGGTTAATACTTTTTTGTGGGCAAATAAGAAGGGATCATTTTGCATGTTTCAACTAAAATGAGTTGTTTATTAACATTGACATCCTTTTTTTTTTTTAATCTAAAATGTTTTAACTCCATATGTCACCTATTTTTCTTGGTCAAAAGACTCGAAACCACCCTCACTAGTTCAAGCTTGAGTATGTTCTTGGTTGATTTTCATGCAGATGACTGTGTTGCATGCTTTAGACTGTACTATATTATGCTAAAAAATTGTTGGATATTCTGTCTAATATTGTGAAGATGTCCTTCATTGATTATTTGGTTGTGTGTATTCTGATGAAAGTTAAAAACAATAAGAAAGCTAAGGTTTCATGAAAAGAAGCTTATTTTGAGGAAGGTAAAATCTGTTAATGTAACGCTATCACATTCATGGTAGAAAATATTATGCATAATTCATGGTATTTATTATTTATATTTTCTAAGGCCATGTAATTTCCTTTATTTTCGATTAGCTTTTAGCTGGTACATTTTATGTTTTTGCCTCTGGGCTAGGAAGGTGGAAATATGAATAGATATTCAAGTTTATGCCAAATGGTTCAGAAATTAGTAAAATTATTGAAACAGATGAACCCAAAGGATCCTTTTTGGATTGATATGACTAACAAGCTTTTGGAAAAACTGTAAGTTTATTTTTATTCACTCTCATTTTATATGAACTTCTAAACATATTATTGGACCCATTTAGACATAGTTTTATTGGAGTTCAAAGTTTAAGCACATGACTCTTGAGAAATGATATTCATTCATAATTAGTAATAAATATCCTGTTTTGCAATCATATTAGATGTCATATCTTATATTTATATTTTCTATTATGCCTTAGAAATAATGTATACATTCAATGTTGTTCTAAGGCTCCTCAAATGTATTTGTGCTTATGCTATTTCAGTTGAATTGGATTGGTGCAGTTGCTAATTTGGTTTACCTTAATTCAATTATATATAAGTTGTTGGATGGATTTTGTTAAACATTTATGCTATAGGTAGTACATATACATGACCAAACAATAAATATGATACTAAACTAATAAAATACAATACTAAGCATAGAAATGATACATAATACAACAATAAACTTGCTATCCAAAGGAATGCATTCCTCTGTTCACATTCTTAACTTCAGGCCTAGAAAGCCAATCAACATATTCTATAAAAATTACAGAGTTTCAATTAACTAATTTTTCATTCTAAATTCTGTCAATTACCTGTAATTTTCTCTTTGTACAATAGAGCTGAACCTTAGGAATCTCTTTCACTGTTTCTAGTATATTAAAAAAAAAGCTTATTGCAGAAACCAAGATTAGTTAAACTAAGGTCTAGTTCCTTATACCTCCTTTGCTTTGAGGTATTGAGATCTAAAAGAACTGTAATAGGAAAATTAGATGAAAGATAAACTATTTCTAATATACTAATGAGGAAGAAAGAAAAAGACTGTTAGTATGTTAGTATGTTAAGTTGGGTCATCACTCATCACAAATGTTTAAAGATAAGGGTGTCTGTGTCTTGATAAAGCCCCACATTGAGCAACTTACAAAACTGAAGTAAACTCTATATTATAAAATAAGACACCTACCACAGCTTGTAAGCATGGAGCCGTGTGATAAATACAAAGCGAACTATTCTTTCGCCTTTTACTAAAGAATACCGTGTATTTGTCACATATAGCGGCATACTTTAATTTTTTTAAATGGTTCTTCCTTAGAGGACCTTACAATACTAGTCAAAGTTTTATATAAAACAAATAAATTTATTTTATATATTGAATATATTTAAATTACTTTAATTTTATATGCAGTGAATAATTGACTAAATTGAAGTTTTTTTAGTTATGTTTAACTATTTTTTTTGTTGATAATAAGTTTACAAATTTAGTACAGAATGACGTAGATTGTTTTGGGGTTAGTTACAAAATTTATTCTACTTTGCATGGATTTGAAATTTTTGTGATAAGATCAAAGCAATATTACACTCATGCAACCTTTTTTGTTGAATGTCTTGCGAATCTGGGATAATTCTATTAAAAATTATAAGTAAGTAAACGAGAAAGTTTAACGTTAATAAAATTTTTTGTATATGGGTATAAACTCCCACATGTTATACAAAGAAAGAAAGTACTCTAATAAACCTGGAGAACAAAAATTCAAAATAACATATTGTTGGGTTTGAAGTCCCACATCTTTCATGAAGCCAAAGTTACTCATCTTATAAATTGCAACATTACTGGCAGTGACATTGACCAAAATAATAAAATAATTATTAGTTATAAATTATACATTATTAATTAATTTAATTGTTCTCTAATTTAGCTATAAACTGCACCATTACTGGCAATGACGCTGGCCAAAATTATAAAATAATTATTAATTACTTATAAATTATAAATTTTTAATTAATATAATCCTTCTCTAATTTAGCTATAAAGCCCTGAAAAGTAATGTTTATTTACTTTTCTCTCCATATTCCAGTTTCACATTGTTTTCGTCTTTCCATATAGATGAAAATGAGATAATTGTCTAGAAAGAATATTCACAATTTTAGAAAGGGTGAATGTTAATTAATGCAGTAATTACTAGATGTAAAAAGGATATATTATTTGATTATCATCCAGGGTTAATTTCAACCAGGCTACAATAAATTTAGAACATATTAAATCTGATATAGCCTTTGCCATGGGGAATTAAAAACTAAGACTCATAATGAATCTAAATAATCTCCAAAAGTTTGATTAGTGGTGATATGAAGTTAAATTAATTCATAATCTCTTTAATACCACTTTAGTTTTGCTTTAATAAATTGATTCTTAATCTTTAGTTACAATTTCAGTACTGCATCATGTTTTTCTGTCACTATTTCTTATAGGACAATGTCAAAGCCATTGAAAAGGTATTTTTTTGATCTTCAATTTGTTTTTGGTTTGCTAACACATCTTGTGCTTCAATTCAATGTCTTATTTTTCAATTCAATATCTTTTTTGCGTGTAAAAAAAAATTGTTTTTGGAGTATAAGATGAAAATTTGTCTTCTGCAAATCCACTCCACTTCTGGACCATGGAGTTGATTAGAGCTATATCAAGTCATTAACCATGGGAATAGATTCCAGTATCAATTGTAAGAAAAATCAGTTGATAAATTGTTCATGCTGAGACTGTAATGAATATACTATGTCAACTAAGCTACCATTGTTACCTTAGTTTTCTTATTTTCAGTTTCAGAATTTTTGCTTCAAGTGTTAGTTAACTTTTGCACTAGGCACAACAATTTAATACTGCACCATATGGTTCTTAGTTGCAGTGTTGCATGCCATCTTGGTAGTGACTAATGCATTCATCTTAATGATAAATGTATATGATGGCTAAAAGTATTGATTCCAAAATTCGTTAATCTTTATTCTTCCCTGTCTATAATTTTCTTTCCTATTATATTGTTATATATTTCAGAGCAGTTTTTTTTTTTTTTTTTTCCTAATATCTTTTATTTCTTGCATCTCTGTAACCTAAACTTCTTGAAAGTTATTAGTTTTTAAATCTTTTTCAAAACTTGAATTTGGTGTTTTAATATGTATCATTGTGAGTGATATGTTGGACTTCTTACAACAGTACTAAATACTATGTGATAAGAGTTCCAGGACTAGGAGGGACAATTAGCTTGTTGGGATTAGTTTACTTTAAGGGTAGAAAATGTTATTAACTGTTACAAGAAATATTTTTTAAAAAAAAAAAAAGTAAATATGGATCTTCTGATTATATTTTTTGTTCATCATTGAAACCATTTCCCCTCTGATTACAAGAGATTTATAAAGTAATATGCCCTTCCCTTATTCTCCTCACTTGAAAAGAATCCTTGCTTATTAATAGGTGCATTTCTAATTTCTATTCTCATGTACTATTAACACTGGCTGAACTTGGATAATCTAAAGGGAAAAATACCAGAAACTTAATAATTTGACCAAACTTGTCTACTTAGTCCCACACCGTTGGGAATTACACATGCATATAGTCTTTGATACATTAAATAACTAGCATCTAGCAACATTGAAACATACTTACCTGGATGGGGTCAATGGATGATCAAGAAGGTCCATGGCCTAGGTTTGTGACCTCCATTGCACTTTGGAGGGGTGCAGGTCTAAGGTCTCCTCAAGTAGGAGAGCCTACCTACATCATAATTTGTGGTAGTGGGGCTTGCGTTCGCGCAGCCCCTTCAATTTTAGTTTTCAATATTTTTTTAAATATTAATTTGAATGCTCTCATATTGTTTTAAAATTTATTTTAATATTAGTTTTGCATTTAAATGATCTTGTATTTAATTTTAAATATGGTATAGTTTAAACATTGGTTTGGTTATATACTATGTTAGTTATTATCGAAGGAGATGATGTCATAATTCAATTTTTATATTTATTTTAATATTAATTTTAAATTTAAATGATCTTGTATTTAATTTTTAAATATGGTATAGTTTAAAGATCGGTTTGATTATATACATTATAATAGTTATGATTGAAGGAAATGATGTCATAATTCAATTTTTATTTGAGTCAATAATTGTATAAGTTGACTTTTTTCTTCTTCATGTATTTGTAAGTTGTAGCAGAAGTAGGGATATTAGCCTTTACTGAGTAGGAAACATCATTTAATTTTATCCAGTTCTGGTTTCTATATGCAAATTTTTAATTGTGAAGGTAAGGGTTGAGTTGTATAATTTTGTTGAAATATTTCTGATAGTATAATCTCATTCCATTATTTAATTTTGTTTAATTATTTTATAAAATTCCTTGTTTCCTCATATTTGATATACATCTTAGTTATTGCAAAAGTCACAATTTTGGTCTCATTTCTTAATAAGCTACATCATAATTGGAAGTGAGCCTGATTTGTGCGGTCTTCTTTAATTTAAGCCCAAATTTTTAGTTCAGGTCATATTTTTTAATTAGTTTAATTAATTTTTTTTAATTAATACACATATATATATATATATATATATATATATAGTTTTTTTAGGGAGCTTTTAAGAAAAGAGAGTTAAGAATTTTGGAGGGAAAGAAATTATTTTTATATTATTAATTAATAGATTATATTTTCTATATTAACGTAATAAATAATAATTTTTATAATTATTTTATTTATATTTTAAAGAAAAATAATTGTAGAAGTTGTTCACTTTACTAATGTGTTTTGTTTTTTTTGGTTAATATTCATTATTTTTAGCATATAATTATAATTATTTTTAATAATTATTTTTTATGTGAATTTTATAGTTAGTTTTACTTTAAAATTGTAATAATTTAAAATTAATGTAATTAATGAATGTTTGAGAAAAAGAGCTATAAAGAAGTTATTCCTTTTACATATACTAATTTTATATGTAATTTTTTATTTAAATTTATTTTAAAACCGAATTAATTAGTAATTAATGTTTTAAGATATTGTTACAGTTTACAATATTAATGTATTATTATTTTTATTTTATAAGAATATTATTTTAGAGGAAAATATTTTGAATTAATTTTTTTTGAATATTTTACTTTAAAAGTATTTACATAAAATTATTAATATTTTTTAATATAAAAGTATGTTTAATTAAATTCCATAAATTAACATAATAAATAATAAATTTTATAATTATTTGATATTTTAGAGAAAAAATGTTGTAAAAGTTTTTCATTTAATTAATGTATTATTTTCTCTATTAATATTCATTATTTATTTTTTAAAATATAATCATAATTATTTTTATGTAAATTTTGTTATTACTTTTATTTTAAAATTACAAAATTTAAAATTAACATGATTAGTATTTTATGATATCGTTACAGTTTTTAATATTAATAGGTTATTCTATTATATAATTATATGTACGGGTAGGGAGGTCGGCCACCACCCTTTCGGCCATTGAATGGCAGAACCAGGCAGCCGAATGCCAATCGGCTACCTGGATCGGCCTATCGTCACTTGTTACCTTTAATCAAGTAATTGAGGGTTAATTAGTTGATTAGGGTGTATTACCTAATACGGTAAGTATGCTGCGAGGCCCATGGGGTCCGGGGCCCATAAATGACAGTATAAATAGCTAAGGACAAAAGGTAACGTCACTGTTCATTAATTATCCCAGAGATTCGAGCTTGTCCTGACTTGAGCGTTGGAGTGCCTTTTGCAGGTATCAACCCCCTCCTCAGCGTATCAGATTACTGGGTCGGGAGTCTCGTTCGGCCTTCGGACTACTAGAAGACTTAGTGTGCCCTTCAGACAGGTACATTTGGCGCCCACCGTGGGGCCGAACCGAGACGATCTCAGAGATTAATCGAGCAAGACAATGGCGATAACAAGGAGGACGAACACGGTAGATCAGCAACACGAAGAAGAACGTGTCGAGTGGATGAAACCAACCTTTCTGAAACCGTCCGTCTATTAAAACAAGAGATGGAGGCTATGAAACAACAACGAGAAAAAGATGCTAGGGAGATTTCGGCCTTGAAAGCTGAGAATGAGGCACTAAGGAATCAAGACACCTCATGGAAACCTACTCAGGTCACCAATACGCAAACTCAAGGGTCGCACCAGTCCCATACGATCCATACATCGGTCCCTCGTGCCTCGGCAGTAGCACCTGAAAAGCACCCTTCGGCCTTACCCACTGTCGGTCGGCCCGCAGATTTGACAACTATCGGCTCACACCGACACCCTTTCACCCCCTCCATAATGCAGCTCTCTCTTTTGGACAATTGGAAATCTTTACCCATTGATAAATATGATGGTACCACTGATCCTGATGAACATCTTGATGTTTTTCTTACGCAGGTAACCCTGAGTACTACGGATGATGCTGCATTGTGTCGCATTTTCCCCACATCCCTCAAGGGTAGGGCGTTGAGCTGGTTCACTCGGCTACCCCGTAACTCGATCGACTCATTCAATACTCTGTCATCTCAATTCACAGTTCAGTTTGCAACAAGCCGTCCCCATAGCTTGACATCTTTGTCGTTGGTTAGCCTTCGGCAAGATAAGAAAGAATCGCTTCGAACTTTCATGGATCGGTTCAACAAGGCAGCCTTGGAAATCCGAGATCTTAACTCGGCGGTAGCACTTCATCACCTGACGACGGCTTTAAAACCAGGGCCATTCGTCAATAGCCTATATGCAAGAAGCCTCCTTCAGATATGAATGATATGCGCAGGAGAGCAGATAAATATATGCAAATGGAGGAGTTGGCCGAATTTCGAAATCAGGCCCGGGCTGACCAGTCGGCCAGGCCCGAGAAGCCAATCGAACAGATATACAGGGGGTGAGGCAAAGAAATAGCTCTTCGGGACCGACCTGTGCGAGGTCCCAAATACTCCAATTACACCCCTCTTAATGTAAGCCGGGCCGCGATACTGGAGCAAGCTTTGGCAGCAGAAGTGTTGGCGGTTCCAAAGAGAGCTTCCACTCCGCCACGCGCCGATACCAGCAAAACCTGCAGGTATCACCGAAATCGCGGACACTTAACTGAAGAGTGTGCCGCCTTAAAAGATAAAATTGAAGATTTGGTCAAGCAAGGCAAGTTGCATAATTTTGTGGATCGGCCAGCTTCATATCGTCCCCGCTCATCGTCCCAGTATCGACACAATGATCGGCATGCGCAGGATCGGTCTGATAGACCTCGGCGCGAGCGAAGTAGGTCGCAAGAAAAGAAAGATGATTCGGTACCTTCACGTCGGAGGGTCATAAACACAATCGCAGGTGGATTTGCGGGTGGCGGCTCGACATCTTCTGCCCGAAAGAGACACCTTAGAGTTATTCGTTCGGTCAATAATGTGGATAGGCAACCTCCCCGACGATTACCAACAATAACTTTCACTGACGCTGATTTTCAAGGCATCGATCCTGAGCACGATGATCCAATGGTGATTAGCGTGGAAATTCACAACTGTATAGTAAAGAAAACGCTGGTAGATCAAGGCAGTTCGGCAGTTATTTTGTATTGGAATACCTTTAAACAATTGGGTATTTCCGAAAGAGAATTGGTCCCATATGACGATCCTTTGGTCGGTTTTGCAGGGGAGAGGGTGAACACCAAAGGGTATATTAAGCTTTTCACTCGTTTTTGTTTTGACGAACAGGAAAGCAGGGAGATTCAGATAAAATACATCGTGGTAGACGCTCATACATCTTACAACATTCTCTTGGGATGACCATCGTTGAATATGCTAGGCGCTGTTGTGTCAACTCCGCACCTAGCAATGAAGTTCCCATCTGACAAGGGGAAAATCATCACCATCCACGCCGACCAAAAAGCTACTCGGGAATGTTATTTTGCTAGCTTGCAAGTAGCTCCAATAGAAAGAAAATCAAATTCCAAAAGGGTTTATGTTGTCAACTCTTCGGCATCAGTTGAAGAACCAGTTTGGATCTTGACCCAAGAATGAATGATGAGGAACGTGTAGAGCCGGTAGAGTCAAAAAGAGAGCTACAGATCGGCTCGAATTCAGCTCAAGTCACATACATCGGTGCCGACACATCTGAAGAAGACTGTTCTATCTTGCGCCGGGCGATAATGAAAAACAAAGACCTTTTTGCATGGACACCTTCTGACATGCCCGACATAGACCCCAATATCATGTGTCATAAATTATCAATTTGTGTCGAAGCGAGACCGGTTGCCCAACATAAAAGGAAAATGGGAACCGAACGGAAGCAAGCAGTGGAAGCAGAGGTGACCAAGTTGCTAGCAGCGGGATTCATTCGGGAAGTTCACTACACCACTTGGCTAGCAAATGTGGTAATGGTGAAAAAGCCGAACAGAAAATGGAGAATGTGTACTGATTACACTAATCTCAATAAAGCATGTCCCAAGGATGCTTACCCACTCCCGAACATAGATCGGTTAGTTGACGGTGCCTCTGGCCACAGAATCCTCACCTTTCTCGATGCTTATTCGGGGGTACAATCAAATCCCCATGCATCCCCGCGACGAAGAAAAAATAGCTTTCATAACTGATTCGACCAATTATTGCTATCAGGTCATGCCCTTCGGGTTAAAAAATGCAGGTGCAACTTATCAGAGATTGACGAATAAAGTCTTCCGGCACCAAATCGGTCGAAGCATGGAGGTGTATGTTGACGACATGGTTGTTAAATCCCACGACATTGCTCGCCATGTAGTTGATCTTGCTGAAGTATTCCAACAATTGCGCCGGTATGACATGCGTTTGAACCCTGAAAAGTGCGTGTTTGGGGTATCAAGTGGAAAATTCCTCGGGTTTATATATGTTGTCGGCAAGGGGCATAGAAGCCAACCCTGATAAATGCATGGCAATCGTCAACATGGTAAGTCCCAAGAACCTTAAGGAAGTCCAGAAGTTAGCAGGACGCCTTACTGCGCTATAAGGATTCATCCCCTGTTTGACCGAAGTAGCCAAACCCATTGTAGGATTGTTGAAGAAGATCAAGAAGTTCGAATGGTCTGAGAATTGTGAGGAGGCTTTCAAGACTTTGAAGGAGCGCCTCGGCTCGCCACCCATTCTTTCCAAGCCCGATCCTGCGATACCAATGGTGGTTTATTTGTGCGTATCAAACGACGCAATCAACGCCGTTCTGATTCAGGAAAAGGAGGAGCAACAACCTATCTACTTCGTCAACCGAATGTTACAGGAGGCCGAGACCAGGTATCAGCTTCTGGAGAAGATGGCACTTGGGCTCATTCATACCGCTCGGCGCCTCAGGCAATATTTTCAGAGCCATCGTGTCATTATCCGAACTGATTGCCCGATAGCCAAGGTGTTGCGAAAGCCAGAACTAGCAGGACGGATGATGGCGTGGTCTATTGAGCTATCAGAGTTTGATATCAGCTTTGAGCCACGAGGTCCGGTCAAGTCTCAATACTTGGCTGATTTTGTTAATGAATTGCAACCGAAAGGTCGTTTCGAGAATGACGTGTGGACCATGCACGTGGATGGCTCGTCAAACAAGTAAGGCAGTGGCGCAGGTATAATTCTTGAGGGACCGACAGGAGTGACCCTTGAACAGTCTTTACGATTCGCGTTTAAAGCATCAAACAACTAGGCCAAATACGAGGCACTATTGGCAGGATTGAGACTCGCACAAGAAATCGGGGCTACACGATTGATATGTTGGACCGACTCGAAAGTTGTGTCAGAACAAGTGAATGACAATTTCCAGGTGAAAGATTCAGGCCTGCTGAAATATTATCACTTGTTTCACAGAATGCACAGCACTTTTGAGGATGTCCAAGTGAAACACACGCCGAGAGAACATAACGAGAGGGCCGATCAGTTAGCTCGGTTAGCAAGTAGTAATCGGAAACCCGGACAACTACGAACCACACTTCACCTTAATCTTGCTACTCCAAGTGTAACACCGATCGAATGTATGACGATCGAAGAGCCTACACACACCTGGACAACGGAAATAATAGACTACCTGGAGCTTGGCAAGGAACCATCTGACCATGCGGCTGCCAAAAAACTCCGAACTCAAGCGACCAGGTATTCGGTTGTTGGGGGACATTTGTATCGCAGAGGTTTCTCGGTGCCTCTTTTGAAATGCATCGATACGGCACATGCGGATTATGTCTTGAGAGAAGTTCACGAGGGCATATGTGGATCTCATTCGGGAGGGAGGACGCTAGCTATGAAAGTGCTTAGAGCAGGTTTTTACTGGCCAACTCTCAAAAGCGATTGCATGCAGTTCGTCAAGCGTTGTCTTTCATGCCAAAAACATGGCAATCTTATCCATGCCTCGGCTGAAGAACTACACAGTATAAGCTCGCCATGGCCGTTTGCAATATGGGGAATGGATATACTTGGACCATTCCCGATAGCTAAAGGCCAATGCAAGTTTTTATTGGTCGCTGTGGATTATTTCACGAAATGGGTCGAGGCCGAACCACTCGCCAGCATCACAGCCACTAATGTTCAGAAGTTCTTGTGGAAGAACATCATTACTCGTTTCGGCATTCCACATGCTCTCATAACCGACAATGGTTTGCAATTCACCGACCAGAAACTCAATCAATTTATCCAAGATCTCGGCATTCAACATAGATTTACATCGGTCGAACATCCGCAGTCCAATGGACAAGCCGAAGCAGCTAATAAGGTGATACTTACTGAATTAAAGAAGCGATTGGCAGACGCTAAGGGAGCTTGGGCCGAAGAATTGTTAGAAGTCCTGTGGGCTTATCGGTGCACGCCTCAGTCCACATCTCAAGAAACACCTTTTAGGCTAACATATGGCACCGATGCCATGATCCCTGTTGAAGTTGGGGAACCTTCCTTTCGGCGGCAACATTTTGATGAGACAACCAATGAAGCATCGCTCCGAGCCGAAGTCGATATGATTGCCGAAGTACGACCCAAAGCTCAGATCATAGCCGAAGCTTGCAAGCAACGAATGGCTCGTAGATTCAATTCCAATCTCACCAAGAGAAGCTTCAAGGAGGGAGACTTAGTCTGGAGAGTTCTGGGACCGGCAAGACGTAATCCACGGGAAGGCAAGTTGGCAGCAAATTGGGATGGCCCGTTTCGGATCCGACATAGCCTTGATAACGGTGCCTACAAACTTGAAGAGCTTTCTGGCAAGATCATCCCCAGAACATGGAATTCATCTCACTTGAAGACATACTACAGCTAATCGTTGTAATCTGATCATAATGTAATTTCAAGTTGCACTCTTTTCCTTGATCGGTCTTTTCTCCCCTTGTAAAAAAGTGAAAAGGGGTTTTGGCCGACAAGGTTTTTAACGAGGCACATATCAATAAAGTACACTTCATCTCATTGTTTGTTGTTGCCCTCTCGGAAAATCACGCAAAAGGCTTCCTTCCCGAGTTAATCAACTCGGCCAAGGATGTGCCTCGGAAAATCACGCAAAAGGCTTCCCTCCCGAGTTAATCAACTCGGTCAAGGATGTGCCTCGGAAAATTACGCAAAAGGCTTCCCTCCCGAGTTAATCAACTCGGCAAAGGATGTGCCTCGGAAAATTACGCAAAAGGCTTCCCTCCCGAGTTAATCAACTCGGCCAAGGATGTGCCTCGGAAAATTATGTAAAAGGCTTCCCTCCCGAGTTAATCAACTCGGCCAAGGATGTGCCTCAAAATCATGTAAAAGGCTTCCCTCCCGAGTTAATCAACTCGGCAAAGGATGTGCCTCAGAAAATCACGCAAAAGGCTTCCCTCCCGAGTTGATCAACTCGGCCAAGGATGTGCCTCGGAAAATCACGTAAAAGGCTTCCCTCTCGAGTTGATCAACTCGGCCAAGGATGTGCCTCAAAATCGCGTAAAAGGCTTCCCTCCCGAGTTAATCAACTCGGCCAAGGATGTGCCTTGGAAAATCACGTAAAAGGCTTCCCTCCCGAGTTGATCAACTCGGCCAAGGATGTGCCTCGGAAAATCACGCAATTCCGAGTGATTCCACTCGGTCTTGCTCAAGAAGCAACATAATTCTGAATGACTCCCTCGGTTTTGCTCTTAAGTAGCGTATTTCCGAGAGACCTCCACTCGGTTTTTCCCAAGAATCAATCCAATCCCGAGTGACCTCCACTCGGTTATGCTAGCAAGAAAATCCAATCCCGAGTAACCTCCAATCGGAATTGCTAGCAAGACAAGGCAATTCCGAGTGACCTCTACTCGGTTTTGCCAGCAAATCAAGGCAAGACCGATTGACCTCCACTCGGTCTTGCCAGTAAATCAAGGCAAGTCCGAGTGACCTCCACTCGGTCTTGCTCAAAAAGCAAGGCAATTCCGAGTGACCTCTACTCGGTTTTGCCAGCAAATCAAGGCAAGACCGATTGACCTCCACTCGGTCTTGCCACCAAATCAAGGCAAGTCCGAGTGACCTCCACTCGGTCTTACTCAAAAAGCAAGGCAATTCCGAGTGACTCCACTCGGTTTTGCTAGCAAGACAAGCAATTCCGAGTGACCTCAACTCGATTTTTCCAGCAAATCAAGGCAAGACCAATTGACCTCCACTCGGTCTTGCCACCAAATCAAGGCAGTCTGAGTGACCTCCACTCGGTCTTGCTCAAAAAGCAAGGCAATTCCGAGTGACTCCACTCGGTTTTGCTAGCAAGACAAGCAAATCCGATTGACCTCTACTCGGTTTTGCCAGCAAATCAAGGCAAGACAAGACCGATTGACCTCCACTCGGTCTTTCCAGTAAATCAAGGCAAGTCCGAGTGACCTCCACTCGGTCTTGCTCAAAAAGCAAGGCAATTCCGAGTGACTCCACTCGGTTTTGTTAGCAAGACAAGCAATTCCGCGTAACCTCTACTCGATTTTGCTAGCAAGACAAGGCAATTCCGAGGGACTCCACTCGGTCTTGCTCCAGAATACAAGTGTTTCTTTTGATTTTTACAAACAATAATACCGATTCGGCTACTTATTACTTGAGTCTTACGTGCAAATTTGACAAGTACTTCGAATGAAGAAGACGTATTAAAGACACAAGTCAAAACGAGACAATATCATTACATTCTAAAAAAGGAGGCTCTATCGGCCCCCGGTCTACACTTGTTCAAACAAAAGTTAAAAGTTACATAAGACCTATCAAGCACTAAACTACTCTTCCGGAGTTCGGGCTGCATCGGCTTGAATGACAGATTCGGGATTTCCTTCGACCTCATTCTCAGGTTCCAGGTTTCCCTCATCCATGGTGTTTTCCTCGGAAGAGGTTTCGACATCTTCTGCCTGGGGGGCATCCTCTGGCTCTTCCCCATCGGGATTTGCCCCTTCAGGCATATCAGCAAAAGAAATCAATGACCCTTGGTAAAAATCTTGGGTCATATCAAACTCGAAGCCCTCTTCAAATTGGCCGAAGTGCTTGGCTTGCCGAACAACGTGTTTAAACCCGGCTTCATGTTGAGCAACAATCTTCTCTTTCGCCTGCTCCTTTAGGCGGTTGTACTCGGCATGAGCCTCCTCCAGTCGGCGTCGCTCCTTATTAGCTGCTTTTTGAAGGTTCAGGCGAAGAGTATCATTGTCTCGCCGAACAGCATCCAATTCGGCTAACAGCTCCCGATTTTTGGCTGTCACTTCTTCATTCACCGCGATAGCTTTGGCGGCAGTCCTCTCGGCCTCCTCTAAACTTTGTTTTAGATGCACCACCTCGCCGATGGGTTCCATTGCTAGGTGATAGGCTAAGGCCAATGAGCGAGTTTGCACCTCGCAGTAGAGTCTCCACTTGGCTCTTGCATCCAGGCTAGCCAAGAACTCCTGCCCGAAAGGAGACACAATGTCAGGCCGAATCATCGTCTCGGCCGACACATCGTCACCAAGAAAGGCACGAGACATTAGCTGAGGTGGCACCACAATCACAGTCCGATTGGGTGATGCCTCGGGCACTGACTTGGCCTTCTTAGCGCGCTCTGGATTTTCCTCAGCGCCTTTCCTTTTAGGACGTTCTCGGCTGGTCTCCTTTCCCTTTTTTCCCTTCTTTTTTTTGCGTTCGGGAGAAGGAGGCGCTCGGTCATCATTATCTGGTCGGGGGGTGCGTGCAACTTCCGAAGTGCCTACACCCCCGGCTTGTCTCACTTGCTTCGCCCGAGCAGCAAGCAAGTTGCGAATATTCAGCTCATCGGCGGCGCTGGTAACCATGATTCCTGCAAAAAGGGTTAGGTAAACATCAATAGGAATTTAATTGACAGTCGAAATAGGATAGATAACATACCTATCAGGTCATTCCACCAACGTGAAGATTCAACCAAGTTAATTAAAGACCTAGTCGGCAAGCGCCGAGGAAGACGAAGTAATAACTTCAGGTGATTTCGCTCTTCGGCCGTCAGCATCTTCTTCGACACCACGTCGTAAGGCCGAGGGGCACGAGTCCAGTACAGCGGGAATAGACTTTTATCATCCTCCCCAAAGAAGAAGAGCCGTCCATTCGACCTGATAGTCACCCGGAAAAATCTCGCCTTAAAATTCTTATATGACGAGGTAAAACTGTCCAACAGTAGCCGATCACCCACTCGGCTCAAGGAGAGCCACTTCGCCAGTATAGTAGGTCGGGAAGAGTAAAAATATAGAAAAAGGAGTGGAGAAGGCTTGATGTGGATACACTTGCACAAGTGCTTAAAACCTTGCAATTGCGCCCAGCTATTCGGATGCAATTGAGTAGGAGCAACGTTCAACACCTTCAGCACCCCCATGGTAAACTCATCAAACGGCAGCTTTACCTTTAGGTCCCGAACGAGGCAGTCGTACATATAAAATGACTCCATCTTTGCGTCACTTTGATCTAAACAAACAATGTCTGGGTTCGGGAAGGCGTTATTTCGGCAAGACCGAACTCCAATCGGATACGGCTCCTCCTTAGCGTCAAAATTTAAGCATTTTGTATAGTCCAGCAGGTTTGTGATCATAGTTATGTCTCGGTAACGTGAGTAGTAGGAAGTTACCTCCCTATTGACCCACTCGTAACCGGGCACATCAGAGGGACCGTATCGTTGCCGATTCGAGACACGCTTCGTCTTTTCCTGAACCTCTTCACTCCCGCTAGTAGAGGTTTCCCCCGAAGAAGAAGCGCCCTCATTCGGTCCATCGGCATCAATCGGCAGCCGAACGGTACTTCGATGACTTGACTCGCTGGACGATGTCCCCTCGGATGACGACGACCGAGAGCTGTCGGCCGAAGAGCTCGTAGAAGTATCAACCATGATTATAAAAGCTTACCAATTTCTTTGTAGAACGATTCCTAGTCAGATCGGCTTCGGAGATCTTCGGCTACCCCAATTCGGTTGAGAGCAATACGTGCGAATGGCCCTACCACTCACCTATTTATAGGCTCATCAAATGGGCGGGAAAGTGCAACTTTTGAATTTGTGTAATCGTTCGATTCACACGATCCAACGGTTACAAATGTGCAACCGTTCACCTTACCAGAGCCACTATCTCCATTTTACCCTTAAAGAAAGCTCCATCTTTTTTCAAGGCTGGGGGGCAGTGTACGGGTAGGGAGGTCGGCCACCACCCTGTCGGCCATTGAATGGCAGAACCAGGCAGCCGAATGCCAATCGGCCACCTGGATCGGCCTATCGTCACTTGTTACCTTTAATCAAGTAATTAGGGGTTAATTAGTTGATTAGGGTGTATTACCTAATACTGTAAGTATGTTGCGAGGCCCATGGGGTCCGGGGCCCATAAATGACAGTATAAATAGCTCAGGACAAAAGGTAACGTCACTGTTCATTAATTACCCTAGAGATTCGAGCTTGTCCTGACTTGAGCGTTGGAGTGCCTTTTGCAGGTACCAACCCCCTCCTCAGCGTATCGGATTACTGGGTCAGGAGTCTCGTTCGGCCTTTGGACTACTAGAAGACTTAGTGTGCCCTTCAGACAGGTACATTATATAAACAATAAAATTTTATTTTTATTTTTTAAAACTTGTATATATAAATATGGTGGAGGGAAGTTTTGGGGGAAAATATTTACTGCTTTATATATACTAGTCAATGCACATAGATTTACTTTCATTTCATCACTATTCTTTTCATTTTGTTGATGATCTTAATATATTTCAGTTTTATCTAATTGTTTTTGTTAATTTTATTTTATTTATTGGAATTTACATAGCCATCAAATAATAAATTCATTCATTTTCTTTTATTTAAAAACCATTAAAATTAACGATAACAATCAAATTTTATACATAATTAAATGTCACACATACTTCTAACTCTTGCAACATAAATTTAATACTCTTTTAATATATAGAAAAACAAATCCTCATATGGAAGAAGAAAGAAAGAAATATAGATCAATTGAAAATAAAAATACAAATCAAATAATTACTATTAATTTCACCTATAATACACTTTCTCATCTCATGTCACTTGTTGGTTCAAAAGTTCAACTCCTTCTTCTTCTTCTTTAATTTTTCTATATTTTTTTTAATATAATATGTGAAAAATTTGTTAGTCATTAGTATTAATTATATATAATTCATTTTTATAAATTGATTGATTTCTGAATTAGTTATAGTCTAAAATTGAAGATGATTTTTTCCTTTTTCTTTTGATCTTTTTAATATATATTTTGTAATGACCCGTCAGGTCTCACACTATCTATAGCGTCCAGATACAAGTATAAAATAAAATATCACTACTAAACAATTATATATAAAATGAGAATACACAACTAAAAGGTCCCATAATATATATAACGGAAAGTAGGGAATAATACTCTATACAACAACTAGGTAGTCAAAAGCTACCAATCAACTAAATACAACGTCATCCCTCCTCCTGAGTCCCAACCAAAAAGAAGCTCACCCAGTCCAGCAGAGCATCTAATCCTGATTTGCTCACATACCAAGGTATGGTCATTGCAGTCCCAACCACAAGGGAAATGTTAGGGTAAGCTCACAACATTATTTTATTAAATATTAGAAATGGTAAAAAAAATGTACAAAATTATTGAAAAAATTAAAATTATAGAACATGATATTTTTGAAAGACGCATAACAACCAAAATTTAAATGTAGGTCATTAAAAATTGTCAATTTAAGCTTGTTGACTTAAATTTCCTTGATTGTAAGGATATTTTTTCATGGAGTGACCTACATTCCTACATAGAGAACATCTTTTTGCTTGTCTTGGTTCAACCTTATCCATTTCAGTGCGTATTTTGGATGACTTTGGACGATGTTTTTTATTTTTAATCTTTTCCGGATTTGGTATGATTTGTGGTTCTTCACATCTGGCCAATAAGATTTGTTGGGCAGTTCACCTAATAATTCGCTATACACGTTTGAAACATACTCTAATATGTATATCTGATCTATGTAAGATTTGTAATTGTTGTGAATATGCTTACATGCAATAGCAACATGGGAGCATGACATGTGTAGCTTCTGGAATTTCCCACAATTACACCACTTGTCATGTAGTCTAACCATGAAATTTCCAGTCGGTCGCGTTTCCCTTGGGTTAATGGTCTCTTACAATAAAAAACATGTACTGCGACGATCAAATTCGAGGACATGATGGCTAATCGATTCTGCATCTCTCGTGGCCTTATTGATTATTTCCGTATAAACTTGGACAACCCTAAGTTTAACATTGACTTCCTTTCCACTTTGGATAAATAAGGCATTACATCTCTTATAAGTCGACATGATAATTGTAGAAATTGGCAAATTTCTTATTTTTTCTAAGAATGGAATTTGTTGCCTCTGCTAAGTTGGTAGTCATGTGTTCCCATTGTCGGCCACCGTCCCATGCAAAAGTTCATTGTTCTTTTGGTATAGTGTTGAGCTATTCAATTACACCTTCGATTTCTAGTTCGCTCCTTAATGTGTTGTAGTAGTAATTGAATCTTAGCTCAGTCATCCCATAAGCTGTGAAAATAGATGAGCAAAAAATGAACAATTTAGTATTGTTGAAATATGGTCAAACAAATAAAAATAATTAATGATAAGTTTGAAATAAAAAAAATTACATACCCATGTTGATGATTAATTTTGTTCTTTTTGCATTCTTGAAATGTCTCATGAAATTTTGGGCAATATGGCAAATACAAAACACATGCACTGAATTCTCCGATGTCCAACCACTACCTTGTCTAGTGTAGGCATTTTTTATGGACTCATGCCTGTTAGAAATTAAGCAAAGGTCATCTTGAGGGCAAACATGTCTTTTGACGTAATGTAGAAAGAAAAACTATGCATTTACTGTTTCACCCTCAACAATTGCAAAGGCAATTGGAAAGATTTTGTTGTTATCGTCTTGAGCCACAACCACGAGGAGAGTTCCTTTGTATTTTTCATACAAGAATGTGCCATCAACTTGAACAATGGGTGATGAGTCATTATTTTCCCTTATTTATTTATTTATCTTTCTGTACTTATTTTAATTGTTGATTTGGACTTAACCGCCGCTTATTAATTGTACAGTTTTACTGTTTGGACATCATTGGGCCAGTAATTTGAATTTTAATTAATTCTGATTCACTTGGTCTAATTTTTGTTTATCAATTATTTTCAGGTTAATTGTGGAGCATTTTTGGGCTTGGATATTATTTTTGGACTTCAAGAGATAAATGCCACTCAGCACCACTTCACCACATCAACACCATATCAGCATTTTATTTTATTTTATTTTTCGTTTATTTCATTGTAAATTCGGGTCAAACTTGGATTGGGGCCCATTTTGACTTTTCTAGGGTTTTTAGGGCCTAGAGTAGGGACCATGCAACCACCATCTGATGTGACCACGTTTTGAGAGCTGCTTCCCTGTATTTTTACGTTTTGCTTCTTCATTTATGTTTTTCTTCCACTTCTTCCTGGTTGCATCTAAACTGCATATTTTACATTTGAATGAAGATATACATTTCATTTTCTTCTCTTCTACCTTGTTGTATTTGCATTTTCATTTTAATGGAAGGCTAAAACCTTTGGGATTGGCTCCTTGAGCAGATTGTAATCTCCATTTGAGGTCTTATTCGTATATGCATTTTTGTTACGCTTGCTTCTTCTTCATTGAACCTCTGCATTGAAACGCTTTCAGCACCTATTCATGCTTAATGAATCTGGGTTGCTGCATATATAAGGCCACATTTTGCTTAATCTTGTGGGGAGGTTTAATGTTGTATACGTTTGCTTAATTCGTGTAGGGAAATCTTGAGTTAATCTTCGCTTAGTTGGTTAACTCGGATGGAACAAGGATTAAGTTGTGAACAAAGAAATCCTTTGAGAACCAGGGATAAGAGAGTTACAATCTTAACAAGGAGCCAATCGGTTTTGCTTGCTGTGCTACTTTGCCTTTTGCTTTGCCATACATGCTTTGCGGTATGAGATTGTGTACCTTTCAACACTTTTGATGTGTGATATTATTGTTGGAATTGAAATTGATAGACCATTCTCCACTAATGCAAGAATACTTTGGCTAATATATACATAGCCAAGGTTGACATGATCTTGTGTGATAACAAGGGATGAACAAGAATGTTCACCTGATAGCTTACAAACCTCCCATTTTTGGCTTTTGTTAATGAAAGCCGCTCTGCACCTCCAATCGCATCCAGCGTTAACACATCATGCAACAATTAATGTTGGTGAAAATTTCTCCACCCTGTAATACAAACCTGTCTTTATATGGTGCGCGTTTAAAACATGTTGGACTTCCTCCTTTATATCGAAATTCATGCATTAAAATAGGGTGTTAGAAGCATACTCGACGTCAACATGGTCAAGTGCATGGCTATACTCTTGGTCGGCGAAATCTGTTTGTAAATCAACATTATGCATGTGTCAATAAGTTGGTTTTGATAATAAAAAGGTTGGTTTTCATAGGTAGAAGGTTGGTTTTCATATGAAGAAGGTTGGTTTTCATAGGAAGGTGGAAGATTGTTATTTATTGGTGTGAGATCCGCATATAGTTGAGCAGAAGTAAGAATTTTATGACTACAAACCATTTGAATCATACCATGAATGTCTTCATCGCCGATAAGCTTGATAGCTCAGAAATTAAGCATTCCTCCACTTACCACTTATGGATATTAGAAGTAAAGTTGATCAACTGAATATGGTTATGGTAAGTTAAGTCTTCTTTGGATCTTGGCTTTTAACGCATCAAGTGTGATACGTGGATTAATTGAGAAAAATATTTGGTTAGAGGATACAAAAGTATCCCCTTCGTTTGTTTGAGTGATTTCACCATTGAAGAAGACCAACACACGGAAAGAAGAAGAAGACATTGTTGTAGACAAAGAGTTTATATATCTGGATTTGAAAACAAGAATACTTGGCTCAATTGCACTCTACATTTGAACCTAAGAATGATCTCATTTAAATAGAAGGTGGAGATAGGGTTCAATCAATGACACTCATCACTAAAGGTATTGGATTCCTGACGCGCATGCATTAATGACACTCATGACTAAAGTATTAGATTCCTGATGCGCGTAAATCAATGACACTCTACATCAATAACATTTTGAATCAATGACACTCTGCATCAATGACACTATGACTCAGTGACACTCATGACTAAAACATTAGATTCTTGACGCGCGTAAATCAATACACTCTAAATCAATGACTTTCTAAATCAATGACACTCTATATCAATGACACTCTACATCAATGACACTCATGACCAAAACATTAGATTCCTAACGCGTGTAAATATATTATTCTTTATATTTTATTTGTGAATTTTAAATTAAATTATCTCTATTTTGTAAATAATTTTTTTTAATAAAATAAATAAGTTTTAACATTATCTTTATTTTTAACATAAATTTAAAAATATTATACATAATTTTTAAATTTTATATATAATATAATATTAATTATTTCAAAATAAAAATATATAATTTAATTATGAAAAATCATTTCTAAATTCTGAAAATTAAAATAAATTAAAACTTTTTAAAAATTTAAAAATCAGAAAATGCAAAAAAAAAAAAATTGACCCATGAGAAATTGGTTACTAGGTAATCGATTTCTCAATGGGATTTTGAAATTTTTTTCAAAGTTCATTGAGAAATTGGTTACTCAGTAATCGATTTCTCACGTTGGCTCGAAAGTGAGTTATTTAGATAAATAAAAACAAGTCTAGGTTATTTAAGTAAATAAAACAAATATATTTAAAAAAAGTCTAATTCATAAAGAGGCAATATTTTAGTATTTTGTTATACTATTTAATTAAACAAAGAAATGAATAACTAGACAACGGTCAGCATGACCCACTCATTTCAAATTCGGCAATTTGCAACCCACAAATTACCATTCCGTCACTGCATATAATAAGGTAATAACATTCTTCTCTCTTCAATTCTTCACATTTTCCTTTCACCCCATTTTGATCTTTCCCCAGTTTCTAATTCGTCTGACAAACCTCAATTTGTCCTTTTCTTTCTTCAATTTGTGTTTCATTTCACCTTTATTTATGCATAACATCACAAAAAGGGTTGTAAACTTAGGGTTTTGACTTAACCCCCAGGAACCAATTTTCCAATTTCAACATTTGTAGATTGATCTGCTTTATCTTTTGAATTTAAAGACAGAAATTTTCTTCTGTGTCAAAGGCCATGTTCTTTTGATCTGTTATTTCATCCATCTAGTTTGGGAGTATTTAGAACATGGGTATGAAGTTGCATAGAAGAATAATTTTTTGAAATCTACCGTTAGTTTTTTCTACACTACCTATATTAACAAGATGCATATACTTTTCAGTAGCTTATCTCATTAGAATTTTACAGTTAAGCGTGCTTAACTTGGAGTAATTTAGGGATAGTGACCTTTTGGGAAGTTTTCCAAAAAGTGTGCGAGTAAGGACAAAATATGCTGAAAAGTAAAGTGTCGTGAAATAGAGCCCTTGAGAGGTCAAATATGAGGGGTGTGGAATTAATAAATTTATTAAAATTAAAAAGAAACTTTTTGACGCATTTATTTGTCAAAATCACAAAAAGATTTTTAAACAATACCGACAGATATATTCGTTAAAAATTTCTGATGGATTATGTCTGTCAAAATTTTGTGTTTTTCTTGTAATGTCCATGGATGGTCCTCCATCACCTGGTGTCTACAACTACCCCTCTTTATTTGGCCTTTTGATAGCAAGACAATACGATTGCATTTTCCAAAGGCAAGTAATTAAATACGTAGACGTTTTGTTTGGGTATTTAGCTTCCCATCTCCATGGGGATCATTGGGGAAAGAGTATTCTTTGCGACCTCTCCAAGCTAATACCGGTGTTGATACTCGACAAGATCTACTAATGTCTTATAGTTGAGTGAATGAGTTCATCTTTATCGAGCTTCTCCAAGCTTGTTGAGAGGTGTTGGTGAGTTCATCTTTTTCGAGCATCTCCAAGCTCAGTGAGTATGTTGTTCTGACCTTTCCAGGTTTCTTGAGTGTTGTTGAATCAGCCTCTCCAAGCTGAATGAAGATTGGTGGTTTCATGTTGATCGAGAGTATTCTTGAGCTCAACCTCCCTCCCTAGGTTGGATGGGGATCGATGGTTCCATGTTGACTAATGGTATTTTTCTAAGTACAACCTCCTCAAGCTGGACGAGAATTAGCGGTTCCATGCCAACCAAAGGTATTTTCTAAGCACAACCTCCTTAGGTTGGACAGGTATTAGTAGTTCCTCGCCAACCGAAGGTATTTTTTGAGCAAAGCCTCCTCAAGCTGGACAAATATTAGTAGTTCCTCGTCGACTGAAGGTATTTTCTGAGCACAGTCTCCTCAGATTTGACAGGTATTAGCAATTCCTTGCCAACTGATTATGGGGAATTGAGTATTCTTCGTAGCCTTTCCAGGTTGGTGAGTATTTCCATGCCTTTTCAGGCCTTGAAAGGTTTCCTTAACCTGATTGCCTTTTAACTTAGGTAAGGATTGTCTTTTGAAGACATAGATAGCTTGTCAAAAGTGCCCCTATGTTGATAGGCGGGAGATCATCCTTTCGGTGGGGTGATCATAATTATGCTATGTTATTTCTCTACTAGGGAATTAGAGAGAATAACTGATGATGCCTTCGTAAGCTTTGTTGTTGGCTTATTGCTAGGCGGGAATGTTGATGTGAAGATGTGATACTTCTGATGTGAAGAGGGGATACTTCTGATGCCCCTGGTTTTGACTATTTCACCTTTATCTAGGCAGTTACCCAATGGGGATTGTATAGTGAAGTTAGCGGAAAAACACATAGAAGGGGGGTTGAATATGTGTGTGTGTGAACAAAGGTATTTAAAAAAAACATTTTCGCTATAGTAGCTTTCTTCGTCCAGTGCACTTTTGAATATTAGACGGTTATGAAGATTTTCTTAATAGAGTATTATTACGTTTGAAAAATGTATCGTCTGCTGTAGAAAAATATAGTAGTAATGATTAAGATTGCTTGTATTTTCCCTTTTTAAGATAGTTTCGTTTAAGTATAAGAAGTCGATGAAACTTCCAGTGTAACAAGTTTATCAAGCTGACTTATAGTCTTCGTTTAATAATAGTTTTAAGAATAAATAAACTTGGAACGAAATTTTTCACAAAGGTTTAATCAGTAATGAATATTTGCGTCTAAGTAAATGAAGGGAACAATCAATTTATACTGGTTCGCTCATCTGAGCTACGTCTAGTCTCCTTCAATAGAAGGGTTCCACTATATATATATATATGAAATTAAGCACAATGAGTATTGTCGTCCACTCCTGGACTTGAGTATTCTCGACCATTCCTAGCCTGAGTATTCTCGACCACTCCTGGCCCGAGTATTCTCGACCACTCCTGCCCCGCCAGCTTCACTCACCAGCGCTAGTATTCTTACACCACTTCTGGTCCAAGTATTCTCGACCACTTCTGGCCTGTCGGCTTCACTCACCAACCCTAGTATTCTTAAACCACTTCTGGTTCTCCAAGTATTCTCGACCATTCCTGGCCCGTCGACTTCTCTCACCAATGCTAGTATTTTCTTATCAGCCACTTCTAGCTAGCAGTGATTATTTTTTGACAAGCCCCTCCGGACTTTACAAGTATTCTTTCCCGAGCCTCTTTAGGCTTTACTACATTAGCTGAGTAGGTTGGGTTTGAGTGTTTACATAACTCTCACTGAGAGGATTGGGAATTTCTACACTCACTAAGGTTTGCTACCTTAGTCTTATAGAGACTCGTGTTTGAGTGTTTGGGTTACTCTCACGGAGAGCATACATAGGTGTACAACACTCACTAAGGTTTTGTTCATAACTAAAATTTTGAACACCTTAGTTTACAGAGATAAAACTACAATATTATATTGTACATATGACTATAAGTGCTCATCTCTGGTCTCTCTGTTTCATGGGCTTGCTATCATTTTTTTCTTAAGTAAATAGCCCTTGGGTAAAGCCTGTGATTATTCTTTCATTGCTTCTCGCCAAGCCACTTCTTGTTTGATGATATTGCATATTTATAGGCTTATGAAATTTATCAACAACTAAGAGTTAATGCCAAGCTCGGTGAAGGGTCGTGACTCTTCGTGTACGTTTTTTTATCGTGATGCCATGTGTCATAACCGTCACCTCATTCCCCGAAACGCGTGGGCGGCGTGTTAATGGGAGGTGAAAGTTATGTAATGGTGGGCGCACTTCGTCATAATAGGCCCCATTAATGTGTCATCATTTTTGTCCCCCCTCTCTCCACGTGTCACTGCTGTTTTTGATTTTGCAAACTCCCTTTTTTCTCTCTCCTTCGCGCCCTCTCGGATTCACTTTACTCTTTTTCCTTTGGTGTGCTCTCGATGCTTCTTCACTCTTCTCTACTCACTCTCTGTCCCTAATTTTCTTGTTCCTGCCCTTCTCTATCGTCGCCATTTTCGATAACCGAGTCTCCGTCCTCCGTTATTATTCTGTCATTGTCAAGGGAGTACCAGGTACTTCGCCTTCTTTGTCTCATTCTCCTTTGCTCCTTCTCTCTACCGGGCCCTTTCTTATTTCTTCCTCGTCTATCCCCTTTCTCGAGTCTTTTGGTTTCTTGATGGCTGGGGAGAGTAGTGTCGCACCTTCTACGCCGGCCAAGGGTAAAGGCAAGGCGCGCGACAAGGCGGTGGCCGACGAGGCGGCCGCCACTGAAAAGAAGAAGGGTGGAAATAACCCTAAGGATTCTTTCCCTGTCATTACTGGCTATGAATGGGTCAGAGGGGACGTCGGAGAGTTCTAGAGCGTCCTCAAATTATTCATTGAGGTTAATGCGATGTGGAAATCGCTTAGGATCTGCCAAGGATCCATTTCCAAGCTCATCCAGCTCGAGCCTTGTCAGCCCGGTGAGCGTGTGTATATGAGGGGTACCTCGAATCCCCCCTTTTTCTACATGTACTAGTGTTTTTTTAGGGATTTAGGTGTATGCCTGCCCTTCACTCAGTTCGAGTGATTTTTTGAATTTTATCAACGCGGCTCCTTGCCAGCTGCATCCCAATAGTTGGGGTTTTTTGAGGGCTTTTCAAGTCCTGTGCTTTGCCCTGAGGATAGGGTTGTCATTGCCCGTGTTTCTCCATTTTTACCAACTGAAGTTGGGTGACCCTCCCCTGGGGTGGGTGTCGTTGAACGGGAGTAAAGCTGGGGGATTATTCTCGCTTTACTCCAAGTCGTATAAGGGCTTCAAACAGGAGTTCTTCCGAGTTTTGCCCAAAGGGGTTGACCCGTTAAAGGATGAAGTATTCCACTTCGACGGGTTGCCGATGTTCCCTCTTTACTGGCAGCAGAATTCGATCAAGTTCAACAGGTCAAACAGTCTTCAGTTGACGGCCTCGGATATTGCTGCCATTGCTAATTTAGTCGTGCCCCTCGTCCCTTGGATTGCAAGTTCGTCCTGGCGCTTGCTAATTCGGCGTACAAGGAGAGAGGTTTAGAGAGTGAGTACCTTGGCACCCTTAGTTGTTGAGCTCTCAAACTTTTTCTTCTTTTTCTTATATGTTGGACTTTTTTGCTTGCAGGTATAATGGGGAGAAGCAAATGGCGCGAGCTGAAGGCCCGCTATAATGTGGCCGAGATCAAGGTTCCCGAGGTCGGCGAAAAGGAGGTTGCTCCTCTTGAAACCCGAAGAAAAAGAAAGAGGGGAGAGAAGGAGGTCGGGGGGACCTCTGCCCCTCAAGATGCTGAAGAGGTGACTTCGAAGGCTGTTGATGCCGACGTAGTCGACCTAACTGGAAGTCCTCCTCCTGAGGGATCATCCCGAGCTACTGTGGAGGAGGTCGCTCGTGAGGCGCAGGTTTGTATTTTTTCTTCTTATGGTTTTTCTTCCACATTGTGTGATTTTCTTGTTTAATAACTTGGAGAATTTTCGTGCTTTTTGTAGGCAAGGCCTGTGCCAGTTGCCGTAGAGGTGCGGGTGGAGCCGAGCTCAGAGGCGCCAGGGTTGAATGCCTCAACCGCTGAGCAGGCAGCTCCCTCTTCAAATCCTGCCGAGGCCCGCAGAGAGGGGCCGAGCTCTAGGCACCGACATCGACCCCTGTAGCAGCTGTACTGCCTCTGCCTCTGCTAGGGGCCCCAAAGGGGTAGTGCATCATACAACGCTTCGATGTTACTTGCCCCCTGGCGAGGTTGGATCATGTGAGCATGTCATCTGATGTGGACTCGATGTGGAGTTCAGGGATGACTGCTGAGGCCTTCTACCCGCGAGGTTCGCTCCACTCGGCCGACAAGGCAATTATTGAGAAGGTCGGGGCAGTGGAGGGCTTGGACTCTGCGAAGGTCTTCATGTAGAGATCGATTACCATCTTCGACCATTGGAGGTGCAAGTGGTCGAAGTTGCAGGGGGAGCTCAAGAGTGCCAAGAGCCGAGTTCAACCTTTAAAAGAGGAGAACAAGGCCTTGGAGGCCGAGTTGCAAGCCACAAGGAGGGATCTTGCGAGAACTCAGAAGTCTTTGGAGATTTCTCTGAAGGCTAATGAAGTTTATGCTGCCCAAGTGGGCGAGCTGTAGGAGGTCGCTAACTTTGCTCGAGGCCGAGCGCGCTCGCTGGAGGATGAGGTCTTGGCGCTGAAGGCCAAGCTGGCGGAGGCTGCTGAGAGGCGCCTCTGCGATAAGGTACTGCTGGCTGGCAAGGAGGAGGAGGTCGTAGCTCTGAGGGCGGACCTTGATAAGGTGGCCGCGGCTAAGGCGGGGCTGGAGAGGAGGCTCGTCGAGATTGAGCGAGCTATTTTGATGGAGCATAAAAAGGGCTTTGTCAAGGCAGCTCGTCAGCTTTTCTGATAATCCTCGTTTTGGTAAGGTTCGCATTCGACCTTGGTTTTAGGTTAAAGTAGTTCGCTCCAAGGTTCGAATTCGACCTTGGCTTAGCATAATGTGATTCACACCAAGGTTCGAATTCGACCTTGGTCTGTCATAATGTAATTCGTACCAAGGTTCAAATTCGACCCTAGCTTGACGTAAATTAGTTTGTACCAAGGTTTGAGTTCGACCTTGGCTTATCGTAAAGTAATTCGCACCAAGGTTTGAATTCGACCTTGGCTTATCTAAAGTAATTCGCGCCGAGGTTCGAATTCGACCTTGGCTTAACATAAAGTAATTCGCACCAAGGTTCGAATTCGACCTTGGCTTAACATAGAGTAATTTGCATCAATGTTCGAATTCGACCTTAGCTTAACATAGAGTAATTCGTACCAAGGTTCGAACTCAACCCTGGCTTAGCGTAAAGTAATTTGTACCAAGGTTCGAATTTGACCTTAGCTTAACATAGAGTAATTTGCACCGAAGTTCGAACTCGACCTTGGCTTAGCGTAAAGTAATTTACACCAAGGTTCGAATTCGACCTTAGCTTAATAGGGTATAATTTGTTCCAAAGCGGTGTAAAATTGAGAAGTGTTGGGTGGAATGAATCATTTTATTGATATTGTGGGTATGCGTCGTTAAAAACCCTCTCAGCCAAAACCCATTTTTCTATTTTTTGGGACAAAAGACCGAGTCGGGAAAAGAGTGCACAACCCATTTGTACATTTTCAGCTAAAGTAAAACTTGAGATGCATGGCATTCCAAGTTCGTGGGATGGCTTTGCCGCTGAGCTCCTCTAGTCGGTACGCCCCATTTTCTAAATCTTCTGTGATTCGAAATGGGCCATCCCAGTTAGGCGTGAGCTTCCCTTATGACAAGTCTCTTCGTGCTTCTCCTAGTAGTCGCCATACCAGGTCGCCGACCCGGAAAGAGCGAGGTCGGACTCATGTGTTATATCTTCTGGAAGCTCAGAGTTTGCATGCTTCTTCATGGATCCGAGCTTCCTCTCTAAGCTCGTTAATCAGGTCGAGGTTGACCGCCACTTCTTGAGTGTTTTGCTCATTGTCGAAGGCACAACGTCGATGAGACGTCTCGCCGACCTCCACGGAGATCATGGAATCGGCTCTGAAGGTCATCTTGTAAGGCGTTTCCTGCGTTGTTGACTGGGGGGTACAGTGGTATGCCCAGAGGATGCTAGGGAGCTCGTCGACCCATTGTCCCTTGGCGCTTCCTAGCCGCTTCTTGAGTTCTCGGAGTATTACTTTGTTCGTGGCTTCGGCTTGGCCATTGGTTTGGGGAGGCTCCACCGAGGTTGGGAGATGTTTGATTCCGAGCTCTCGGAGAAAGTCTACGAAGCTCTATGAGATGAATTGTCTGCCGTTATTGGTGACGAGAGAATGCGGGATGCCAAACCTGTAGATGATGTTTTTCCAGGTGAATTTCTAGACATTCTCAGCAGTGATCTTGGCAAGTGAACACGCCTCGATCCACTTGGTGAAGTAGTCGATTGCCACTAGGAGGAATTTAAGTTGACCCTTTGCAGGAGGAAATGGTCCGAGGATGTCCATTCCCCACTAGGCGAAAGGCCACGGTGACATCATCTGGTGGAGATGTTCAGGTGGTTGCCGATGTACGTTGCCGAACTGTTGACATTCCTTACACCTTTGTACGTAAGCTTGGCAATCTGACTTCAGTGTGGGCCAGTAGTACCCAGCCCGGAGTACCTTGGTCGCCATCGAGAGGGCCCCATAATGCATTCCACAGATCCCCCGGTGGATCTCCTCGATGACATAGGTGGTCTGGAACTCTGCTAAGCATTTCAACAGAGGAGTGGAGATGCCACATTTGAACAGTTTGTTGCCAATGATGATGAATTTGGCTGACCTCACCCTCATCTTCCGAGCTTCGTCTTTATCTTCGAGTAGAGTTCCTTCCTTTAAGTAGTTCCAAATACCTGCCATCCATCCTCGTTCTACGCTGTCACTGGCATTGACAACCTTGTCATCTAGGCTGGGCAAGTTCAAAGTCTCCTGTATGATGGTCCAATATTTCCCGGGGGGTTTTGTATTGGCGAGCTTGGACAAGAGATCGGCTCTGGCATTCTACTCCCGGGGCACATGGTATATTGTAAACTCGTCGAAGGATGAGATCTTCTATGATGCTGCATGGAAGTACCTCTGCAGAAGGGTGTCCTTGGTCTGGTATGCCCCGCTGAGTTGCTCCACCATGAGCTTTGAGTCGCTGTTGCAACACACTCTCTACGCTCCGAGGTCGCGAGCCAACCTTAGCCCTACCAGAAACGCTTCATACTCCGCTTGGTTATTGGTCACCTTGAAGCCAAATTTGAGAGATTGCTCTATGGTGACCTTATTCGGTCCCTCCAAAATGATACCTGCACCACCACCTTTAGAATTGGAGGATCCATCGACGTGTAAAGTCCATACCTGTTGTTTTTCAGCCGAGGTTGGGGTGAGCTCAGCCACAAAATCTGCCAGGTATTGAGCTTTCAAGGGGCCATGACTTTCATATTTGATGCCGAACTCGGACAGCTCTACTGACCATGCTATCATTCGTCTGGCGAGCTCCAACTTTCTCAAGATCTGCTTGATCAGGTAGTTTGTTTTGACGAGCACCTGGTGAGTTTGAAAGTAAGGCTGGAGGTGCCGAGCTGCGGTGACTTTCATCTTATCTTTGTGGCTGTGGTCCAGCTTCGCCTGTGATTTTCCACGAACTTGGTCGCGAAAGGCAGTGTGCTCTTCCATCTGAATATAGCCTGTAGCTCAGGCACAGAGTTCATCCATGTCTTGGGGAGGTCGTCGACACAGGCTATCAACGAAAGGTCCTGGCTTAAGCTCCATGAGCATGGCGTGAAGGGCGACCTCGAGATTTAGGTTGCATATCTTGACCGAGGTGCTAGCAAAGCGCTCCATGAACGCCCTCAACGGTTTGTCGTCGCCCTGTTTGAGGTTGGCCAAGGCGGCTGACGTGATGTGGTGAAGCCGACTCGTTGCATATTGTGCCGTGAATCGCCTCACCAGAGTGTTGAAGTTGTCAATTGACCCCGCCGACAATTGAGTATACCAGGCGAGTATTGCTCCCTTGAGCGAGGTCAGAAAAACCCTACACAGAATAGCGTCCTCATTAGTGTATAGGTTTACCTGTGTGATGTACAGATCGACGTGCTCATCTAGGTCGGCAGTGCCATCGTAACGGTCGCTGTTGAGAGGCTTCCATCTAAAAGGCAAGGGCGTCTCCATGATGCCGTCAACGAAAGGGTGGCGGCGGATGCTCGTCCTATGCCCTGGGACTTGGGCGGGCGCAATGCTGACTTCATGGTCTGACCTGTTCGTCGGCACGTGTGACCGATGTATAGTAGACCTATGGGTCGGTGCCCTGGGTGCAGTTGGTGGCTGGGAAATCGAGTGCCCCTCTTCCTCGTTTTGATTACTCGGTTGAGGGGGTTGATCAGAAGGGCGCCGAGGAAGCTGGGCGTGAATGCGCTCGTTCTTGGCACGCAACGCCGCTAGGTCAGTTTCATGCCTAGCACGGATGTTCTCCAGGTCGACGACGTGTTGTTGCCGTATTTGCTCGACCTGTTCGACCAGTCTCCTTGATGTTGCTTCACCTTCCATTCTTGTTGCGCGATCTAGGTCCTCTATTGCTCGTCTACTATGGCTTCGGGTGAAAACCATAAGCGTGGCCGATAAGAGATGTCTTGATCGGCCCCACGATGGGAGCCAAATGTTCTTACCGGAGATCAGTCGTAGGGACGATCTGCTGGGCAAGATTGGTGAGCCTCCTTCGCTAGGTATGCTTGCTGTTCCAAAGTGGGGTGGTACCTGCAAAAGAGACTCTGATGCTAAAGTTAGTGTTTGTGGATGTATGGGTCTCGCATAAGTAATGCACGTACCTTAGTGTGAATTAGGGTTTATCTGGGCCTTGGGCCTGAGGTCGGTTGTGACTGGTTCAGATAGTGGGCTTTGTCTTGGCTGATATTGTATAGCGTGCGTCCGATGCCGATCTACGTTGTGATGCCGAGCTTCGAGCTCGGCTTAGCGGTACGAATAGTACAATGGTGTTCTATTTTGTATACAGAAACTTAGTTATTTTTATTTTTACCTATACCTGTATGTATGAGTTATCCAGCTTAATATTTCTCTTAATTTGCTAGTAGTAGTGCGATTCCACAAAGTGTAGAGACTATGGCGGGTCGTTACATATGACATACCAACTTTGAAATTCCATATTTGACTAATATTGACCTTGTCTCACAATGAAAATAAAAAATAAAAGTGCAAACACATATATTCCTAATTTATTTGGTACAAACACATTCTCTTGTAAAATAACAATAATAAAATTTAAACATAAAATTTCTTATCAATTAGTTGATCTTTAACAGATTCCACATATTCCTTAGTTCTTACTACGTATAATTCATGCTCAAGTTTGTATCCCATGATGTCTCCTAGTCCAACCCATGACTTTTCCTATAGTCCAAAATAAACTCATAGATGTCCTTTTCACTAGCAAGGGATGTGGACACACTTTCCCTCTGCAAACATCTCTTGGCCCATGCTATGAGTTTGGGACAGTCCAATTTGAATCTACCCACTATCTCATAAGCATAAAAGCATTGATGGAAAGGGATTAAAGCAACATCAAGAAACCCAAATGAGTCACCCCCAAAATATGGCTTGTCTCCAAGAACCTCTTCTAGTTGCTTCAACCTTTCCTTCAATTCCTTCCGGGCCTTCTCCTATTGATCTACCTTTGAGGCCCATAACTCACTCCCAGCTTCTTGCACCTGCGTCATAAATACTTTCCATAGACATTAGTTAATGTAAATAACTCATTTAAGACAATTTCATCATTAGACAAATACTTGTTTTGGGGGAACAATTCAAGAGGTTTTGAAAAAAGGGAAAAGTTAAATTTAGTAGTACAGATTAACTTTTTTTTTAAAAAAAACTACCTTTTTATCAATAAAATCAGCCCAGAACCTAGCTTGAGCTCTATGATAAGGATGAGAGGGCAATAATGGAGCTTTGTTCTTCCAAAACTCATCAATATACTCAACAATATTGAGAGACTCACAAATGGGTTTTCCATTGTGAATTAGAACTGGAGTTTGCTTGTGAATGGGGTTGTTCTTAAGAAGCAAAGGACTCTTGTTCCCTATGCTTTCTTCCTTATACACATACTTAACACCTTTTTCTGCCAATGCAATCCTAACTCTCATACCAAACATACTAGCATGTATATCCAACAAAACCACCTCTTCTGCCATTCTCAACTAATCACGTGAAAGAAAAAAAAAACTACTAATTGAAGCAAGGCTATGGAATAGTTAGATAGGGTTACGAAGATATTACCTCGGATATGTAAATTTATATGCAAGAACCTTAAGGGTGTCATTGATTTGGTCATTTAAGTTGTGGTCACTGCTTACGTCACCCCAAAATTGTTTATATATATACCAACTTTGCATGAAGGTAAAGAAGTAATAAATTTATATGTAATGCATATAGTAGTCAATTCAGCTTCATTGCTTTGAAAATGATTCATGACTTTAAATTGATGTCATTTCTTACGTCATATTCAAAGGTTTAATTACTTAGAACATCTTTCTATAGTATGCAATTTATAGTAGTTAACAGAAGAAGTAATTATTTTGGACATCTTTAAATAAGCTTGTCTTTAAATATTTCAAAAATAAAAATAAAGTACATAAAATGATTTTTTTAACTAAAATTAACTTAAAAATAAATTAGAACAAATTTTATAGAAGACATGAGAAAATTTTTATAAATTAATTTTCATTTAAATCGATTTTAACTTTTAAAGAAATCTATTTCACTTTTTTTCTTATTTTCTTTTTCTGTGAGTATTTATTTATTTATTTTTTTGAAAAATAAATTATTCAAAGCCCGCAGTGTAGTAATTGATAAGTAAGTTCTCGTCTTATATGGATAAATCTGCACATAACTTGTTTTACTGTGACATTGGGAAAATTATGATAGAATTATATACGTAGATCAATACTAAAATTTAAAATATTAAATTAAAGTTTATTGATTATCATAAATCACTTATTTTTTTTATATTTTTTTTGGTAAATTTGTTATCACAATAATAGTTATATATTTAGCTATGTACGTTAAGAATAACTCTTTCATCAAAATTCTTTTATGACATTACTACTTTTTAGATGGAGCAAAATATTAATGATAGTCATAGAACTTATAAGAGTCTAATGAAAGAAGTCTAATGGAATTCTTTCCTTTCAATTTTTGAAACTCCAACTTAATATCCATTTATCACAGATATTAAATAAATTAGACTCGTATAAAAAACTTAATACACTTACATATTAGACTTGACCCAATAATTATAAATACTTACATGTTGATTCTCAAATCCAAAATCTGACATTGAATGCACAAGATATCTCAATACCAAAACCTATAAATAGCTATATATCAATATGCTCCATTGGAAAGTCTTAGAAAAGTTTTTAAATCAAGAAGATTTAGAAGAAGAAAAATTTAGTATCCAATTTGTCCCATTCATGGATAATCCATCTTTTCTAACAGTTGTGTTGAATAGTTGTAAATTTCATAGATGAAATTGATATACTGAGTTGTGGTATTTTGTATTGTAAGTTGATGATTTGATGTTGATAGTGTAGTATATTTAACTTTTGCACTTGTTATGATATTTTTTGTAATCTTACCCTTGTATGTTCTTTTGTGGTTGGATTTTGATGATCATACTTGATATAGGAGTAGAGTAATGATAGGTTGGAGGAAGAGTATATGTTGAAAGCTATGTTGGAGGATGACGAAGTTGTTATAGCTACTTGGGTGTAGCTAGTCTCTTATATTGTTACTTGATTGACAACTGGTTTATTGTAATTATATAACTGTATAATTATAGTTGTAATCCCTGTGAGGGATTTACCTATTACTCCCTCCATTTTTTTTTCATAGTCGTTTTGTCAGAGTTTGTTGTTTTTTTTTTCATTGTCATATTACTAAAATCAATGAGTTATTAATTTTTTTCTTCCATTTTTACCCTTGATAATTAATACATGTTTCTTGAACAATGTGTGTATTTATTTTTAATGTCTACCTAATTTTTCTCTAACTCCTCATATAAAGTTAATGTGCATTTATAAGAGCAATATGTTCCCAACAAAATACTATAAAAAAACAAAAAAAAGGACAACTATTTAATGAAGTAGTTCAACAGTCTAAAAAATGCAAAAAAAAGAGTAAAATAGGAAAGTAAATAATAAATATTTTTGAAAACTAAAATATCAATGGTTTCCTTAATTCCTGTGCAAAACCTTAAACGACTATGAAAAAAAAACGGAGGGAGTATTTTAGATGTTGATGAAATTTTATGCATATAGATATTATTCCACATATATTTAGGCATCGTTTGCATGTTAGTCTTAGGTAGCCAAATTTATGTTTTACTACTACATTTGTTGAATTGTAAAGTGTAACAATATTAAGTCAAAAGATGATTTTATATCCCTCATACTTTATAAGTTTTAAAGATAACAAACACTATATTTTTTTAGTAAGAAAACATGTTCTAAAAGTCATTGTTTTAGACTAGGTAAGACAAAATAACATTTGTAAGACGAAACTAATCAGACAAGACATACAAACTATAACTAACAATATTATTTATTATGATTAATAAGTTTAAATGTTCAAATGAATGTTTTATACCTTAACATATTGAAAATTGTATTGTCACGTTCTGTTAAAAGTGTATAAAAGTATGAAAACAAGATAAAGATATCAAATTTCACAGAAAAGGAACTGAAAAGGACTGCATTCTCGCGTGCATGATGACTTTGTTTTCTACTATTCTCGCTTTGCTACTCTACGTTGATAAGTAATTTGATCTATCAAAGATAAAGAATACATTATTTTTAGCAAATAATCACAATTATTTCCTATGTAAATTTTATAATTAGTTTTACTTTAAAAATACAATAATTTAAAATTAATGTAATTAATGAATTTTTGAGAAAAATAGTTGTGAAAGAAGTTATTTCTTTTATATATACTAATTTTATATGTATTTTTTCATTTAAATTTATTTTAAAACCAAAATAATTAATAATTAATGTAATTAATGTTTTAAGATATTGTTACAATTTACAATATTAATTCATTATTATTTTTATTTTATAAGAATATTATTTTAGATGAAAATTTTTTAGGTTAGAAATTTTTGAATATTTTACTTTAAAAATATTTACATAAAAATATTAACATTTTTTTTAATGTAAAATTATGTTTAATTACATTTCTTATATTAACATAATAATTAATAATAATTTATATAATTACTATTTATGATATTTTAGAGAGAAAAAAATTGTTGTAAGAGTTGTTCACTTCGCTAATGAGCTATTTTCCCCTCCTAACATTCATTACTTTTTTAGCATATAATCATATTTATTTTTATGTAAGTTTTATAATTATTTTTACTTTAAAATTGAAATCATTTAAAATTAATTTGATTAATATTTTATGATATCGTTATAGTTTCTTACATTAATAGATTATTCTATTATATAATTATATAAAAATATAAAAATTTAATTTTATTTTATAAAACTTGTATATAAAAATATGGTGGAGTGAAGTTATGGAAGAAAATATTTATTGTATAACTTATTTCCTTTATTTTATTACTAATTACTAAGAGCACCTCCAACGGAGGGTGCTTGAAGGGTTTCTTATTGTTAAGCACCGTACCTTATAACAAACCCCCATTGGACCTGTCTTACGTGGCAGATAGATTTCTTAAATTTTTTTCTGAATTGCTTGTACAAGCAACAGCTCTTATCACTGACAAAAGCAATTTGATTGGTTCAAATTTATCTACGTGGACCAAAATATTCTGAGAAACAAAAACAGAAAAAACAATTTTCACGTCCTTCACGCTGTTCCTTCGTGTGGGAGGTTTGGCAACGCCGCGTCAATATCCGTTCGAGAGTCACTGGCCAAACCCCTCCGCCCCCGTGCGCGGCAACCGGCCAAACCCCTCCGGCCCCCGTGCGCGGCAAAAGCCACAGCCCCCGTGCGCGGCAAAAGCCATAGCCCCCGTGCGCGGCAAAAGCCACAACCCCCGTGCGCGGCAAATCCACCGCCCCCGTGCACCACCCCTTTGCCCCGCGGGCTAGAAGCCACCGTCCCCGTGAGCGACCCCCTCCGCCCCGCCCCCTCCGACCCGCGCGCAAGAAGCCATGACCCTGTGCGCGACCGCTAGAACCCCACCGCCCCCCCGTGCGCGACCGCCAGCAGCCACTGCCCCCCATGCGCGACCGCTAGCAGCCACCGTCCCCCATGCACGACCCGTGAAGAAAGAGTGAAGGGAGAGTGAGTGACAGGAGAGTGTAGAGAGTGAGTGACGGGAGAGTGAGGGAGGGAGAGTGAGTGACGAGAGAGTGAGGGAGGGAGAGACGTTCATGAGAGAGTGAGGGAGGGGGAGTGAGTGACGAGAGAGTGAGGGAGGGAGAGACGTTCATAAACGAAAATAAGAAAATTGAGACGTTGGAGACGTTGAAAGAGCCGTTGGAGAGACGTTAAAGAGCCGTTGCACATTTATGTATAAATTGATGTCTAATTTTCAATTCATTTCCACTCTATTTTTCACATTCAGTAGTTCATTTGCAGTCTATTTTTCACATTGTGTAGTTCATTTGCAGTTATTGTTCTGTTAATTTGCATTTCATTATCCAAGTTTACAATTTATTTCAAAAAATTACTATTCACGTTTATTATTCACGTTTACTATTGGCATCCAAAAAAAATTATTATTTTTTTTCATTTGTAATTTTTTTTATATTCTACCACATGGATCCCAATCAATTTAATTTTCAAAGTTATTTTAATTTTTTACAAAACCAACCACCACCTCCAAGGAAAGGAAAGAATCGGCAAGGAAAGATGTAGAGCGAGCATTTGGAGTATTGCAATCTCGATTTGCAATTGTGCGTGGACCAGCACGTGCTTGGAGTGTTGATGCATTGAAGAATATCATGTATGCATGCATCATACTACATAACATGATAGTTGAAGATGAAAGACACACATACAATATTAATTTTGATTATGATAATGGTGGTAACGAAGTCTCAACTACCGATATATCTATTGGTCCTCATCCTATTTTTACTGCAACATACTTACAAAGGAGGGCAAATCTTCGTGACAGACAACAACACCGACAATTACAACACGACTTGGTGGAACATATTTGGGAACGATTTGGACATCATAATAACGAAAATTAGTGCGTATTTAATTTTTATATTTAATTTTGTTGTAATTTTTGGTATTTCTTTTTATTATGTAATTTCTCTTTATTATGTAATTTTTTTTATTATTGTAATTTTTGGTATTTCTTTTTATCAATAAATTTATTTTTATTATTATAATTTTTAATTTGTTAATTATTCATATTTATATATTATTCATAATAATTAATTTTATAAAAGTTTATCATAAAGTGTAGTGTGAGGTGTCAAAAAAGTGTAGTATGAGTTGTAAAAAGTAAGAGTGTTTATAAGCAATTCCCATTGGAGCAAAAATTGTAAAAATGTAGTATGAGTTGCTTATGAGTGACGTGGCACAGTGGGACCCATTTAAAGTGGTTGGGAGTTGCTTATAAGCAACTCCCATTGTAGATGCTCTAATATATAAAGTGAATATCTCTTTTAATAACTACCTTCATTTCTATATTGATAGATTATTATACTTTTTTATTATTAAAAATATTAAAAAAAATTATACTTTTATCAAACTCAATAATCAATTACAATACCAATCATATCAATATATTTTTATTATTTAATTTTAATTTTAATTTTATTTTTAATAAAAATACGATATATCTCGACTCTATTAATTTTTAATAGAGACATGAATCATCAATGAAAGTATATTTAATGATAAGTCATTTTTAAATTGTATAATAATTATACTTGTACATTAATTTTTAATAGAGACATGAAACATCAATGAAGGTATATTTAAGGAAAAGTCATTTTTAAATTGTATAATAATTGTACTTCTATTTCTGTCAACTTCTTTTGCTAGTGAAGCCCGCAAAAGATGTTAACCATGATGAGGCCCATAAAGTGACCCATTTTTAAAAATACTTGTTATTATTTTAGCGTCTTCTAGAACGTCGATTTTGGCTCACTTCAGAGTAAATAATTTCTTTTATGAAACTAGAACAAGTGTCTTATTGTCTTTTTCTCTCTCTCTCTATTCATGCTTTTGTAGCCACAACACTTTTAGCTTCTTTCACTATCCAATTCAGGCCCTGAATTCCCTTGATTAAAGATGTGTTACTTTTAGAGTGAGCCTAATTATGTCGTTTCACAAATCTTTTTTTTTTTTGCATTAATTTTGTAGAAATATGTACTTGATTTGAAGTTTACAACTTTCCTATTTTCTTTTCTTTTTTGTGTCCCTCTTGATGGTTAATACTTTTTTGTGGGCAAATAAGAAGGGATCATTTTGCATGTTTCAACTAAAATGAGTTGTTTATTAACATTGACATCCTTTTTTTTTTTTTAATCTAAAATGTTTTAACTCCATATGTCGCCTATTTTTCTTGGTCAAAAGACTGAAAACCACCCTCACTAGTTCAAGCTTGAGTATGTTCTTGGTTGATTTTCATGCAGATGACTGTGTTGCATGCTTTAGACTGTACTATAGTATGCTAAAAAATTGTTGGATATTCTGTCTAATATTGTGAAGATGTCCTTCATTGATTATTTGGTTGTGTGTATTCTGATGAAAGTTAAAAACAATAAGAAAGCTAAGGTTTCATGAAAAGAAGCTTATTTTGAGGAAGGTAAAATCTGTTAATGTAACGCTATCACATTCATGGTAGAAAATATTATGCATAATTCATGGTATTTATTATTTATATTTTCTAAGGCCATGTAATTTCCTTTATTTTCGATTAGCTTTTAGCTGGTACATTTTATATTTTTGCCTCTGGGCTAGGAAGGTGGAAATATGAATAGATATTCAAGTTTATGCCAAATGGTTCAGAAATTAGTAAAATTATTGAAACAGATGAACCCAAAGGGTCCTTTTTGGATTGATATGACTAACAAGCTTTTGGAAAAACTGTAAGTTTATTTTTATTCACTCTCATTTTATATGAACTTCTAAACATATTATTGGACCCATTTAGACATAGTTTTATTGAAGTTCAAAGTTTAAGCACATGACTCTTGAGAAATGATATTCATTCATGTTCCTGTGTTAGGATACACACTTCAATTATCTTTGTTGTGACGGGTCGGATCTTCGGTCTCAGTTTTCTCGTTCCAATCCAGGCAGTCCGAAGCAGAAAGGGGGGGGTGTGCCTGCAAAGACACTCCGACGCTCAAGTTAGTGCTCGGCGTAATAAATGCGGTAGTTCAGAATTAATTACATACCTCGTTGGGGTCCTATTTATAGTAGTTCTTATTGGAATGCAATTAGGGACTGGGCCCCGGAAAATTAGGGGTCTAATCCTGTGCATTATGTTAATTAATCTCTCCGTAACCATCTAGATGATGCCGACATACTCGGCCGACTCCGCCGACCCGTTTCGCCCCATCTGGGGGTGGTCGGCGGGCTCGGGTACTCGGCATAAGCGAAGGTCTCGGGTATTCGGGCGATTCGGCCACCATACGGTATACAACCCCCGCAGCGTCAAGGATGAGAAAAGACGAAGACGGTACAAAGAAGATGGTGACGTGGTATTCGTTGCTGAGGAATAAGGGTCGGTATAGGCGTATCTCGATGCCGTCTTGATGATGCTTGGGCCGACCTTGACCATGAGCTCTAGCCGAGGTCTTTTGCAGGCGATGTCTAGGCCGAGACCTCAGCCATGTGAGGTCAAGTCGATGCCATTTGGGGGGGGTCTAGGCCGAGACCTCAGCCATATGAGGTCAAGTCGAGGCCTTTTGGAGGCGGTCTAGGCCGAGACCTTAGCCATGTGAGGTCAGGCCGAGGCCTTTTATTGGGGGTCTAGGCCGAGACCTCAGCCATATGAGGTCAAGTCGAGGCCTTTTGGAGGCGGTCTAGGCCGAGACCTCAGCCATATGAGGTCAAGTCGAGGCCTTTTGGAGGCGGTCTAGGCTGAGACCTTAGCCATGTGAGGTCAGGCCGAGGCCTTTTATTGGCGGTCTAGGCCGAGACCTTAGCCATGTGAGGCCGAGACCTTGGCCATGTGAGGTCGAGCGGAGGGCTTGGACGTGAGATCCTGCGCTGGGGCTTTGAATCTTGATGACTTAGACCGAGGCCTCGGCAGGTGTGGCTTGCCACGTTGGCCCTAGCGGTTACGGGCCCAACGGTTACTAAATCTGGGTCGTTGGATGATGTAGATCGAACGGTTGTGGCCCGAGGGCGTCTTTTCACCTCCCCCGATTTACCTTGCCTATAAATAGGGGTGTTGATGTGAAAATTTACGCGCTGTAAATTTTCCGAGCTCTCCCAAGATCATATTCTTCCGAACAACCTGAGCAAGGTAAAATTTTGTATTCTTTAATTTTAGCAATAAATGGATAAAGGTTACGATTCGGCTAGGAGTTGGACGTCTTCGGAAGCGTCGGGCGCTTCACCAGACAAAGAGGGGTCGACTTCAAGTGAAATATCGAGGTTACCACTGCTGCAATGCGAAGTTGTCTTCCCTTCCGATCGCCCCGAACAAGAGGATAGCGGGGATGAGGTGGTCGAGGTATCGCCTCCGACAACATTGGCCGTGGCCTTGGCACAGGCAACCGAGGTGGATGACCGAGGTTTAGGCCGAGTCAGTCAACCGGACCTGCAAGCGTTGCAAGTTGATATAAGCGGGGACGAACTGGAGGTGGTCGGCGATGCACGAGGCAAGAGAGCTGTTGGACCGAGTACTCGGGTAAGGGCACGGATCGACTACGGAACTGTGGAGATTCCTGGTTACGAGTGGGTCGACGGGGAGGTCGGCATTTATCTTTCGAAGTTGTCCAACCAGGGGCTGTTAGACACATTTGTCTCTTTGGAGAACTGTTTCGGGAGTGGGGAGGATCAGTTTCCCCTACTTGTTGAGGCATGCATGGACGACGGGCCGGAGACTGACTTCGTGTTTTTGGAGTCGGGGGACGATGAGGACGATTACTTCTACGCCTACATGTGCTGGTTCGAAGACCTCGGTGTTCAACTACCCTTTGACGATTTTCAAATAGGGGTTCTCCGAGTGCTCAACGTGGCACCGACTCAATTGCACCCGAATGCCTGGGCCGCGATGCAGGCGTTTCAGAATCTATGCTTGTGTTTGGGTTTGACTCCCCGACCCCTGGCTTTCCTTTACTACTATACCAGTCGCCCGAGTAAACCGGCAAAGTGGGTGTCATTGTCTCGGGTGCCGAAGCGAGGATTTCTCCGAGCCTTCACTTCTTCCTACAAAGGGTTTAAAGATGGGTTCTTCAAGGTTCGCTGGGGGTCGGAGATGAAGAATTGCTTTTATGACCGAGAAGGCGAACCGCTATTTCCCTTTTATTGGACGAAGCGCCCGACGCGTTACGAAGCGATGTCGGCGTCTAAACTCCCTGCCGAGGACAAGGAGATCGTGGACCTGTTAGATCAGCTACCGAAAGGCTTGCCTGTCCGAGGCCTTTTGGACATTTTTGAAACGTCTCATTTTGAGACGGCCTTGCTAGGTATGCGTTCTAGGATTCGGTTACTTAATCAGTTTTTAAATTGATGTTAAGATTTACTTCGTTGCAGGTTTAATGGCCGGAGGTAAACTAGACGTGACCGCCATGCTCGCGAAGAGGGCGAAGGATGCAAAGGCTAGTGGGCAGGTTCCCCCGGCGTGGTCGGCTCTGAAGATGGCTCGGGATAAGCCTTCCCATGTGCTGATTCCTGCTGCCGACCCCAAAAAGAAAGGAAGCACCTCCCGAGTGAGGGCGGCCGAGCACAATATAGAGCCGGAGAGGCCGAGCTCTTCGACCAAGCGAGCCAGGCAGCTGTCTTTGGAGCAATCGGGTTGCGGCAACTTCGCTATCCCAGCTGTTGTCGCCGGCTCCAACTTCCTTGCCCCGAACGTGCAGACCGAAAATTTGGTCGGTTTGGATCTTGCTACTAGGGGTGGACTGCAATACTTGGAGGGCATGTCTGCCGAGGCCGTATATAAGCTGTTTTGCGAACTCGATACTCGGACCTCCCTTGTTGCGAAGCATGTCATGAACAGGCATGCCGTGTCCGAGGAAAGGATCCATGGCCGACTCAAGGAGGCCGAGGCCACAGTGAAAGAGGTGTTGGCTGCGAACGCCAAGTTAACTGAGTCGGCTGAAGAATTAAAAAGGCTTGCCGACGCCCACCGAAGGGAGGCCGACGACTTGAAGTTGGTCGTACAAAGAATGAAGGCCGACGTTGTCGCGTCAACGAACGAGATTGCTCGGTTGAAAGAGGCAACCGCAAAGTTCGAAGCCGAAGCTACCGAGCAGATACTTGAGCAACATGATGCCGGCTTCCGGCATGCGGTTAGGCAGGCTTATCACTTTTGCGAGGTTCCGGCTGACTTTCAGTTCGATGTTGGCCGGGACTTTTTAGGCGGCAAGTTTATGAGCTATTCTGAATTCCCCCAAGGGGCTCAACCCGATGCCGAGGCCCCTCGTCACGGTATTTCCATCCAAGCTCCCGTGCAACCAGCTGAGGATGAAGATCCGATCATTGACGTGGTTGGCGAAGGCGACGGAGGTAATCCTGGAAGCTCGGCAGCTACTTAAAGGATCGGCCCGTTGACAGTAGGATTACCTATTTTTTGTAACCGGGCCGTAAGTGCCTTTTGTCATTTTTGGCCATCGGTGCCGGTAGACTTTAAATTTTTTGTAAGTAGCCATTTTGGTCGGCCATACTCTTATTTCTATAACTGATACCGATTTTTTGCATGTTTATAGCGCCTAGTAATGTAGACATAATCCGACCTGTATGGGTGACCAAGTGGACGTATATCGCGATTAGTGTTGATGATTAGTGCATATTTCGTGTGTTTAACCGAGTGTACTGTTTTGGTGAGTGTTCGGTTGAAGTTACGTGTTTTGATCGATTACTCGAGATTTTCTCAGATGCGGTGTGTTCGGAGTGTTCGGAGTGTTCGGCATAGGGCACGAGTGTTTTTCGTATGATTAACCGAGGATTGATCGGGCTCGGTACAGATCGCGCGTAGTGCTCGACCTAGGGAACGAGTGCACTCTCCGTAATCGACCGAATACTGGTCGGCGTCGTCGCGGTCGTGCGTAGTGCTTGGCTTAGGCGCATCCTTAGTCGAGTAGGGTACTCGGGAGGGAAGCCTGTTGCGCGCGAGTGCACATTGTTGTCGTCGGCCGATTATTGCTCGGCCTCGTCGTGGTTGGGGATAGTGCTCGGCCTAGGTACGTCCTTAGCCGAGGAGGGTACTCGGGAGGGAAACCTGTTGGGCACGAGTTCACTTTGTTGTCGTCGGCCGAGTATTGCTCGGCCTCGTCGTGGTTGGGGATAGTGCTCGGCCTATGTACGTCCTTAGCCGAGGAGGGTACTCGGAGGGAAACCTGTTGGGCACGAGTTCACTTTGTTGTCGTCGGCCGAGTATTGCTCGGCCTCGTCGTGGTTGGGGATAGTGCTCGGCCTAGGTACGTCCTTAGCCGAGGAGGGTACTCGAGAGGGAAACCTGTTGGGCACGAGTTCACTTTGTTGTCTTGGTTTCACCCTGCTGTCAAATCTTCGCTTGTAGCGTTGCTTGGTGGCCTCGGCCACGACTAGTGCTCGGTCACGAATCTCTTCTACCGTGTCCAAGTTTGTTTGGAGTTCGGCTTCGTTGCTTGCTTCGTCAAAGTGGGCTCGGCGGAATGACGGTTCTCCGATTTCCACTGGGATCATTGCGTCGGATCCATAGACCAACCGGAAAGGTGTTTCTTGTGTGGTTGACTGGGGGGTGCATCGATATGCCCATAACACCTCGGGTAGCTGCTCGGCCCATGCTCCCTTTGCTTTCCCTAGACGTTTCTTCAGTTCTGAAAGGATGACCTTGTTGGCTGACTCGGCCTGACCATTCGTTTGCGGGTGTTCGACCGATGTGACCTTGTGCTGCACTCCTAAGCCGGCTAGGAATTCGTTTAGTTTTTGGTCGGTAAATTGCAGGTCGTTGTCGGTTAGAAGAGTGCGTGGGACACCGAAACGGGTGATAATATTCTTCCATAGAAACTTTTGGACTTGATGGGCCGAGATACACGCCAAGGGTTCGACTTCGATCCATTTGGTGAACAGGTCGACGGCAACGATGAGGAATTTGCATTGGCCCTTGGCGACCGGGAAAGGTCCGAGTATATCGGCGCCCCAAGTGGCGAACGGCCATGCTGGGGGAATGCAATGTAATTGCTCGGCTGGCTGATGGACCAAATTGCCATGCTTTTGACACGGCAGGCACTTCTTTATGAACGTAGCGCAGTCGGTGTTCATGGTCGGCCAATAGTACCCGACTCGTAGGAGTTTGGAAACGGTTGTCCTCGCTCCCGAATGCAGTCCACATATACCCTCGTGCACTTCTCTCGTCACATAATCAGCCTCGGCGGAGTTGAGGCACTTGAGTAACGGGGTAGAGAAACCGCGTTTGTACAGCTGGTCGGCGATGACAACATATCTGCCGGCTTGGGTTCTTAGCCGTTTGGCTTCGGACGGATCGGTCGGCGTGTTTCCATTTACGAGGAACTCTTTGATTTCGTCTCGCCAGTCTTGGGAATCGTCTTGATCGGCGCAGTCGGCATTGACATTTGCCACCACTTCTGCATCGACACTAGGGCGGTCGATCTCTTGTTGGATTATCGTTCTCAAGTGCCCCGGCTTTTTGGTCGCGGCCAGCCGAGCCAACTGGTCGGCACAGGCATTGTCTTCACGTGGAATGTGCTCGACCGACACCTCCTGAAAGCCCGCTTTTATTTTTTGATAAGCGTGATAATACTTCATCATGTTGTGATCCTTTACTTGGAAGCTTCCACCAACTTGCTCGGCCACCACTGTGGAGTCGGTTCGACATTTGACTTTTGATGCACCCATGTCCTCGGCCAGTCTTAACCCTGCCAATAAAGCTTCGTATTCGGCTTGGTTGTTCGAGGCTTTGAACCGGAAGCGCAGGGATTGTTCCAATGTTATCCCTCTCGGCCCTTCTAGGATCACTCCTGCCCCGCTCCCCTGGCTGTTTGAGGATCCGTCCACATGGAGGGTGATAGACCATGGGCCAAGGGCCCAGTTACCAGAGCTATGGCTAGAAGAATACAGGAAGAGTTGGACCTTGTAAAGACTAGTGGACTTGCCAAGCCCAAGGTAGTCTTCATTTGGAATGCTCTATCATGAAGAGAAGCCTAGTTCTACTTGTATATATTGTATAGTTTCAAATAAGTATCTTGTATAGGTTATTTTGCCTTTGTATTTGTGAGGCACTTTACTTGTTTTTTCCTAGTGTTTGTATATTGTTTTTAAGGTAGGCTACTTGGAGAGTTTAGCTCCATTTAACCTCCCTAGTTGATACATTCATTTTGTATTTTTTCAGTAGGGAAAAAGGGGTGACAATTAGCAAAGCTAGGGTGTGTGTTTAGAAATTGGGCCTGAGTTGGGCCTAGGCAAAATTTTACATATTGGACTCATTTTGCTCCTAATTTTTCATAGATTTGATTTAGCTAGGTCTCATCATCATATGATGAACCTAACTAAACCAAATCAAGATTTTTCAAATTAAATCAAGGAGCAAAATGACCCAAAGGCCGCCTAGCTCTCCTTCTCCTCCTTGGCCGAATTTTTGAACTAGCACCTCTAGGTTTTGAAGCTTGCCTTGCAAGCTTCTAAACCTAGGAAGGTTAAGACAACCTTACCATGGTTCTTAAGTGAACCATGGTCAAGGTTGGCTTCTCCTACAAGCTACCTAAATCGTGGGAGTTAAAGCTTACCCTACCATGGTTCCTAGTGAACCATGGTTAGGGATAGCTTCTCCTACAAGCTACCTTCCCCTATATATTTGATTTTCCTACACTTGTACTCACTTTTGGACATTAATGAGACTTAGAATTCAGAAATTCTCTCTCATTTTCAAGAGTCAAATTCGTGAGAAAAACTTCTCCTAGTTTTCTCTCAAAGTTCCTTCTCCTAGAAGCTTGGTTCTTCAAGCTTCTTCACCTCTCTAAGAGGTAACCGAACCTCCTCAAAGGTGCTTCTCCTCCATTGAAGCTTCTTCAAAGGAGAATTCCAAGGTCAAAATGTGATAACCTCATGGAGCATTTCGGTCCTTGCATGGAAAGCTTGGAAGAATATCAATCCTCTCCAAGTACTTCCATCAGTTTTGGTATCTAGAGCCTAGTGCTCTTGAGGTTTGGTATTCTAATTTTTTTTGTATGAATCCGTGTTGTCTCTTCCTTCTTCTATGTCTAAATATGTGTTTGCTGCATGGATCTAAATTTTCTAAATTTTTTTGATAGATCCTATGTGTCACATAAGTAAATTGATTCATGTTCTTGCTTGTTCCTAATCCGTGAATCAATTGTTGTTGTGCTTTAGGTTCTCTTTGCTTGTACATTTTATATTTGCTTGAGTCTTCTCCATTCCTTAACATGTGTCCGTGATTGGACTTCATTCAAATTGCATTAGTTTTATTTTTGAATCAATTGTTTTGTCATAGAAGTCATGTGTAGTCCTTTTGATGTTGAAAATTCCTAGACTAGCTTGTTCACCTAATTTTTTGTGTGTTGTTTGTGTCTGAAATTTTTTGTGTATTTTCTTATTGAATCTGAACCTTACCTATATGTGCTTTTGTTTTACATAATTGTGTTCATAATTTGCTATTAGTTCTAGCAAATTTCCTAGAGTTAGGTTTCCTTTATGTCTTGTTAAAAGTTTGTCAAGAAAAATTGTTAAACACTAATTCCTATTAGGTTTCTTTGAGTCTTGTGTTGTGGCTGAAAATTTTAACACTTTTTAGGCACTTAAAACAGAGGCCAAACAGAGGTGTATGTGTTCTAAATGCATGAGAAAAACAAAAGAATGAGTGCTTAAAAATTTGACCTAAAAACACTACAAAATTGTGAAGCACTAGTTACAAAATGCATATGAACACCTCTTGTTTTGTGTGAGATTTTTGCTGCAGTTTTTAATGACTTAAATCCGAGACTTATATGTGTTAAAAGGCATTTTAACTCCTGAACATTAAAAGAAAAAGAAGTGAAAAATATTTTGCCAAAAAGAAAAGAAAGAAAAAGCAAAAGAAAAAGCCAAAAGGAGTGAAAATTTGGTATGTGTAGCTCTCGGTTTTGGTAATATTTTTGCATATAAATTTCTTATCCAGCCACATCATTTGTGTCTTATTTTTGTTTCTAATCTTAGCTTTTGATTTGTAATCCATTCTAGTGCCTTTGATAGGATATCTCTTGTGTGCTAGCTTTCCAAAATTAGCCTTAATTGTTGTTTGTCATTTTTGTGAAACTCCTTCTAGTTTGTCTCATTTCATTCCACCAATTGGTGTAGCTATTCTAAATTGTTCCTTTTCAGTTTTTGCACTAATATTCCAGCAACTTAAGGTGTGTTGAGTGCCTCTTGGAAGGTGTTGAAGGCCAAGCTTAATGATAGCCAATATTGAAGGATTTTGGTGGTGACCTAGGAGCTTGTTTCTCATTGGATTGGATTCTTGGAAATTCAAACACCTAGGAGTAACCAACATCAAGGTTGCTTCTAAAGAGGAGTGAAACACATTGTGAGGCTGCAAGCTAGGTGGCTGAATTGGAGAAAGAAGGAGCAAGAATTTTGAAAATTTTTGTGAAAATTTGGAGACTAATTTTAGTGACGGAATTTTTTAGTTTCTAAAATTTGTTTTTCCTTACAAAATCCGTCTCTAAAATTTGTTTCTAATTAGTGGCTAATTTTTTTTTTTCTTTGAAATTAAGTGCAGCCACTAATTTCATTTGAATGTGAATTTACATTTCATTTGGAGTGTGAATTTGCATTTCATTTGAAGAAAATTTGAATTTCATTTTTCTTGTAATTTTTGATTTCCAAATTTTTGTACAAGGCCTTTATTAAAGAGTGTCTTGGAGTGCCTTTGGTGTATCTCCATCTCTCCTTAAGAATTTTCATAGTAATTTCCGTGTAGTACTTGTGAGAGTGGTCCTTGAAGGTCTTTGGTGCCTTTCAATCTCTCACTTAGGTTTAATTGCTTTCAACGCCTAGTTTATGTTTTCAAGTCATTTATGTTTTAAGCAATTTATGTTTTAAGTCATTTAAGTTTTCAAGCAATTTATGTTTTCATGCTCTTTATGTTTTCAAGCATCTTATAAATTGTACACATAGGCACTTGCTTGTTATTTTTCCTTTAAGAAAAGTTCTTTGTGAAAATTGTTTTGTGCAAGACAAAAGTACAAGGGGGTTTAGAGATTTTTACTTGAAGAGGCTTGGTTATTAAGTGGCTCTTTAGTAGCTCACCTCCCTCCAAAGTTCAATTTGTACTCTTAGACCTCCAAGTGCCAAGTCTAAAGCACTTCAAAAACTTTATTTTCATAAAAACTATTTTTGTGTGAAAAATCTCTTGAATTAAAATGTCTCAAAATTCCTCCAATAGTGAAAGTGATGGCTCTCCAAAAAGTCTTTCTTACATCACTAAAGAGCTCAAATCACTTAAACTATGGAAAAAGCAAGAGTCCATTCAAAGAGATAAGGAAAGAATTGAAAGAGAAGGACAACTTGCTTATTTAGAGGAAGAATTGAGAATTTTAAGGCAAGAGGAAGAAAAATTAAAAGAAGATATGAAGAAACATAGGAAAAAGAGTAGGAGCTCACATTCCCAATACACATCCCCTAATGAAAGCATGAATCAAGGGGATCACTACCAACATACTCCTAGGAGAACTACTAGGCCAAGGGAAGTCAAAGTTGACCTCCCACAATTCTTTGGCAAAGATGATGTGGAGTCTTATTTAGATTGGGAAATGAAGGTTGAGCAACTCTTTGCTTGCCATAGGGTAAGTGAAGAGAGGAAAGTACCTTTGGCTGCCCTTAGCTTCCAAGGGCATGCCATGTATTGGTGGACAGCCCTAGAGAGAGAGAGACGCCTCCACAATGATCCTCCAATTCAATATTGGAATGATCTTAAAAGTGCAATGAGGAGGAGGCACATTCCCACCTACTATGGGAGGGAGCTTATGAATAAGCTCCAAAGGCTCCAACAAAGAGACATGTCTGTAGAACAGTACAGGCAACAAATGGAGCTATTAATGATGAGGGCTTGTATTAGGGAAGAGGAAGCTACTACTGTAGCTAGATTTTTGAGTGGTCTTAATTTAGAAATAAGAGACCAAGTGGAGCTACTACCCTACAAGGACCTAAATGACTTGGTCCAACTTTGTGTAAGGGTAGAACAACAAAGAATAAGGAAATCTTACAAAAATAGCTCCAACTCTTCATTTCTAAAGAAAGATTCCAAGAAGGAGGGAAAAACTTTTGAAAAGAATAAAACTTTTGAACCCTCCAAAAATCTAGCCACAGAAAAAGATAAGGGAAAGGGAAAGGACACTACACACACTAGTTCTAGGACTAGTGATATTAAGTGCTTTAAATGTTTAGGGAGAGGCCATATTGCCTCCCAATGCCCCACAAAGAAGGTCATGATCATGAGGGGGCATGACATTTATAGTAGCCAAGATGAGGCTACTACTTCCTCTAGTAATAGTGAGGAAGAAGCAAGTGATCAAGAGAAAGGTGTAGAGTCTACTTTTCCTTATGAAGGGGAGCTCTTAATGATTAGGAGACTCCTCAACAACCAACCTAGTGATACTCTATCACAAAGAGAGAACATATTTCATACTAGATGCAAAGTTTCAAACAGTGCATGTTCTCTCATTGTTGATAGTGGCTCATGGTGCAATTGTTGTAGCACTAGGTTGGTTGAGAAATTGGGCCTAACTACTAGTCCCCATCCTAAACCTTATCAACTTCATTGGATTAATGAGGATGGTGACTTGGCAGTTGACCAACAAGTAAAGGTCAAGCTTTCTATTGGTAATTATGAAGATGAGGTGCTATGTGATGTAATACCAATGGAAGCTTGTCATATCTTATTAGGAAGGCCATGACAATTTGATAAGAAAACCATGCACAATGGCCTTACTAACGAGATTACCTTTACTCATAAGGAAAGAAAATTTGTGCTTCATCCTCTTTCTCCTCAACAGGTGGCTGAGGATCAAGCACAAATGAAACTAAAAAGAGATAGTGAGAAAAGGTTTAAAAAAAAAGAAGAAAAGAGTGAAAAAAAAAAGTCTGTGAAATATAAGGATAGAGAGGAATCTAGGGAAAAAGGAGTTCCCTCCCTAGAGGTTGTTGCTCAAGAAAATAATTTTTCAAAAAAAAACCTCTTGATTCAACAACCCTCTTATATCCTTCTCTGTAAAGGAACTCTTTCTTGCACTGCCACATCTAGTGGACATGAGACTTTACCTAAGGGGGTAAAAACACTTTTAAAAGAATTTGAAGATCTATTTCCTCCCGAGGGTCCAATGGGCCTTCCTCCTTCTAGAGGAATAGAACATCAAATTGATTTGGTGCCTGGGGCTAGCCTACCTAATAGGCCTGCCTATAGGACCAACCCCCAAGAAACTAAAGAAATAGAGTCTCAGGTCCAAGATTTGTTGGAGAAGGGCTGGGTTCGAAAGAGCTTAAGTCCTTGTGCTGTTCCAGTGTTGTTGGTTCCAAAGAAAGATGGCAAGTGGAGAATGTGTTGTGATAGTAGAGCCATCAACAACATCACTGTGAAGTATAGACATCCCATCCCTAGGCTTGATGACATGTTAGATGAGCTTCATGGAGCCATCATATTTTCTAAAGTTGATCTTAAAAGTGGATACAATCAAATTAGAATCAAAGAAGGAGATGAATGGAAAACCGCTTTCAAGACCAAGTTTGGATTATATGAGTGGTTAGTGATGCCCTTTGGGCTCACCAATGCTCCTAGTACATTCATGCGTCTCATGAATCATGTCCTTAGGGATTGTATAGGTAGATTTGTTGTAGTTTATTTTGATGACATCCTCATATATAGTAGGAGCCTAAGTGATCACATAGGACACTTAAGGCAAGTTTTTGATATTCTTAGGAAAAATCAACTTTTTGGAAATTTAGAAAAATGTACTTTTTGTGTAGATAGTGTTGTTTTCCTAGGTTTTATAATTAGTAAAAAAAGGGTTCATGTGGACCCCGAGAAAATCAAGGCCATCCAAGAATGGCCCACTCCTAAAAGTGTTGGGGATATTAGGAGCTTCCATGGTTTGGCAAGCTTCTATAGGAGGTTTGTTCCTAATTTCTCCACACTAGCCTCCCCATTAAATGATCTAGTCAAGAAGAATGTGGAATTTATATGGGGAGAGAAACAAGAAAATGCCTTCATAACCTTGAAGCATAAGCTTACCCATGCACCACTTCTAGCTCTACCAAATTTTTCAAAAACTTTTGAGTTAGAATGTGATGCCTCTGGAGTTGGTATAGGGGCAGTTTTGTTACAGGGTGGGCACCCTATTGCATATTTCAGTGAAAAACTCAAGGGTGCCTCTCTTAACTACCCTACCTATGACAAAGAGCTCTATGCTTTGGTTAGGGCCCTTCAAACTTGGGAACATTACCTTATTCCCAAAGAATTTGTCATTCATAGTGACCATGAGTCACTTAAATATTTGAGGGGCCAACGCAAGCTAAACAAAAGGCATGCTAAGTGGGTAGAGTTCTTAGAACAATTTCCATATGTGATTAAATACAAGAAAGGGAAAAATAATGTTGTGGTTGATGCCCTTTCTAGGAGACACACTTTGTTAGTCTCCCTTGGATCTCAAATCTTGGGATTTAATCACATTAAGGAATTGTATACTAATGATCTCGAATTCAAAGAAAATTATACCCAATGCTTAGCAAAGCCTCAAGGAGGTTTCTATATTTCTGAGGGGTACTTGTATAAAGAGGGAAGAATTTGTATACCCCAAGGATCTATAAGAAAACTCCTTGTTCAAGAAAGTCATGAGGGTGGTCTCATGGGGCACTTTGGAGTTGAAAAGAGTCTAAGTTTTCTAAAAGAAAAATTCTTTTGGCCCCATATGAGAAGAGATGTTGAGAGGTTTTGCTCTAGATGTATAGCTTGTTTACAAGCAAAGTCTAAAGTAATGCCTCATGGCATCTATACACCCTTGCCCGTTGCTAACTCTCCATGGGTTGATATCAGTATGGATTTTATTTTGGGCTTGCCCAAGACCCAGAGAGGCATGGATTCTATTTTTGTGGTAGTAGACAGATTTAGTAAAATGGCCCACTTTATACCTTGCCACAAAATAGATGATGCAAGCAACATAGCAAGACTCTTCTTCAAGGAAGTGGTTAGACTTCATGGTCTACCCAAAACTATTGTTTCAGATAGGGATACTAAGTTCCTTAGCCATTTCTGGAAAACTCTTTGGAGTAGGCTAGGAACTAAATTGCTTTTCTCTACTACTTGTCACCCACAAAACAGAAGTAGTTAATAGATCCCTATCTACAATGTTAAGGGCAGTCCTTAAGGGTAATCATAAGTCTTGGGATGAGTACTTGCCCCACATTGAATTTGCTTATAACAGGGTAGTCCATAAGACTACCAAAATCTCACCTTTTGAGGTTGTATATTGTTAAGAAATTGCATGAGAAGGTTAAAACTCAAATACAACAACAAAATGAGAGAACTGCTTTAGATAGAAGCAAGGGAAAGAAAGCCCTCATTTTTTAGGAAGGGGATTGGGTTTGGCTTCACTTGAGAAAGGAAAGGTTTCCTTCTCAAAGGAAGTCTAAACTCAATCCAAGAGGAGATGGTCCCTTCCAAGTCCTCCAAAGAATTAATGATAATGCTTACAGGTTAGATCTTCCTAGTGATTATGGAGTGAGTAACACTTTTAATGTAAGTGATCTTATTCCCTTTGCAGGTTATGATGAGGAAGATGAGCCTACAGATTTGAGGACAAATCCTTCTCAAGAAGGAGGGGATGATAGACCATGGGCCAAGGGCCCAGTTACCAGAGCTATGGCTAGAAGAATACAGGAAGAGTTGGACCTTGTAAAGACTAGTGGACTTGCCAAGCCCAAGGTAGTCTTCATTTGGAATGCTCTATCATGAAGAGAAGCCTAGTTCTACTTGTATATATTGTATAGTTTCAAATAAGTATCTTGTATAGGTTATTTTGCCTTTGTATTTGTGAGGCACTTTACTTGTTTTTTCCTAGTGTTTGTATATTGTTTTTAAGGTAGGCTACTTGGAGAGTTTAGCTCCATTTAACCTCCCTAGTTGATACATTCATTTTGTATTTTTTCAGTAGGGAAAAAGGGGTGACAATTAGCAAAGCTAGGGTGTGTGTTTAGAAATTGGGCCTGAGTTGGGCCTAGGCAAAATTTTACATATTGGACTCATTTTGCTCCTAATTTTTCATAGATTTGATTTAGCTAGGTCTCATCATCATATGATGAACCTAACTAAACCAAATCAAGATTTTTCAAATTAAATCAAGGAGCAAAATGACCCAAAGGCCGCCTAGCTCTCCTTCTCCTCCTTGGCCGAATTTTTGAACTAGCACCTCTAGGTTTTGAAGCTTGCCTTGCAAGCTTCTAAACCTAGGAAGGTTAAGACAACCTTACCATGGTTCTTAAGTGAACCATGGTCAAGGTTGGCTTCTCCTACAAGCTACCTAAACCGTGGGAGTTAAAGCTTACCCTACCATGGTTCCTAGTGAACCATGGTTAGGGATAGCTTCTCCTACAAGCTACCTTCCCCTATATATTTGATTTTCCTACACTTGTACTCACTTTTGGACATTAATGAGACTTAGAATTCAGAAATTCTCTCTCATTTTCAAGAGTCAAATTCGTGAGAAAAACTTCTCCTAGTTTTCTCTCAAAGTTCCTTCTCCTAGAAGCTTGGTTCTTCAAGCTTCTTCACCTCTCTAAGAGGTAACCGAACCTCCTCAAAGGTGCTTCTCCTCCATTGAAGCTTCTTCAAAGGAGAATTCCAAGGTCAAAATGTGATAACCTCATGGAGCATTTCGGTTCTTGCATGGAAAGCTTGGAAGAATATCAATCCTCTCCAAGTACTTCCATCAGAGGGTCCACCATGGTTCCTCGAATTGGCCCTGTGGGTGAAGTTCATTTATGAAGTCGGCCAAGCACTGAGCCTTGATCGGTCCCCTCGGTTTGAAGGTGATGTCGAACTGCGAGAGTTCTATCGATCAGGCCATCATTCTTCCGGCGAGTTCGGGCTTCCTTAACACCTTAGCGATGGGGCAGTCGGTGTGTACAACAACTTGGTGGCTTTGGAAATAATGGCGTAGGCGTCGGGAAGTGTGTACTAGACCGAGCGCCACTTTTTCGATCAACTGGTACCGAGTTTCTGAATCTTGTAGCAGTCGGCTGACAAAATACACGGGAGCTTGGTTGCCTTCTCTTTCCTGCACCAGAACCGAGCTGATCGCCTCCTCGGACACGGCCAAATATACCAGTATTGGGCTGAGAGGGTCAGGCTTCGCAAGGGTCGGGGGAGTCGCCAAAGTCGTCTTCAAGGTTGTGAAAGCTGCTTCGCAGTGCTCGTCCCACGAGAAGGCCGACGCCTTCCGCAGGAGCTTTGTCATCGGGCTAATTTTGTCGCCTAATCGTGGGAGGAATCGGGATAAGGCGACTAGTCTCCCAGAGAGGCGTTGCAATTCCTTGAGGTTGCTTGGGCTTCTCATGTTCAGCATGGCCTGGCATTTGTCTCGGTTCGCTTCTATGCCTCTTGCTGATAGCATAAAGCCTAAGAATTTGCCTCCCTTGACCCCAACAATACACTTCTCGGGGTTTAGCCTCATGTTGTGCTTGCGGAGTTCGCCGAAGATTTCGGCTAGGTCCGTGATGTGCTCGGTGAGAGAATTGGACTTGACCACCATATCATCCACGTAGATCTCTATGTTTCGGCCGATTTGCCCCTGGAACACTTTGTCCATTAACCTCTGATAGGTTGCCCCGGCGTTCTTCAATCCAAAAGGCATGACTCGGTAACAGAAGTTGGCGTTCTCAGTGATGAATGTCGTCTTCTCCTCGTCGGAAGGGTGCATCCTTATCTGATTGTAGCCGGAATAGGCGTCGAGGAAGCTGAAGATAGAGTGCCCGGACGCTCCGTCGACAAGTCGGTCGATGCAAGGGAGTGGATAGGCGTCCTTGGGGCAGGCTTTATTGAGGTCGGTGTAGTCGGTACACATTCTCCATTTTCCATTCGACTTTTTTACCAAAACCACGTTGACTAGCCAAGTCGTGTACCTGACTTCCCTTATGAACTTAGCCTCTAACAACTTCTTCACCTCGGCGTCCGCAGCTTTTCGCTTCTCCTCCCCCATCTTTCTTTTCTTTTGCGCGACGGGTCGCGCATCTCGGCATACGGCTAACCGGTGGCATAAGAACTTGGGGTCTATCCTTGGCATATCTGATGCCCTCCATGCGAATAGGTCTCGGTTATCCCTCACAACGCACTTGACTCGTCTTGAGTCGGCTTCGCTCAACTGAGATCCCATATTTGTGATTTGTTCGGGGGTATTGCCTAGCTTAAAAGGTCTGAGGTCCTCGGTTGGCTCGATTCGTTCTTCTTCGCCTAACCGAGGATCGAGTTCGATGTCTTCCGTCGTCTGCTGCCCTACTACATTCACACCCTTCGTCCTCGGGGGGTCGGCCATTGGCTGTACCTTTAGACTGGAGAGATAGCATTCTCGTGCCATTTTTTGATCAACATGTACGGTTATCACTTGTCCATCTCTCGACGGAAACTTCATGCACAAGTGGGGGGTCGAGACAATCGCCCCGAGGGCGTTAATGGAGGGCCGACCTAGTAGGATGTTATACAACGTGTTTGCGTGCACCACGATATAGCGGATCTTGATCTCTTGGGAAGGCTTTTGATCGAACCCGAATCGGGTATACAGGTCGATGCACCCTCTCGTCATCACCCTTTCGCCTGAGAAGCCTACCAGTGGCTCTTGGTACGGCTCTAGGCTCTCCTCAGGAATTCCGAGCTGTACAAATGTATTCCAGTACAATATGTCGGCCGAGCTCCCCTAATCAACCAAAGTTTTCTTTACGATGCAGTTGTGTACTTCGACGGAAATCACCATGGGGTCGTCCTGAACAGGATCAACCCCCCGGAAATCTCGGTCGGAGAAGGTTATGGGTGGCATCCTGGGCATCCTTGGCTGGTTCACACTATTTACCGACCGCATTGCCCGGAGGTGTCTTTTCCTCGCCGAAGAGGTGGAACCTCCCCTGGCGAAGCCCCTGGCTATCGTATTTATTATCTTTCTCGGTCGGTCATCGTCTTCTCGAGAATGCCTTGACTGGTCTCTCCTTTCGTTTGACCAGGATCGGCGGCGTCGGTCTCTTGGTGGGGGTGCTTCACGTGAGTGGTGGCGGTTACTCCCCCTCGACTGGTGGTTCTGGGGGGTGATGAAGCTTGACAGGTGGCCCTGTTTGATGAGGTCCTCGAGTTTGTCTTTTAATGCTGAGCATTCTTCGGTCGAGTGTCCTCTGTTTCGGTGGAACCGGCACGCTTTCGCCTTATCGGCTCTCGGGGGAGTGTTCGCCCTTTTCGGCATCACAAGGATTTCGGAAGCGAGGGCCTGCTCCATCACCTTGACCCTGCTCGTATTCAGGGGGTGTAGGCGGTGTAACGTGGTCCTCTCGGCGGTCGAGTGCTCGAGGACTCGGCATTCGCCTTTTTCAGGGGCTCTCAGCCTGGCTCTTTTCGGCCGTAACCCTCTTCGGCCCTGGCCTGGTTTTGGGTCTCCGCCAGTTCCTCCATTTGCATATACTTCTCAGCTCTTCGTCGGAGGTCATTCATATCAACGGGTGGTTTTTTGCACAAACTGTTCACGAATGGTCCCGGCCTGAGGGCCGTGCTCAGCCGATCCAATGCCACGGCAGGATTAAGATCACCAATCTCCATTGCAATCTTGTTGAATCGGTCCATGAAGCTTCTCAGGCTTTCTTTCTTTTCCTGACGGACCCCGGCCAAGGCTAATGAGGTCGTCTTGTACGGCTTACTCGTTGCGAACTGCAAGGTGAACTGGGACGACAACTCACCAAACGAGTCAATGGAGGCACTCGACAGTCTCGTAAACCAACTCAAAGCTCTTCCTTTCAGCGATGTGGGGAATATTCGGCATAAAGCCGAGTCGTCCTGCGTGGAGAGGGTTGCCTGGGTCAGGAAAACGTTTAAATGTTCCTCGGGGTCAGATGACCCGTTGTACTTCTCGATCGGCATGCTTTTCCAATGGTCTAACAGGGTTGCCTCCATTATTCTTCGGGAAAAGGGATGCCTTAGGGAGTGAGTGGTGGTATCGGCCTTGTTGGCTATCAATGAGCTGACGGGAGTTCGGGTCACATGTCGGTCGGGGCGTGATATGCCGACTCCTCTTGGAGAGTAGGGGTTGACGGCACATTTGTTTGGTTAAGACCTTGGAGCTCGGCATTTTGTCGTCGTAGTTCGGCCAACTCCCTGGCGTCGACCTCTCTCTGCCTTAGGATAGCGGCCATTTCCTCTCGTAAAGCACGCAAGTCATCTTGGAGGTCAGGTTGGTCTCGGTTAGTGTTCGGCCGGACCTCTTGTATCACAGGTTCTGGTTCGGTTTGAGGCATTCCATACAGGTAGCGTTCTTGGTTGGTCATGACGGGGTTGCTATCGGGATTAGGAATCGGTTGAGTTGCTGTTGATTGTCCTTTGCGGGTTACTACCATGTCTTGGTCTCAGTCGTAGAGTTCGGAAGGGGCTGAAAACGTCTTCTCGGCCTCACGGTGGGCGCCAAATGTTCCTGTGTTAGGATACACACTTCAATTATCTTTGTTGTGACGGGTCGGATCTTCGGTCTCAGTTTTCTCGTTCCAATCTGGGCAGTCCGAAGCAGAAAGGGGGGGGTGTGCCTGCAAAGACACTCCGACGCTCAAGTTAGTGCTCGGCGTAATAAATGCGGTAGTTCAGAATTAATTACATACGTCGTTGGGGTCCTATTTATAGTAGTTCTTATTGGGCTGCAATTAGGGACTGGGCCCCGGAAAATTAGGGGTCTAATCCTGTGCATTATGTTAATTAATCTCTCCGTAACCATCTAGATGATGCCGACATACTCGGCCGACTCCGCCGACCCGTTTCGCCCCATCTGGGGGTGGTCGGCGGGCTCGGGTACTCGGCATAAGTGACGGTCTCGGGTATTCGGGCGATTCGGCCACCATACGGTATAATTCATAATTAGTAATAAATATCTTGTTTTGCAATCATATTAGATGTCATATTTTATATTTATATTTTCTATTATGCCTTAGAAATAATGTATACATTCAATGTTGTTCTAAGGCTCCTCAAATGTATTTGTGCTTTTGCTATTTCAGTTGAATTGGATTGGTGCAGTTGCTAATTCGGTTTACCTTAATTCAATTATATATAAGTTGTTGGATGGATTTTGTTAAACATTTATGCTATAGGTAGTACATATACATGACCAAACAATAATATGATACTAAACTAATAAAATACAATACTAAGCATAGAAATGATACATAATACAACAATAAACTTGCTATCTTAAAGACAAGTCTCCTAAAGAGAGTATGTTCTCATTGCCAACAAACTTTAGATAATAACACACTTGCCTAATTACATTCCTACTAGGCTATTATTTAATTAAATATAATTCTTATACATAGCAGCCATCATGCAGTTTCTAATAATTAATGCAAAATTACTTATCAAAGTTTCTTATTGGTATTAGTCCGAAACATAGAAGAGGAAAATAAATGTTATGAGCCATTATTTTCTCACATATCTTTTTCTTCATCTTTTTGGATGATAAGTACAACATGGGTGTGATTACATACCCAACATTCCTTGTAACTAGAAACATGAAACACATAAAATGGTGCTTTAGTAGAATATATGACAAGTTGGATGAATATGATTTAATGAATTTAAGTGGAAAGCTAATTGTGGATTTTTAGTGAATGGTGAGCCATTGTGGTTGATTGACAATGGAATAGTAACAATGTTTTTGAAGGGCAACCTTAAGTGGTGAAAAGAGAGATTATAAGAAAACAATATAGATAAAGTGAACTTAAGTTGATCCATGATTGCACAAGCTGAGAACATGTGTGGAACACATGCAACACTCACATGGTCCATAAGTTAATTGTAGTGGCAGAAATCTCATAAAAACAAACTATGCCACATATGTGAACATTGTGAAGCTTGCCACAACCCTCATAATTAGTAATAAATATCCTGTTTTGCAATCATATTAGATGTCATATTTTATATTTATATTTTCTATTATGCCTTAGAAATAATGTATACATTCAATGTTGTTCTAAGGCTCCTCAAATGTATTTGTGCTTCTGTCAGTTGAATTGGATTGGTGCAGTTGCTAATTTGGTTTACCTTAATTCAATTATATATAAGTTGTTGGATGGATTTTGTTAAACATTTATGCTATAGGTAGTACATATACATGACCAAACAATAATATGATACTAAACTAATAAAATACAATACTAAGCATAGAAATGATACATAATACAACAATAAACTTACTATTCAAAACAATGCATTCCTCTGTTCACATTCTTAACTTCAGGCCTAGAAAGCCAATCAACATATTCTATAAAAATTACAGAGCTTCAATTAACTAATTTTTCATTCTGAATTCTGTCAATTACCTGTAGTTTTCTCTTTGTACAATAGAGCTGAACCTTAGGAATCTCTTTCACTGTTTCTAGTATATTAAAAAAAAAGCTTATTGCAGAAATCAAGATTAGTTAAACTAAGGTCTAGTTCCTTATACCTCCTTTGCTTTGAGGTATTGAGATCTAAAAGAACTGTAATAGGAAAATTAGATGAAAGATAAACTATTTCTAATATACTAATGAGGAAGAAAGAAAAAGACTATGTTACTATGTTAGTATGTTAAGTTGGGTCATCACTCATCACAAATGTTTAAAGATAAGGGTGTCTGTGTCTTGATAAAGCCCCACATTGAGCAACTTACAAAACTGAAGTAAACTCTATATTATAAAATAAGACACCTACCACAGCATGTAAGCATGGAGCCGTGTGAGAAATACAAAGCGAACTATTCTTTCGCCTTTTACTAAAGAATACCGTGTATTTGTCACATACAGCGGCATACTTTAATTTTTTTATATGGGTCTTCCTTAGAGGACCCTACAATACTAGTCAAAGTTTTTAGTGTTATATATAAAACAAATAAATTTATTTTATATATTGAATATATTTAAATTACTTTAATTTTATATGCAGTAAATAATTGACTAAATTGAGGTTTTCTAATTATGTTAGCTATTTTTTTTTGTTGATAATAAGTTTACAAATTTAGTACAGAATGACGTAGATTGTTTTGGGGTTAGTTACAAAATTTATTCTACTTTGCATGAATTTGAAATTTTTGTGATAAGATCAAAGCAATATTACACTCATGCAATCTTTTTTGTTGAATGTCTTGCGAATCTGGGATAATTCTATTAAAAATTATAAGTAACTAAACGAGAAAGTTTAACGTTAATAAATTTTTTTGTATATGGGTATAAACTCCCACATGTTATACAAAGAAAGAAAGTACTCTAATAAACCTGGAGAACAAAAATTCAAAATAACATATTGTTGGGTTTGAAGTCCCACATCTTTCATGAAGCCAAAGTTACTCATCTTATAAATTGCAACATTACTGGCAGTGACATTGACCAAAATAATAAAATAATTATTAGTTATAAATTATACATTATTAATTAATTTAATTGTTCTCTAATTTAGCTATAAACTGCACCATTACTGGCAATGACGCTGGCCAAAATTATAAAATAATTATTAATTACTTATAAATTATAAATTTTTAATTAATATAATCCTTCTCTAATTTAGCTATAAAGCCCTGAAAAGTAATGTTTATTTACTTTTCTCTCCATATTCGAGTTTCACATTGTTTTCGTCTTTCCATATAGATGAACATGAGATAATTGTCTAGAAAGAATATTCACAATTTTAGAAAGGGTGAATGTTAATTAATGCAGTAATTACTAGATGTAAAAAGGATATATTATTTGATTATCATCCAGGGTTAATTTCAACCAGGTTACAATAAATTTAGAACATATTAAATCTGATATAGCCTTTGCCATGGGGAATTAAAAACTAAGACTCATAATGAATCTAAATAATCTCCAAAAGTTTGATTAGTGGTGATATGAAGTTAAATTAATTCATAATCTCTTTAATACCACTTTAGTTTTGCTTTAATAAATTGATTCTTAATCTTTAGTTACAATTTCAGTACTGCATCATGTTTTTCTGTCACTATTTCTTATAGGACAATGTCAAAGCCATTGAAAAGGTATTTTTTTTGATCTTCAATTTGTTTTTGGTTTGCTAACACATCTTGTGCTTCAATTCAATGTCTTATTTTTCAATTCAATATCTTTTTTGCGTGTAAAAAAAAATTGTTTTTGGAGTATAAGATGAAAATTTGTCTTCTGCAAATCCACTCCACTTCTGGACCATGGAGTTGATTAGAGCTATATCAAGTCATTAACCATGGGAATAGATTCCAGTATCAATTGTAAGAAAAATCAGTTGATAAATTGTTCATGCTGAGACTGTAATGAATATACTATGTCAACTAAGCTACCATTGTTACCTTAGTTTTCTTATTTTCAGTTTCAGAATTTTTGCTTCAAGTGTTAGTTAACTTTTGCACTAGGCACAACAATTTAATACTGCACCATATGGTTCTTAGTTGCAGTGTTGCATGCCATCTTGGTAGTCACTAATGCATTCATCTTAATGATAAATGTATATGATGGCTAAAAGTATTGTTTCCAAAATTCGTTAATCTTTATTCTTCCCTGTCTATAATTTTCTTTCCTATTATATTGTTATATATTTCAGAGCAGTTTTTTTTTTTTTTTTTGCCTAATATCTTTTATTTCTTGCATCTCTGTAACCTAAACTTCTTGAAAGTTATTAGTTTTTAAATCTTTTTCAAAACTTGAATTTGGTGTTTTAATATGTATCATTGTGAGTGATATGTTGGACTTATTACAACAGTACTAAATACTATGTGATAAGAGTTCCAGGACTAGGAGGGACAATTAGCTTGTTGGGTTTAGTTTACTTTAAGGGTAGAAAATGTTATTAACTGTTACAAGAATATTCTTTTTGGAAAAAAAAAAGTAAATATGGATCTTCTGATTATATTTTTGTTCATCATTGAAACCATTTTCCCTCTGATTACAAGAGATTTATAAAGTAACATGTCCTTCCCTTATTCTCCTCACTTGAAAAGAATCTTAAGAATCCTTGCTTATTAATAGGTGCATTTCTAATTTCTATTCTCATGTACTATTAACACTGGCTGAACTTGGATAATCTAAAGGGAAAAATATCAGAAACTTAATAATTTGACCAAACTTGTCTACTTAGTCCCACACCGTTGGAAATTACACATGCATATAGTCTTTGATACATTAAATAACTAGCATCTAGCAACATTGAAACATACTTACCTGGATGGGGTCAATGGATGATCAAGAAGGTCCATGGCCTAGGTTTGTGACCTCCATTGCACTTTGGAGGGGTGCAGGTCTAAGGTCTCCTCAAGTAGGAGAGCCTACATCATAATTTGTGGTAGTGGGGCTTGCGTTCGCGCAGCCCCTTCAATTTTAGTTTTCAATATTCTTTTAGATATTAATTTAAATGCTCTCATATTGTTTTAAAATTTATTTTAATATTAGTTTTGCATTTAAATGATCTTGTATTTAATTTTAAATATGGTATAGTTTAAAGATTGGTTTGGTTATATACTTTATGTTAGTTATTATTGAAGGAGATGTTGTCATAATTTAATTTTTATATTTATTTTAATATTAATTTTAAATTTAAATGATCTTGTATTTAATTTTAAGTATGGTGTAGTTTAAAGATCGGTTTGATTATATATTATAATAGTTATTATTGAAGGAAATGATGTCATAATTCAATTTTTATTTGAGTCAATAATTGTATAAGTTGACTTTTTTCTTCTTCATGTATTTGTAAGTTGTAGCAGAAGTAGGGATATTAGCCTTTACTGAGTAGGAAACATCATTTAATTTTATCCAGTTCTGGTTTCTATATGCAAATTTTTAATTGTGAAGGTAAGGGTTGAGTTGTATAATTTTGTTGAAATATTTCTGATAGTATAATCTCATTCCATTATTTAATTTTGTTTAATTATTTTATAAAATTCCTTGTTTCCTCATATTTGATATACATCTTAGTTATTGCAAAAGTCACAATTTTGGTCTCATTTCTTAATAAGCTACATCATAATTGGAAGTGAGCCTGATTTGTGCGGTCTTCTTTAATTTAAGCCCAAATTTTTAGTTCAGGTCATATTTTTTAATTAGTTTAATTAATTTTTTTTAATTAATACACACACATATATATATATATATATATATATATATATATATATATATATATATATATATATATATATAGTTTTTTTAGGGAGCTTTTAAGAAAAGAGAGTTAAGAATTTTGGAGGGAAAGAAATTATTTTTATATTATTAATTAATAGATTATATTTTCTATATTAACGTAATAAATAATAATTTTTATAATTGTTTTTTTATATTTTAAAGAAAAAGAATTGTAGTAGAAGTTGTTCACTTTACTAATGTGTTTTGTTTTTTTGGTTAATATTCATTATTTTTATCATATAATTATAATTATTTTTAATAATTATTTTTTATGTGAATTTTGTAGTTAGTTTTACTTTAAAATTGTAATAATTTAAAATTAATGTAATTAATGAATGTTTGAGAAAAAGAGCTATAAAGAAGTTATTCCTTTTACATATACTAATTTTATATGTAATTTTTTATTTAAATTTATTTTAAAACCGAATTAATTAGTAATTAATGTTTTAAGATATTGTTACAGTTTACAATATTAATGTATTATTATTTTTATTTTATAAGAATATTATTTTAGAGGAAAATATTTTGAATTAAATTTTTTTGAATATTTTACTTTAAAAGTATTTACATAAAATTATTAATATTTTTTAATATAAAAGTATGTTTAATTAAATTCCATAAATTAACATAATAAATAATAAATTTTATAATTATTTGATATTTTAGAGAAAAAATGTTGTAAAAGTTTTTCATTTAATTAATGTATTATTTTCTCTGTTAATATTCATTATTTATTTTTTAAAATATAATCATAATTATTTTTATGTAAATTTTGTTATTACTTTTATTTTAAAATTACAAAATTTAAAATTAACATGATTAGTATTTTATGATATCGTTACAGTTTTTAATATTAATAGGTTATTCTATTATATAATTATATGTACGGGTAGGGAGGTCGGCCACCACCCTGTCGGCCATTGAATGGCAGAACCAGGCAGCCGAATGCCAATCGGCCACCTGGATCGGCCTATCGTCACTTGTTACCTTTAATCAAGTAATTAGGAGTTAATTAGTTGATTAGGGTGTATTACCTAATACGGTAAGTATGTTGCGAGGCCCATGGGGTCCGGGGCCCATAAATGACAGTATAAATAGCTAAGGACAAAAGGTAACGTCACTGTTCATTAATTACCCTAGAGATTCGAGCTTGTCCTGACTTGAGCGTTGGAGTGCCTTTTGCAGGTACCAACCCCCTCCTCAGCGTATCGGACTACTGGGTCGGGAGTCTCGTTCGGCCTTCGGACTACTAGAAGACTTAGTGTGCCCTTCAGACAGGTACATTTGGCGCCCACCGTGGGGCCGAACCGAGACGATCTTAGAGATTAATCGAGCAAGACAATGGCGATAACAAGGAGGACGAACACGGTAGATCAGCAACACGAAGAAGAACATGTCGAGTGGAAGAAACCAACCTTTCTGAAACCGTCCGTCTATTGAAACAAGAGATGGAGGCTATGAAACAACAACGAGAAAAAGATGCTAGGGAGCTTTCGGCCTTGAAAGTTGAGAATGAGGCACTAAGGAATCAAGACACCTCATGGATTCCTACTCATGTCACCAATACGCAAACTCAAGGGTCGCACCAGTCCCATACGATCCATACATCGGTCCCTCGTGCCTCGGCAGTAGCACCTGAAAAGCACCCTTCGGCCTTACCCACTGTCGGTCGGCCCGCAGATTTGACAACTATCGGCTCACACCGACACCCTTTCACCCCCTCCATAATGCAGCTCTCTCTTTTGGACAATTGGAAATCTTTACCCATTGATAAATATGATGGTACCACTGATCCTGATGAACATCTTGATGTTTTTCTTACGCAGGTAACCCTGAGTACTACGGATGATGCTGCATTGTATCGCATTTTCCCCACATCCCTCAAGGATAGGGCGTTGAGCTGGTTCACTCGGCTACCCCCTAACTCGATCGACTCATTCAATACTCTGTCATCTCAATTCACAGTTCAGTTTGCAACAAGCCGTCCCCATAGCTTGACATCTTTGTCGTTGGTTAGCCTTCGGCAAGATAAGAAAGAATCGCTTCGAACTTTCATGGATCGGTTCAACAAGGCAGCCTTGGAAATCCGAGATCTTAACCCGGCGGTAGCACTTCATCACCTGACGACGGCTTTAAAACCAGGGCCATTCGTCAATAGCCTATGCAAGAAGCCTCCTTCAGATATGAATGATCTGCGCAGGAGAACGGATAAATATATGCAAATGGAGGAGTTGGCCGAATTTCGAAATCAGGCCCGGGCTGACCAGTCGGCCAGGCTCGAGAAGCCAATCGAACAGACATACAGGGGGCGAGGCAAAGAAATAGCTCTTCGGGACCGACCCGTGCGAGGTCCCAAATACTCCAATTACACCCCTCTTAATGCAAGTCGGGCCGCGATACTGGAGCAAGCTTTGGCAGCAGAAGTGTTGGCGGTTCCAAAGAGAGCTTCCACTCCGCCACGCGCCGATACCAGCAAAACCTGCAGGTATCACCGAAATCGCGGACACTTAACTGAAGAGTGTGCCGCCTTAAAAGATAAAATTGAAGATTTGGTCAAGCAAGGCAAGTTGCACAATTTTGTGGATCGGCCAGCTTCATATCGTCCCCACTCATCGTCCCAGTATCGACACAATGATCGGCATGCGCAGGATCGGTCTGATAGACCTCGGCGCGAGCGAAGTAGGTCGCAAGAAAAGAAAGATGATTCGGCACCTTCACGTCGGAGGGTCATAAACACAATCGCAGGTGGATTTGCGGGTGGCGGCTCGACATCTTCTGCCCGAAAGAGACACCTTAGAGCTATTCGTTCGGTCAATAATGTGGATAGGCAACCTCCCCGACGATTACCAACAATAACTTTCACTGACGCTGATTTTCAAGGCATCGATCCTGAGCACGATGATCCAATGGTGATTAGCGTGGAAATTCACAACTGTATAGTAAAGAAAACGCTGGTAGATCAAGGCAGTTCGGCAGATATTTTGTATTGGAATACCTTTAAACAATTGGGTATTTCCGAAAGAGAATTGGTCCCATATGACGATCCTTTGGTCGATTTTGCAGGGGAGAGGGTGAACACCAAAGGGTATATTAAGCTTTTCACTCGTTTTTGTTTTGACGAACAGGAAAGCAGGGAGATTCAGATAAAATACATCGTGGTAGACGCTCATACATCTTACAACATTCTCTTGGGACGACCATCGTTGAATATGCTAGGCGCTGTTGTGTCAACTCCGCACCTAGCAATGAAGTTCCCATCTGACAAGGGGAAAATCATCACCATCCACGCCGACCAAAAAGCTGCTCGGGAATGTTATTTTGCTAGCTTGCAAGTAGCTCCAATAGAAAGAAAATCAAATTCCAAAAGGGTTCATGTTGTCAACTCTTCGGCATCAGTTGAAGAACCAGTTTGGGATCTTGACCCAAGAATGAATGATGAGGAACGTGTAGAGCCGGTAGAGTCAAAAAGAGAGCTACAGATCGGCTCGAATTCAGCTCAAGTCACATACATCGGTGCCGACACATCTGAAGAAGACTGTTCTATCTTGCGCCGGGCGATAATGAAAAACAAAGACCTTTTTGCATGGACACCTTCTGACATGCCCGACATAGACCCCAATATCATGTGTCATAAATTATCAATTTGTGCCGAAGAGAGACCGGTTGCCCAGCATAAAAGGAAAATGGGAACCGAACGGAAGCAAGCAGTGGAAGCAGAGGTGACCAAGTTGCTAGCAGCGGGATTCATTCGAGAAGTTCACTACACCACTTGGATAGCAAATGTGGTAATGGTGAAAAAGCCGAACGGAAAATGGAGAATGTGTACTGATTACACTAATCTCAATAAAGCATGTCCCAAGGATGCTTACCCACTCCCGAACATAGATCGGTTAGTTGACGGTGCCTCTGGCCACAGAATCCTCACCTTTCTCGATGCTTATTCGGGGTACAATCAAATCTCCATGCATCCCCGCGACGAAGAAAAAACAGCTTTCATAACTGATTCGACCAATTATTGCTATCAGGTCATGCCCTTCGAGTTAAAAAATGCAGGTGCAACTTATCAGAGATTGATGAATAAAGTCTTCCGGCACCAAATCAGTCGAAGCATGGAGGTGTATGTTGATGACATGGTTGTTAAATCCCACGACATTGCCCGCCATGTAGTTGATCTTGCTGAAGTATTCCAACAATTGCGCCGGTATGACATGCGTTTGAACCCTGAAAAGTGCGTGTTTGGGGTATCAAGTGGAAAATTCCTCGGGTTTATGTTGTCGGCAAGGGGCATAGAAGCCAACCCTGATAAATGCATGGCAATCGTCAACATGGTAAGTCCCAAGAACCTTAAGGAAGTCCAGAAGTTAGCAGGACGCCTTACTGCGCTATCAAGATTCATCCCCTGTTTGGCCGAAGTAGCCAAACCCATTGTAGGATTGTTGAAGAAGATCAAGAAGTTCGAATGGTCTGAGAATTGTGAGGAGGCTTTCAAGACTTTGAAGGAGCGCCTCGGCTCGCCACCCATTCTTTCCAAGCCCGATCCTGCGATACCAATGGTGGTTTATTTGTGCGTATCAAACGACGCAATCAGCGCCGTTCTGATTCAGGAAAAGGAGGAGCAACAACCTATCTACTTCGTCAGCCGAATGTTACAGGAGGCCGAGACCAGGTATCAGCTTCTGGAGAAGATGGCGCTTGGGCTCATTCATACCGCTCGGTGCCTCAGGCAATATTTGCAGAGCCATCGTGTCATTATCCGAACTGATTGCCCGATAGCCAAGGTGTTGCGAAAGCCAGAACTAGCAGGACGGATTATGGCGTGGTCTATTGAGCTATCAGAGTTTGATATCAGCTTTGAGCCATGAGGTCCGGTCAAGTCTCAATACTTGGCTGATTTTGTTAATGAATTGCAACCGAAAGGTCGTTTCGAGAATGACGTGTGGACCATGCACGTGGATGGCTCGTCAAACAGTCAAGGCAGTGGCGCAGGTATAATTGTTGAGGGACCGACAGGAGTGACCCTTGAACAATCTTTACGATTCGCGTTTAAAGCATCAAACAACCAGGCCGAATACGAGGCACTATTGGCAGGATTGAGACTCGCACAAGAAATCGGGGCTACACGATTGATATGTTGGACCGACTCGAAAGTTGTGTCAGAACAAGTGAATGACAATTTCCAGGTGAAAGATTCAGGCCTGCTGAAATATTATCACTTGTTTCAAAGAATGCGCAGCACTTTTAAGGATGTCCAAGTGAAACACACGCCGAGAGAACATAACGAGAGGGCCGATCAGTTAGCTCGGTTAGCAAGTAGTAATCGGAAACCCGGACAGCTACGAACCACACTTCACCTTAATCTTGCTACTCCAAGTGTAACACCGATCGAATGTATGACGATCGAAGAGCCTACAGACACCTGGACAACTGAAATAATAGACTACCTGGAGCTTGGCAAGGAACCATCTGACCATGCGGCTGCCAAAAAACTCCGAACTCAAGCGACCAGGTATTCGGTTGTTGGGGGACAGTTGTATCGCAGGGGTTTCTCGGTGCCTCTTTTGAAATGCATCGATACGGCACATGCGGATTATGTCTTGAGAGAAGTTCACGAGGGCATATGTGGATCTCATTCGGGAGGGAGGACGCTAGCTATGAAAGTGCTTAGAGCAGGTTTTACTGGCCAACTCTCAAAAGCGATTGCATGCAGTTCGTCAAGCGTTGTCTTTCATGCCAAAAACATGGCAATCTTATCCATGCCTCGGCTGAAGAACTACACAGTATAAGCTCGCCATGGCCGTTTGCAATATGGGGAATGGATATACTCGGACCATTCCCGATAGCTAAAGGCCAATGCAAGTTTTTATTGGTCGCTGTGGATTATTTCACGAAATGGGTCGAGGCCGAACCACTCGCCAGCATCACAGCCGCTAATGTTCAGAAGTTCTTGTGGAAGAACATCATTACTCGTTTCGGCATTCCACATGCTCTCATAACCGACAATGGTTTGCAATTCACCGACCAGAAACTCAATCGATTTATCCAAGATCTCGGCATTCAACATAGATTTACATCGGTCGAACATCCGCAGTCCAATGGACAAGCCGAAGCAGCTAATAAGGTGATACTTACTGAATTAAAGAAGCGATTGGGAGACACTAAGGGAGCTTGGGCCGAAGAATTGTTAGAAGTTCTGTGGGCTTATCGGTGCACGCCTCAGTCCACAACTCAAGAAACACCTTTTAGGCTAACATATGGCACTGATGCCATGATCCCTGTTGAAGTTGGGGAACCTTCCTTTCGGCGGCAACATTTTGATGAGACAACCAATGAAGCATCGCTCCGAGCCGAAGTCGATATGATTGACGAAGTACGAACCAAAGCTCAGATCATAGCCGAAGCTTGCAAGCAACGAATGGCTCGTAGATTCAATTCCAATCTCACCAAGAGAAGCTTCAAGGAGGGAGACTTAGTCTGGAGAGTTCTGGGACCGGCAAAACGTAATCCACGGGAAGGCAAGTTGGCAGCAAATTGGGATGGCCCGTTTCGGATCCGACATAGCCTTGATAACGGTGCCTACAAACTTGAAGAGCTTTCTGGCAAGATCATCCCCAGAACATGGAATTCATCTCACTTGAAGACATACTACAGCTAATCATTGTAATCTGATCATAATGTAATTGCAAGTTGCACTCTTTTCCTTGATCGGTCTTTTCTCCCCTTGTAAAAAAGTGAAAAGGGGTTTTGGCCGACAGGGTTTTTAACGAGGCACATATCAATAAAGTACACTTCATCTCATTGTTTGTTGTTTCCCTCTTGGAAAATCACGCAAAAGGCTTCCCTCCCAAGTTAATCAACTCGGCCAAGGATGTGCCTCGAAAAATCACGCAAAAGGCTTCCCTCCCGAGTTAATCAACTCGGCCAACGATGTGCCTCGAAAAATCACGCAAAAGGCTTCCCTCCCGAGTTAATCAACTCGGTCAAGGATGTGCCTCGGAAAATTACGCAAAAGGCTTCCCTCCCGAGTTAATCAACTCGGCCAAGGATGTGCCTCGAAAAATTACGTAAAAGACTTCCCTCCCGAGTTAATCAACTCGGCCAAGGATGTGCCTCAAAATCATGTAAAAGGCTTCCCTCCCGAGTTAATCAACTCGGCAAAGGATGTGCCTCAGAAAATCACGCAAAAGGCTTCCCTCCCGAGTTGATCAACTCGGCCAAGGATGGGCCTCGGAAAATCACGTAAAAGGCTTCCCTCCCGAGTTGATCAACTCGGCCAAGGATGTGCCTCAAAATCGCGTAAAAAGGCTTCCCTCCCGAGTTAATCAACTCGGCCAAGGATGTGCCTCGGAAAATCACGTAAAAGGCTTCCCTCCCGAGTTGATCAACTCGGCCAAGGATGTGCCTCAGAAAATCTCGCAATTCCGAGTGATTCCACTCGGTCTTGCTCAAGAAGCAACATAATTCCGAATGACTCCCTCGGTTTTGCTCTTAAGTAGCGTATTTCCGAGAGACCTCTACTCGGTTTTTCCCAAGAATCAATCCAATCCCGAGTGACCTCCACTCGGTTATGCTAGCAAGACAATCCAATCCCGAGTAACCTCCAATCGGAATTGCTAGCAAGACAAGGAAATTCCGAGTGACCTCTACTCGGTTTTGCCAGCAAATCAAGGCAAGACCGATTGACCTCCACTCGGTCTTGCTAGTAAATCAAGGCAAGTCCGAGTGACCTCCACTCGGTCTTGCTCAAAAAGCAAGGCAATTCCGAGTGACCTCTACTCGGTTTTGCCAGCAAATCAAGGCAAGACCGATTAACCTCCACTCGGTCTTGCCACCAAATCAAGGCAAGTCCGAGTGACCTCCACTCGGTCTTACTCAAAAAGCAAGGCAATTCCGAGTGACTCCACTCGGTTTTGCTAGCAAGACAAGCAATTCTGAGTGACCTCAACTCGGTTTTTCCAGCAAATCAAGGCAAGACCGATTGACCTCCACTCGGTCTTGCCACCAAATCAAGGCACTCCGAGTGACCTCCACTCGGTCTTGCTCAAAAAGCAAGGCAATTCCGAGTGACTCCACTTGGTTTTGCTAGCAAGACAAGCAAATCCGATTGACCTCTACTCGGTTTTGCCAGCAAATCAAGGCAAGACAAGACCGATTGACCTCCACTCGGTCTTGCCAGTAAATCAAGGCAAGTCCGAGTGACCTCCACTCGGTCTTGCTCAAAAAGCAAGGCAATTCCGAGTGACTCCACTCGGTTTTGTTAGCAAGACAAGCAATTCCGCGTAACCTCTACTCGGTTTTGCTAGCAAGACAAGGAAATTCCGAGGGACTCCACTCGGTCTTGCTCCAGAATACAAGTGTTTCTTTTGATTTTTACAAACAATAATACTGATTCGGCTACTTATTACTTGAGTCTTACGTGCAAATTTGACAAGTACTTCGAATGAAGAAGACGTATTAAAGACACAAGTCAAAACGAGACAATATCATTACATTCTAAAAAAGGAGGCTCTATCGGCCCCCGGTCTACACTTGTTCAAACAAAAGTTAAAAGTTACATAAGACCTATCAAGCACTAAACTACTCTTCCGGAGTTCGGGCTGCATCGGCTTGAATGACAGATTCGGGATTTCCTTCGGCCTCATTCTCAGGTTCCGGGTTTCCCTCATCCATGGTGTTTTCCTCGGAAGAGGTTTCGACATCTTCTGCCTGGGGGGCATCCTTTGGCTCTTCCCCATCGGGATTTGCCCCTTCAGGCATATCAGCAAAAGAAATCAATGACCCTTGGTAAAATTCTTGGATCATATCAAACTCGAAGCCCTCTTCAAATTGGCCGAAGTGCTTGGCTTGCCGAACAACGTGTTTAAACCCGGCTTCATGTTGAGCAACAATCTTCTCTTTCGCCTGCTCCTTTAGGCGGTTGTACTCGGCATGAGCCTCCTCTAGTTAGCGTCGCTCCTTATTAGCTGCTTTTTGAAGGTTTAGGCAAAGAGTATCATTGTCTCGCCGAACAGCATCCAATTCGGCCGACAGCTCCCGATTTTTGGCTGTCACTTCTTCATTCACCGCGATAGCTTTGGCGGCAGTCCTCTCGGCCTCCTCTAAACTTTGTTTCAGATGCACCACCTCGCCGATGGGTTCCATGGCTAGGTGATAGGCTAAGGCCAATGAGCGAGTTTGCACCTCGCAGTAGAGTCTCCACTTGGCTCTTGCATCCAGGCTAGCCAAGAACTCCTGCCCGAAAGAAGACACAATGTCAGGCCGAATCATCGTCTCGGCCGACACATCGTCACCAAGAAAGGCACGAGACATTAGCTGAGGTGGCACCACAATCACAGTCCGATTGGGTGATGCCTCGGGCACTGACTTGGCCTTCTTAGCGCGTTCTGGATTTTCCTCAGCGCCTTTCCTTTTAGGACGTTCTCGAATGGTCTCCTTTCCCTTTTTTCCCTTCTTTTTTTTGCGTTCGGGAGAAGGAGGCGCTCGGTCATCATTATCTGGTCGGGGGGTGCGTGCAACTTCCGAAGCGCCTACACCCCCGACTTGTCTCACTTGCTTCGCCCGAGCAGCAAGCAAGTTGCGAATATTCAGCTCATCGGCGCCGCTGGTAACCATGATTCCTGCAAAAAGGGTTAGGTAAACATCAATAGGAATTTAATTGACAGTCGAAATAGGACAGATAACATACCTATTAGGTCATTCCACCAACGTGAAGATTCAACCAAGTTAATTAAAGACCTAGTCAGCAAGCGCCGAGGAAGACGAAGTAATAACTTCAGGTCATTCCGCTCTTTGGCCGTCAGCATCTTCTTCGGCACCACGTCGTAAGGCCGAGGGGCACGAGTCCAGTACAGCGGGAATAGACTTTTATCATCCTCCCCAAAGAAGAAGAGCCGTCCATTCGGCCTGATAGTCACCCGGAAAAATCCCGCCTTAAAATTCTTATATGACGAGGTAAAACTGTCCAACATTAGCCGATCACCCACTCGGCTCAAGGAGAGCCACTTCGCCAGTATAGTAGGTCGGGAAGAGTAAAAATATAGAAAAAGGAGTGGAGAAGGCTTGATGTGGATACACTTGCACAAGTGCTTAAAACCTTGCAATTGCGCCCAGCTATTCGGATGCAATTGAGTAGGAGCAACGTTCAACACCTTCAGCACCCCCATGGTAAACTCATCAAACGGCAGCTTTACCTTCAGGTCCCGAACGAGGCAGTCGTACATATAAAATGACTTCATCTTTGCGCCACTTTGATCTAAACAAACAATGTCTGGGTTCGGGAAGGCGTTATTTCGGCAAGACCGAACTCCAATCGGATACGGCTCCTCCTTAGCGTCAAAATTTAAGCATTTTGTATAGTCCAGCAGGTTTGTGATCATAGTTATGTCTCGGTAACGTCAGTAGTAGGAAGTTACCTCCCCATTGACCCACTCGTAACCGGGCACATCAGAGGGACCGTATCGTTGCCGATTCGAGACACGCTTCGTCTTTTCTTGAACCTCTTCACTCCCGCTAGTAGAGGTTTCCCCCGAAGAAGAAGCGCCCTCATTCGGTCCATCGGCATCAATCGGCAGCCGAACGGTACTTCGATGACTTGACTCGCTAGACGATGTCCCCTCGGATGACGACGACCGAGAGCTGTCGGCCGAAGAGCTCGTAGAAGTATCAACCATGATTATAAAAGCTTACCAATTTCTTTGCAGAACAATTCCTAGTCAGATCGGCTTCGGAGATCTTCGGCTACCCCAATTCGGTTGAGAGCAATACGTGCGAATGGCCCTACCACTCACCTATTTATAGGCTCATCAAATGGGCTGGAAAATGCAACTTTTGAATTTGTGTAACCGTTCGATTCACACGATCCAACGGTTACAAATGTGCAACCGTTCACCTTACCAGAGCCACTATCTCCATTTTACCCTTAAAGAAAACTCCATCTTTCTTCAAGGCTGGGGGGCAGTGTACGGGTAGGGAGGTCGGCCACCACCCTGTCGGCCATTGAATGGCAGAACCAGGCAGCCGAATGCCAATCGGCCACCTGGATCGGCCTATCGTCACTTGTTACCTTTAATCAAGTAATTAGGGGTTAATTAGTTGATTAGGGTGTATTACCTAATACGGTAAGTATGCTGCGGGGCCCATGGGGTCCGGGGCCCATAAATGACAGTATAAATAGCTCAGGACAAAAGGTAACGTCACTGTTCATTAATTACCCTAGAGATTCGAGCTTGTCCTGACTTGAGCGTTGGAGTGCCTTTTGCAGGTACCAACCCCCTTCTCAGCGTATCGGATTACTGGGCCAGGAGTCTCGTTCGGCCTTTGGACTACTAGAAGACTTAGTGTGCCCTTTAGACAGGTACATTATATAAACAATAAAATTTTATTTTTATTTTTTAAAACTTGTATATATAAATATGGTGGAGGGAAGTTTTGGAGGAAAATATTTACTGCTTTATATATACTAGTCAATGCACATAGATTTACTTTCATTTCATCACTATTCTTTTCATTTTGTTGATGATCTTAATATATTTCAGTTTTATCTAATTGTTTTTGTTAATTTTATTTTATTTATTGGAATTTACATAGCCATCAAATAATAAATTCATTCATTTTCTTTTATTTAAAAACCATTAAAATTAACGATAACAATCAAATTTTATACATAATTAAATGTCACACATACTTCTAACTCTTGCAACATAAATTTAATACTCTTTTAATATATAGAAAAACAAATCCTCATATGGAAGAAGAAAGAAAGAAATATAGATCAATTGAAAATAAAAATACAAATCAAATAATTACTATTAATTTCACCTATAATACACTTTCTCATCTCATGTCACTTGTTGGTTCAAAAGTTCAACTCCTTCTTCTTCTTTTTTAATTTTTCTATATTTTCTTTAATATAATATGTGAAAAATTTGTTAGTCATTAGTATTAATTATATATAATTCATTTTTATAAATTGATTGATTTCTGAATTAGTTATAGTCTAAAATTGAAGATGATTTTTTCCTTTTTCTTTTGATCTTTTTAATATATATTTTGTAATGACCCGTCAGGTCTCACACTATCTATAGCGTCCAGATACAAGTATAAAATAAAATATCACTACTAAACAATTATATATAAAATGAGAATACACAACTAAAAGGTCCCATAATATATATAACGGAAAGTAGGGAATAATACTCTATACAACAACTAGGTAGTCAAAAGCTACCAATCAACTAAATACAACGTCAGCCCTCCTCCTGAGTCCCAACCAAAAAGAAGCTCACCCAGTCCAGCAGAGCATCTAATCCTGATTTGCTCACATACCAAGGTATGGTCATTGCAGTCCCAACCACAAGGGAAATGTTAGGGTAAACTCACAACATTATTTTATTAAATATTAGAAATGGTAAAAAAAATGTACAAAATTATTGAAAAAATTAAAATTATAGAACATGATATTTTTGAAAGACGCATAACAACCAAAATTTAAATGTAGGTCATTAAAAATTGTCAATTTAAGCTTGTTGACTTAAATTTCCTTGATTGTAAGGATATTTTTTCATGGAGTGACCTACATTCCTACATAGAGAACATCTTTTTGGTTGTCTTGGTTCAACCTTATCCATTTCAGTGCGTATTTTGGATGACTTTGGACGATGTTTTTTATTTTTAATCTTTTTCGGATTTGGTATGATTTGTGGTTCTTCACATCTGGCCAATAAGATTTGTTGGGCAGTTCACCTAATAATTCGCTATACACATTTGAAACATACTCTAATGTGTATATCTGATCTATGTAAGATTTGTAATTGTTGTGAATATGCTTACATGCAATAGCAACATGGGAGCATGACATGTGTAGCTTCTGGAATTTCCCACAATTACACCACTTGTCATGTAGTCTAACCATGAAATTTCCAGTCGATCGCGTTTCCCTTGGGTTAATGGTCTCTTACAATAAAAAACATGTACTACGACGATCAAATTCGAGGACATGATGGCTAATCGATTCTGCATCTCTCGTGGCCTTATTGATTATTTCCGTATAAACTTGGACAACCCTAAGTTTAACATTGACTTCCTTTCCACTTTGGATAAATAAGGCATTACATCTCTTATAAGTCGACATGATAATTGTAGAAATTGGCAAATTTCTTATTTTTTCTAAGAATGGAATTTGTTGCCTCTGCTAAGTTGGTAGTCATGTGTTCCCATTGTCGGCCACCGTCCCATGCAAAAGTTCATTGTTCTTTTGGTATAGTGTTGAGCTATTCAATTACACCTTCGATTTCTAGTTCGCTCCTTAATGTGTTGTAGTAGTAATTGAATCTTAGCTCAGTCATCCCATAAGCTGTGAAAATAGATGAGCAAAAAATGAACAATTTAGTATTGTTGAAATATGGTCAAACAAATAAAAATAATTAATGATAAGTTTGAAATAAAAAAAATTACATACCCATGTTGATGATTAATTTTGTTCTTTTTGCATTCTTGAAATGTCTCATGAAATTTTGGGCAATATGGCAAATATAAAACACATGCACTGAATTCTCCGATGTCCAACCACTACCTTGTCTAGTGTAGGCATTTTTTATGGACTCATGCCTGTCAGAAATTAAGCAAAGGTCATCTTGAGGGCAAACATGTCTTTTGACGTAATGTAGAAAGAAAAACTATGCATTTACTGTTTCACCCTCAACAATTGCAAAGGCAATTGGAAAGATTTTGTTGTTATCGTCTTGAGCCACAACCACGAGGAGAGTTCGTTTGTATTTTTCATACAAGAATGTGCCATCAACTTGAACAATGGGTGATGAGTCATTATTTTTCCTTATTTATTTATTTATCTTTCTGTACTTATTTTAATTGTTGATTTGGACTTAACCGCCGCTTATTAATTGTACAGTTTTACTGTTTGGACATCATTGGGCCAGTAATTTGAATTTTAATTAATTCTGATTCACTTGGTCTAATTTTTGTTTATCAATTATTTTCAGGTTAATTGTGGAGCATTTTTGGGCTTGGATATTATTTTTGGACTTCAAGAGATAAATGCCACTCAGCACCACTTCACCACATCAACACCATATCAGCATTTTATTTTATTTTATTTTTCGTTTATTTCATTGTAAATTCGGGTCAAACTTGGATTGGGGCCCATTTTGACTTTTCTAGGGTTTTTAGGGCCTAGAGTAGGGACCATGCAGCCACCATCTGATGTGACCACGTTTTGAGAGCTGCTTCCCTGTATTTTTACGTTTTGCTTCTTCATTTATGTTTTTCTTCCACTTCTTCCTGGTTGCATCTAAACTGCATATTTTACATTTGAATGAAGATAGACATTTCATTTTCTTCTCTTCTACCTTGTTGTATTTGCATTTTCATTTTAATGGAAGGCTAAAACCTTTGGGGTTGGCTCCTTGAGCAGATTGTAATCTCCATTTGAGGTCTTATTCGTATATGCATTTTTGTTACGCTTGCTTCTTCTTCATTGAACCTCTGCATTGAAACGCTTTCAGCACCTATTCATGCTTAATGAATCTGGGTTGCTGCATATATAAGGCCACATTTTGCTTAATCTTGTGGGGAGGTTTAATGTTGTATACGTTTGCTTAATTCGTGTAGGGAAATCTTGAGTTAATCTTCGCTTAGTTGGTTAACTCGGATGGAACAAGGATTAAGTTGTGAACAAAGAAATCCTTTGAGAACCAGGGATAAGAGAGTTACAATCTTAACAAGGAGCCAATCGGTTTTGCTTGCTGTGCTACTTTGCATTTTATTGTGTTTTAACGTTGATTCTGAACAAAACTCCCCCCTTCGTGTTTGAACCTTTGACAAAGACAAATGGTCCTTGGGAGATGACCTAGGAAAGCTTCCTAGTATTACATTTAACTATTTTTATTTGACTGGGTACGGCCTCGATCAATGGGCTTGTAGTATTTGAACCCATGGATACAAGGTTTAAATGTCCAAAATACTCAATGAAATTGAACACAATCATGAACCATCTTACCTTGTTGGTTGTATAGTGGCCTTGTTTACTTTTCAACAACAAATCCATTAAGAAATATTGTCATGGCATTGAGAAACTTGAGTAAATCATGGTAAGATTATTCCTAAATGCCATATAAGTCTTCAATTTCCTTTTGCTTTGCCATACATGCTTTGCGGTATGAGATTGTGTACCTTTCAACACTTTTGATGTGTGATATTATTGTTGGAATTGAAATTGATAGACCATTCTCCACTAATGCAAGAATACTTTGGCTAATATATACATAGCCAAGGTTGACATGATCTTGTGTGATAACAAGGGATGAACAAGAATGTTCACCTGATAGCTTACAAACCTCCCATTTTTGGCTTTTGTTAATGAAATCCGCTCTGCACCTCCAATCGCATCCAGCGTTAACACATCATGCAACAATTAATGTTGGTGAAAATTTCTCCACCCTGTAATACAAACCTGTATTTATATGGTGCGCGTTTAAAACATGTTGGACTTCCTCCTTTATATCGAAATTCATGCATTAAAATAGGGTGTTAGAAGCATACTCGACGTCAACATGGTCAAGTGCATGGCTATACTCTTGGTCGGCGAAATCTGTTTGTAAATCAACATTATGCATGTGTCAATAAGTTGGTTTTGATAATAAAAAGGTTGGGTTTCATAGGTAGAAGGTTGGTTTTCATATGAAGAAGGTTGGTTTTCATAGGAAGGTGGAAGATTGTTATTTATTGGTGTGAGATCCGCATATAGTTGAGCAGAAGTAAGAATTTTATGACTACAAACCATTTGAATCATACCATGAATGTCTTCATCGCCGATAAGCTTGATAGCTCAGAAATTAAGCATTCCTCCGCTTACCACTTATGGATATTAGAAGTAAAGTTGATCAACTGAATATGGTTATGGTAAGTTAAGTCTTCTTTGGATCTTGGATTTTAACGCATCAAGTGTGATACATGGATTAATTGAGAAAAATATTTGGTTAGAGGATACAAAAGTATCCCCTTCGTTTGTTTGAGTGATTTCACCACTGAAGAAGACCAACACACGGAAAGAAGAAGAAGACATTGTTGTAGACAAAGAGTTTATATATCTGGATTTGAAAACAAGAATACTTGGCTCAATTGCACTCTACATTTGAACCCAAGAATGATCTCATTTAAATAGAAGGTGGAGATAGGGTTCAATCAAAGACACTCATCACTAAAGGTATTGGATTCCTGACACGCATGCATTAATGACACTCATGACTAAAGTATTAGATTCCTGATGCGCGTAAATCAATGACACTCTACATCAATAACATTTTGAATCAATGACACTCTGCATCAATGACACTATGACTCAGTGACACTCATGACTAAAACATTAGATTCTTGACGCGCGTAAATCAATACACTCTAAATCAATGACTTTCTAAATCAATGACACTCTATATCAATGACACTCTACATCAATGACACTCATGACCAAAACATTAGATTCCTAACGCGTGTAAATATATTATTCTTTATATTTTATTTGTGAATTTTAAATTAAATTATCTCTATTTTGTAAATAATTTTTTTTAATAAAATAAATAAGTTTTAACATTATCTTTATTTTTAACATAAATTTAAAAATATTATACATAATTTTTAAATTTTATATATAATATAATATTAATTATTTCAAAATAAAAATATATAATTTAATTATGAAAAATCATTTCTAAATTCTGAAAATTAAAATAAATTAAAACTTTTTAAAAATTTAAAAATCAGAAAATGCAAAAAAAAAAAATTGACCCATGAGAAATTGGTTACTAGGTAATCGATTTCTCAATGGGATTTTGAAATTTTTTTTCAAAGTTCATTGAGAAATTGGTTACTCAGTAATCGATTTCTCACGTTGGCTCGAAAGTGAGTTATTTAGATAAATAAAAACAAGTCTAGGTTATTTAAGTAAATAAAACAAATATATTTAAAAAAAGTCTAATTCATAAAGAGGCAATATTTTAGTATTTTGTTATACTATTTAATTAAACAAAGAAATGAATAACTAGACAACGGTCGGCATGACCCACTCATTTCAAATTCGGCAATTTGCAACCCACAAATTACCATTCCGTCACTGCATATAATAAGGTAATAACATTCTTCTCTCTTCAATTCTTCACATTTTCCTTTCACCCAATTTTGATCTTTCCCCAGTTTCTAATTCGTCTGACAAACCTCAATTTGTCCTTTTCTTTCTTCAATTTGTGTTTCATTTCACCTTTATTTATGCATAACATCACAAAAAGGGTTGTAAACTTAGGGTTTTGACTTAACCCCCAGGAACCAATTTTCCAATTTCAACATTTGTAGATTGATCTGCTTTATCTTTTGAATTTAAAGATAGAAATTTTCTTCTGTGTCAAAGGCCATGTTCTTTTGATCTGTTATTTCATCCATCTAGTTTGGGAGTATTTAGAACATGGGTATGAAGTTGCATAGAAGAATAATTTTTTTAAATCTACCGTTAGTTTTTTCTACACTACCTATATTAACAAGATGCATATACTTTTCAGTAGCTTATCTCATTAGAATTTTACAGTTAAGCGTGCTTAACTTGGAGTAATTTAGGGATGAGTGACCTTTTGGGAAGTTTTCCAAAGAGTGTGCGAGTAAGGACAAAAAATGCTGAAAAGTAAAGTGTCGTGAAATAGAGCCCTTGAGAGGTCAAATATGAGGGGTGTGGAATTAATAAATTTATTAAAATTAAAAAGAAACTTTTTGACGCATTTATTTGTCAAAATCACAAAAAGATTTTTAAACAATACCGACAGATATATTCGTTAAAAATTTCTGATGGATTATGTCTGTCAAAATTTTGTGTTTTTCTTGTAATGTCCATGGATGGTCCTCCATCACCTGGTGTCTACAACTACCCCTCTTTATTTGGCCTTTTGATAGCAAGACAATACGATTGCATTTTCCAAAGGCAAGTAAATACCTAGACGTTTTGTTTGGGTATTTAGCTTCCCATCTCCATGGGGATCATTGGGGAAAGAGTATTCTTTGCGACCTCTCCAAGCTAATATCGGTGTTGATACTCGACAAGATCTACTAATGTCTTACAGTTGAGTGAATGAGTTCATCTTTATCGAGCTTCTCCAAGCTTGTTGAGAGGTGTTGATGAGTTCATCTTTTTCGAGCATCTCCAAGCTCAGTGAGTATGTTGTGCTGACCTTTCCAGGTTTCTTGAGTGTTGTTGAATCAACCTCTCCAAGCTGAATGAAGATTGGTGGTTTCATGTTGATCGAGAGTATTCTTGAGCTCAACCTCCCTCCCTAGGTTGGATGGGGATCGATGGTTCCATGTTGACTAATGGTATTTTTCTAAGTACAACCTCCTCAAGCTGGACGAGAATTAGCGGTTCCATGCCAACCAAAGGTATTTTCTAAGCACAACCTCCTTAGGTTGGATAGGTATTAGTAGTTCCTCGCCAACTGAAGGTATTTTTTGAGCAAAGCCTCCTCAAGCTGGACAAATATTAGTAGTTCCTCGTCAACTGAAGGTATTTTCTGAGCACAGCCTCCTCAGATTGGACAGGTATTAACAATTCCTTGCCAACTGATTATGGGGAATTGAGTATTCTTCGTAGCCTTTCCGGGTTGGTGAGTATTGCCATGCCTTTTCAGGCCTTGAAAGGTTTCCTTAACCTGATTGCCTTTTAACTTAGGTAAGGATTGTCTTTTGAAGACATAGATAGCTTGTCAAAAATGCCCCTATGTTGATGGGCGGGAGATCATCCTTTCGGTGGGGTGATCATAATTATGCTATGTTATTTCTCTACTAGGGAATTAGAGAGAATAACTGATGATGCCTTCGTAAGCTTTGTTGTTGGCTTATTGCTAGGCGGGAATGTTGATGTGAAGATGTGATACTTCTGATGTGAAGAGGGGATACTTCTGATGCCCCTGGTTTTGACTATTTCACCTTTATCTAGGCAGTTATCCAATGGGGATTGTATAGTGAAGTTAGCGGAAAAACACATAGAAGGGGGTTGAATATGTGTGTGTGTGAACAAAGGTATTTAAAAAAAATGTTTTCGCTATAGTAGCTTTCTTCGTCCAGTGCACTTTTGAATATTAGACGGTTATGAAGATTTGCTTAATAGAGTATTATTACGTCTGAAAAATGTATCGTCTGCTGTAGAAAAATATAGTAGTAATGATTAAGATTGCTTGTATTTTCCCTTTTTAAGATAGTTTCGTTTAAGTATAAGAAGTCGATGAAACTTCCAGTGTAACAAGTTTATCAAGATGACTTATAGTCTTCGTTTAATAATAGTTTTAAGAATAAATAAACTTGGAACGAAATTTTTCACAAAGGTTTAATCAGTAATGAATATTTGCATCTAAGTAAATGAAGGGAACAATCAATTTATACTAGTTCGCTCATCTGAGCTACGTCTAGTCTCCTTCAATAGAAGGGTTCCACTATATATATATATGAAATTAAGCACAATGAGTATTGTCGTCCACTCCTGGACTTGAGTATTCTCGACCACTCCTGGCCTGAGTATTCTCGACCACTCCTGGCCCGAGTATTCTCGACCACTCCTGCCTCGCCAGCTTCACTCACCAGCGCTAGTATTCTTACACCACTTCTGGTCCAAGTATTCTCGACCACTTCTGGCCTGTCGGCTTCACTCACCAACCCTAGTATTCTTAAACCACTTTTGGTTCTCCAAGTATTCTCGACCATTCCTGGCCCGTCGACTTCTCTCACCAATGCTAGTATTTTCTTATCAGCCACTTCTAGCTAGCAGTGATTATTTTTTGACAAGCCCCTCCGGACTTTACAAGTATTCTTTCCCTAGCCTCTTTAGGCTTTACTACATTAGCTGAGTAGGTTGGGTTTGAGTGTTTACATAACTCTCACTGAGAGGATTGGGAATTTCTACACTCACTAAGGTTTGCTACCTTAGTCTTATAGAGACTCGTGTTTGAGTGTTTGGGTTACTCTCACGGAGAGCATACATAGGTGTACAACACTCACTAAGGTTTTGTTCATAACTAAAATTTTGAACACCTTAGTTTACAGAGATAAAACTACAATATTATATTGTACATATGACTATAAGTGCTCATCTCTGGTCTCTCTGTTTCATGGGCTTGCTATCATTTTTTTCTTAAGTAAATAGCCCTTGGGTAAAGCCTGTGATTATTCTTTCATTGCTTCTCGCCAAGCCACTTCTTGTTTGATGATATTGCATATTCATAGGCTTATGAAATTTATCAACAACTAAGAGTTAATGCCAAGCTCGGTGAAGGGTCGTGACTCTTCGCGTACGTTTTTTTATCGTGATGCCATGTGTCATAACCGTCACCTCATTCCCCGAAACGCGTGGGCAACGTGTTAATGGGAGGTGACAGTTATGTAATGATGGGCGCACTTCGTCATAATAGGCCCCATTAATGTGTCATCATTTTTGTCCCCCCTCTCTCCACGTGTCACTGCTGTTTTTGATTTTGCAAACTCCCTTTTTTCTCTCTCCTTCGCGCCCTCTCGGATTCACTTTACTCTTTTTCCTTTGGTGTGCTCTCGATGCTTCTTCACTCTTCTCTACTCACTCTCTGTCCCTATTTTTCTTGTTCCTGCCCTTCTCTATCGTTGCCATTTTCGATAACCGAGTCTCCGTCCTCCGTTATTATTCTGTCATTGTCAAGGGAGTACCAGGTACTTCGCCTTCTCTGTCTCATTCTCCTTTGCTCCTTCTCTCTACCGGGCCCCTTCTTCTTTCTTCCTCGTGTATCCCCTTTCTCGAGTCTTTTGGTTTCTTGATGGCTGGGGAGAGTAGTGTCGCACCTTCTACGCCGGCCAAGGGTAAAGGCAAGGCGCGCGGCAAGGCGCGCGACAAGGCGGTGGCCAACGAGGCGGCCGCCACTGAAAAGAAGAAGGGTGGAAATAACCCTAAGGATTCTTTCCCTGTCATTACTGGCTATGAATGGGTCAGAGGGGACGTCAGAGAGTTCTAGAGCATCCTCAAATTATTCATTGAGGTTAATGCGATGTGGAAATCTCTTAGGATCTACCAAGGATCCATTTCCAAGCTCATCCAGCTCGAGCCTTGTCAGCCCGGTGAGCGTGTGTATATGAGGGGTACCTCGAATCCCCCCTTTTTCTACATGTACTAGTGTTTTTTTAGGGATTTAGGTGTATGCCTGCCCTTCACTCAGTTCGAGTGATTTTTTGAATTTTATCAACGCGGCTCCTTGCCAGCTGCATCCCAATAGTTGGGGTTTTTTGAGGGCTTTTCAAGTCCTATGCTTTGCCCTGAGGATAGGGTTGTCATTGCCCGTGTTTCTCCATTTTTACCAACTGAAGTTGGGTGACCCTCCCCTGGGGTGGGTGTCGTTGAACGAGAGTAAGGCTGGGGGATTATTCTCGCTTTACTCCAAGTCGTATAAGGGCTTCAAACAGGAGTTCTTCCGAGTTTTGCCCAAAGGGGTTGACCCGTTAAAGGATGAAGTATTCCACTTCGATGGGTTGCCGATGTTCCCTCTTTACTGGCAGCAGAATCCGATCAAGTTCAACAGGTCAAACAGTCTTCAGTTGACGGCCTCGGATATTGCTGCCATTGCTAATTTAGCCGTGCCCCTCGTCCCTTGGATTGCAAGTTCGTCCTGGCGCTTGCTAATTCGGCGTACAAGGAGAGAGGTTTAGAGAGTGAGTACCTCGGCACCCTTAGTTGTTGAGCTCTCAAACTTTTTCTTCTTTTTCTTATATGTTGGATTTTTTTGCTTGCAGGTATAATGGGGAGAAGCAAATGGCGCGAGCTGAAGGCCCGCTATAATGTGGCCGAGATCGAGGTTCCCGAGGTCGGCGAAAAGGAGGTTGCTCCTCTTGAAACCCGAAGAAAAAGAAAGAGGGGAGAGAAGGAGGTCGGGGGGACCTCTGCCCCTCAAGATGCTGAAGAGGTGACTTCGAAGGCTGTTGATGCCGACGTAGTCGACCTAACTGGAAGTCCTCCTCCTGAGGGATCATCCCGAGCTACTGTGGAGGAGGTCGCTCGTGAAGCGCAGGTTTGTATTTTTTCTTCTTATGGTTTTTCTTCCACATTGTGTGATTTTCTTGTTTAATAACTTGGAGAATTTTCGTGCTTTTTGTAGGCAAGGCCTGTGCCAGTTGCCGTAGAGGTGCGGGTGGAGCCGAGCTCAGAGTCGCCAGGGTTGAATGCCTCAACCGCTGAGCAGGCAACTCCCTCTTCAAATCCTGCCGAGGCCCGCAGAGAGGGGTTGAGCTCTAGGGCACCAACATCGACCCCTGTAGCAGTTGTACCGCCTCTGCCTCTGCTAGGGGCCCCAAAGGGGTAGTGCATCATACAACGCTTCGATGTTACTCGCCCCCTGGCGAGGTTGGATCATGTGAGCATGTCATCTGATGTGGACTCGATGTGGAGTTCAGGGATGACTGCTGAGGCCTTCTACCCGCGAGGTTCGCTCCACTCGGCCGACAAGGCAATTATTGAGAAGGTCGGGGCAGTGGAGGGCTTGGACTCTGTGAAGGTCTTCATGTAGAGATCGATTACCATCTTCGACCATTGGAGGTGCAAGTGGTCGAAATTGCAGGGGGAGCTCGAGAGTGCCAAGAGCCGAGTTCAGCCTTTAAAAGAGGAGAACAAGGCCTTGGAGGCCGAGTTGCAAGCCACAAGGAGGGATCTTGCGAGAACTCAGAAGTCTTTGGAGATTGCTCTGAAGGCTAATGAAGTTTATGCTGCCCAAGTGGGCGAGCTGTAGGAGGTCGCTAACTTTACTCGAGGCCGAGCGCGCTCACTGGAGGATGAGGTCTTGGCGCTGAAGGCCAAGCTGGCGGAGGCAGCTGAGAGGCGCCTCTGCGATAAGGTACTGCTGGCTGGCAAGGAGGAGGAGGTCGTAGCTCTGAGGGCGGACCTTGATAAGGTGGCCGCGGCTAAGGCGGGGCTGGAGAGGAGGCTCGTCGAGATCGAGCGAGCTATTTTGATGGAGCATAAAAAGGGCTTTGTCAAGGCAGCTCGTCAGGCAAGGTTGCTTGCACCTAGGGTCGACCTTTCTGCTATGCATGTGGAGAAAGAGGTGCGAGTTGGGCGGCTGGTGAAGGAAGACGACCTCCCTGATAGCTCGAGTGAGAATACCACTGCCTAGGCCGCTGTTTTTGTAATAACTTAGTTTATTTTTCTATTTTTCTCGCTTTCTGAACTTGGATTTTGTGTTGAAGAACTCGTTTATGTATATAATTTGCTTTTTTCATTTGCGGTTTTTGTCTTGCTTTTCTGATAATCCTCGTTTTGGTAAGGTTCGCATTCGACCTTGGTTTTAGGTTAAAGTAGTTCGCTCCAAGGTTCGAATTCGACCTTGGCTTAGCATAATGTGATTCACACCAAGGTTCGAATTCGACCTTGGTCTGTCATAATGTAATTCGTACCAAGGTTCAAATTTGACCCTAGCTTGACGTAAATTAGTTTGTACCAAGGTTTGAGTTCGACCTTGGCTTATTGTAAAGTAATTCGCACCAAGGTTTGAATTCGACCTTGGCTTATCGTAAAGTAATTCGCGCCGAGGTTCGAATTCGACCTTGGCTTAACATAAAGTAATTCGCACCAAGGTTCGAATTCGACCTTGGCTTAACATAGAGTAATTTGCATCAATGTTCGAATTCGACCTTAGCTTAACATAGAGTAATTCGTACCAAGGTTCGAACTCAACCCTGGCTTAGCGTAAAGTAATTTGTACCAAGGTTCGAATTCGACCTTAGCTTAACATAGAGTAATTTGCACCGAAGTTCGAACTCGACCTTGGCTTAGCGTAAAGTAATTTACACCAAGGTTTGAATTCGACCTTAGCTTAATAGGGTATAATTTGTTCCAAAGCGGTGTAAAATTGAGAAGTGTTGGGTGGAATGAATCATTTTATTGATATTGTGGGTATGCCTCGTTAAAAACCCTCTCAGCCAAAACCCATTTTTCTATTTTTTGGGACAAAAGACTGAGTCGGGAAAAGAGTGCATAACCCATTTGTACATTTTCAGCTAAAGTAAAACTTGAGATGCATGGCATTCCAAGTTCGTGGGATGGCTTTGCCGCTGAGCTCCTCTAGTCGGTACGCCCCATTTTCTAAATCTTCTGTGATTCGAAATGGGCCATCCCAGTTAGGCGTGAGCTTCCCTTATGACAAGTCTCTTCGTGCTTCTCCTAGTAGTCGCCATACCAGGTCACCGACCCGGAAAGAGCGAGGTCGGACTCGTGTGTTATATCTTCTGGAAGCTCAGAGTTTGCAGGCTTCTTCATGGATCCGAGCTTCCTCTCTAAGCTCGTTAATCAGGTCGAGGTTGACCGCCACTTCTTGAGTGTTTTGCTCATTGTCGAAGGCACAACGTCGATGAGACGTCTCGCCGACCTCCACGGAGATCATGGCATCGGCTCTGAAGGTCAGCTTGTAAGGCATTTCCTGCGTTGTTGACTGGGGGGTACAGTGGTATGCCCAGAGGATGCTAGGGAGCTCGTCGACCCATTGTCCCTTGGCGCTTCCTAGCCGCTTCTTGAGTTCTCGGAGTATTACTTTGTTCGTGGCTTCGGCTTGGCCATTGGTTTGGGGAGGCTCCACCGAGGTTGGGAGATGTTTGATTCCGAGCTCTCGGAGAAAGTCTACGAAGCTCTATGAGATGAACTGTCTGCCGTTATTGGTGACGAGAGAATGCGGGATGCCAAACCTGCAGATGATGTTTTTCCAGGTGAATTTCTAGACATTCTTAGCAGTGATCTTGGCAAGTGAACACGCTTCGATCCACTTGGTGAAGTAGTCGATTGCCACTAGGAGGAATTTAAGTTGACCCTTTGCAGGAGGAAATGGTCCGAGGATGTCCATTCCCCACTAGGCGAAAGGCCACGGTGACATCATCTGGTGGAGATGTTCAGGTGGTTGCCGATTACGTTGCCGAACTGTTGACATTCCTTACACCTTTGTACGTAAGCTTGGCAATCTGACTTCAGTGTGGGCCAGTAGTACCCAGCCTGGAGTACCTTGGTCGCCATCGAGAGGGCCCCATAATGCATTCCACAAATTCCCCGGTGGATCTCCTCGATGACATAGGTGGTCTGGAACTCTGCTAAGCATTTCAACAGAGGAGTGGAGATGCCACATTTGAACAGTTTGTTGCCAATGATGATGAATTTGGCTGACCTCACCCTCATCTTCCGAGCTTCGTCTTTAACTTCGAATAGAGTTCCTTCCTTTAAGTAGTTCCAAATACCTGTCATCCATCCTCGTTCTACGCTGTCACTGGCTTTGACAACCTTGTCATCTAGGCTGGGCAAGTTCAAAGTCTCCTGTATGATGGTCCAATATTTCCCGGGGCATTTTGTATTGGCGAGCTTGGACAAGACGTAACGACCCACCCTAGGCCGTCACATCAATAACCAACCAAAATAAAATAATATAAAATAAAGAAAATAGAGCAAAAGCCAGCTACGCTAGAGTGTAATTATACAATAACATATAAATTGTTTCCAAAATATATAATATAATCTTCTATAGCAGAGTCATCATCCTTAGTAAAGTTATACAGTAATCCAAAAGATAAGATAATTATAATGTCATGAAAACATCAAAATAAGACACCCTAGGTGCTGGTCAAGCTCTAAACCTAGCCACTTCTCAAAGCAGCTATCCAAAAGACTCCTTGTTATCCCAAAGCCTAATACCTGATCTGCTCCCCCACATAGTGAGATCATCACAGTCCACATCATGAAAATATAAGGGTTAGCACATATAAAACCAATCATAGTACATCATAATAAAATATCATTAAACAAATATTTATCCACAGTATTTATCCAGACCAACAAGTCATTTTCAAGCTAAATATAGACCAACCCAAAATATAATGTATACACGTCCATGCCAATGTATACATATTTTATGATAATAAAATAATCCATAACCAATGTATACAATCCATACCATATGTATACATATTCCATATCCAAAACAAAGTCACACCACTGTATAATCCATGATGTAACCAACACATCCAAACCAAATGTTGGCCTCAACACCATCCAAACCAAGTGTTGATACGGTGAAACATGTCAGCAACCCATGTCCCACGCCTAACCTCTCATGGAAAATATACAGTTGGATTACGTCGTCACGTAACCCTGGTGGGGCCACCTCATCCATCGGTATGACTCGGCCTAGACCCATACCGGTAGCAAATAGAATACTTAGAGGAGTACTTCAGAATCCACCTAACATCTGAAGTGGTTTATTATATAACCTTTGGAAAAGTTTCACATTGGAATCCTCACCATGGGATTCCCAAATTTCATATTTTTCCAAAGATTATATCCTGATCTCACCAAGAGATCTAATCCATACCATAACCTTACTCCTTTAAGTCCTATTTACTTTTCCAAACCACATACACATAGCATATTCCATAATTAAACATAACCATAACCATGCCAATTTGTCAATATAATAATAATATAAATAATTAAATATCCAAAACAACCATCAATTGATCCAAATTATACTATATGAAATGAAAATCTCCACATAAAATAGCATATTAAAATTATATTATTCCTATCATGCTCATATATACTAGATTAATTTTATAAGCACTACCCTTACTTGGATAAACCTGAACTGAAACTCGGGCAGAATCTCCTCTTCTCCCTCCTCTTTTCTCTCCCCTGGCAGAACCTCCTCTACTGGATTCCTCTTTCTCTCTCCTCTTTTCTTTTCTTTTCTTTCTCTCTCTCTCTCTTCTCTTTCTCTCTCTCTCTAAGATTTTCACTTCCCTCAGTATATTTTTTTTCACCCCCTTGGCCCCTATTTATAGGCAACCAGAGTCACCCGGAACGACCCGTATTGAATTCGGAACGGCCCGTTCCGAATCTTTCAAATGTACGCAAATTTTTAAACTGGAACGGCCCGTTCCAAAATCGGAACGGCCCGTTCCCAAAAAGCAGAACGGCCCGTTCTAAAATCAGAACGGCCCGTTCCGAGACTCATCCAGAACGGCCCGTTCTCCTTCCGGAACGGCCCGTTTTCCCTCCAGAATGGCCCGTTCCAAAGTCAGAACGGCCCGTTCTCCCAGTTGGAACGGCCCGTTCTGGACCCGTTCTCACTAAAAAAAGTTAGTATAATTTTTAAGCTTGGAACGGCCCGTTTTGCTTTTGGAACGGCTCGTTCCAAGTTTCCAAAACACCCCTTAAATTTTTTTTTAAAATTGCGAAAATGCCATCAGTAATAAAATTACAAGAATACCCCTATACCTTTATAAAATTTACGAAAATGCCATTGATAATTAATAATAAAAAAAATGGGTATTACAATTCTCTCCAACAACAAAAATTTTCGTCCTCGAAAATTCACTTACTCTAAAAGAGATATGGATATTGATCCTTCATCCTTTCCTCCAACTCCCAAGTAGCTTCATTAGTAATCTCATCCCAAATAACTTTCACCAAATTGATAGATTTACCTCGCAACTGTTTAACTTTCTTATCTGCCACTGAAACTGGCTGTTTCTCAAAAGTTAAATTCTCCTTAACTTGTACTGCCTCTGATTCCAAGACATGACTTGGATCGTGAATATATTTCCTCAGTTGTGAAACATGGAACACATCATGCAGATTAGAAAGGAATGGAGGTAATGCAATCTGATATGCCACTGGTCCAATCCTCTTGAGAATTTGATACGGCCCAATAAACTTAGGATTCAACTTCTTAGCTTTGATAGCTCTTCCCACACCTGTGGTAGGAGTTACTTTCAAAAACACATGTTCTCCTTCTGAAAACTCCAAAGGTTTCCTCCTTTTGTCTGCATAAGACTTTTGCCGACTCTGAGCAGCTCTCATTCTTTCCTGAATTTGTTTCACCTTTTCAGTAGTCTGTAAGATGATCTCTGGCCCCACCATCACTGATTCTCCCTCTTTAAACCAACACAAAGGTGTTCGACATTTCCTCCCATACAGAGCCTCAAATGGTGCCATTCCTATACTTGCATGAAAACTGTTATTATAAGTGAACTCGGCCAAAGGCAACATCTCTTCCCAATTCCCTAGATGATCCAAAATACAAGCCCTCAACAAGTCCTCCAAAGATTGGATAGTCCTCTCAGACTGCCCATCAGTTTGTGGGTGATAAGCAGAACTGAGCCTCAACTTAGTCCCTAACGCTTGATGCAAACTTTGCCAAAATCGGGATGTAAAACGAGGATCCCTATCAGAGATGATACTGGAGGGTACACCATGTAATCTAACAATCTCCTTAATATACAATTGAGTTAACTTTTCTAAGGACCACTTTATATTCATTGGAAGGAAATGAGCACACTTAGTTAATCTATCCACGATCACCCAAATAGAATCACAATTCTTAGCAGACCTTGGTAATCCAACAACAAAATCCATGGTTATACTATCCCATTTCCATTCTGGCACTTCCATCATTTGTAACAAACCTCCTGGTTTTTGATGTTCTACTTTAGCTTTTTGACACACAATGCAAGATGCAACATACTCAGCTATCTCCCTCTTCATACCATTCCACCAAAACATTTTCTTCAAATCTTGATACATTTTTGTCATACCCGGATGTACACTCAACTTACTTTTATGACCTTCCTCAAGTATCAACTTCTTCAACTCCTCATCTTGTGGAATACAAATTCTACCCTTGTACCTCAAGATTCCATCCATATCTTGTTCAAATCCTTCAGCTTTCTCAGAACCCAACAACTCTCTAACCTTATTCAATCTCGTATCCTGAACTTGTTTTTGTTTCACCATCTCCAAGAAATCACTAGTAATGGTAGTCATACCACAACTAATAAAATCTGAGGCAATCACAACATTAAGATTCATATCCCTGAATTTCTCTACTAACTCCATCTCTTTAACCATCATGTAAGACATATGAAGAGATTTTCTACTCAAAGCATCTGCCACCACATTTGCTTTACCTGGATGGTACATTAACTGAAAGTCATAATCTTTCAAAAACTCAATCCACCTCCTTTGCCTCATATTTAACTCTTTCTGATCAAACAAATATTTCAAACTCTTATGATCACTAAACACATCAAACTTTGCTCCATAGAGATAATGTCTCCAAATCTTCAAAGCAAAAACCACCGCAGCCAACTCTAGATCATGCGTAGGATAATTTCGTTCATGAGTCTTTAACTGCCTAGATGCATAAGCCACAACCTGTCTATCTTGCATAAGAACACATCCTAAACCTTGATGAGATGCATCACAATAAACCTCAAAAGATTTATTAGGATCTGGCAGAATCAACACTGGAGACGAAGTCAACTTTTCCTTTAACTCTTGAAAAATCCTTTCACACTCCTCCGACCATATAAAAGGATGATCCTTCCTGGTCAGCTGTGTCAAAGGCATAACTATTTTAGAAAATCCTTCTATGAATCTTCTATAATAGCCAGCCAATCCCACAAAACCTCTAATTTCAGTAACTGATTTTGGACGCTCCCACCTCAAAATCGCTTCCACCTTAGTAGGATCAACTGCAATTCCTTGTGCAGAAATCACATGACCCAAGAACTTAACTTCAGATAACCAAAACTCACATTTTGACAACTTTGCAAATAACTGTTTCTCCTTCAATACCTGCAAAACTATCCTCAAATGTTCTCTATGTTCCTCCATAGATCTAGAATAAACCAGAATATCATCAATAAACACCACCACAAACTTATCCAGAAAGGGTCTGAAAATTCTGTTCATATAATCCATGAAAATAGCTGGAGCATTCGTCACTCCAAAAGGCATGACAACATACTCATAATGTGATGGAGGAGGCCCATGGGCTAAGGGCCCAACTACTAGAGCAATGGCAAGAAGGATGCATGAAGATTGGGCCCAAGCCCAAGGAAAGCCCACCACTTTATTTTGTTGGGCTTTGTATCAAGCCCATTAGATTAGGGTTAGAATAGGATTAGGCCTTGGTGCCTTGTATTTTCTTTGGGCCTTGTATTTCCGGCCTTGTAGTGTAGGATTTACATTTAGAGGTCATGTGAATTTGGGGTGAATTAAGGTTACATGTGTAGTTACATTAGCATGTAATTAGGAGCACATTTGGTGTGCATTTCGGCCATGTGCAACACATGCACATGGTGTGATCCGAAATGCAACTCAAATGCATCTCTAATCACATGCCAAATGAACTAATCACATGGAGGTTCCGGGTTTGGCTCCTAGAATTTGAATTTTGAATTCAAATTCTAGGCGCCTAAAGTTAAGTAACCATACCATGGTTTACTTAACCTTAGGCTAACCCAAGGTCTCACCTTAACCTAATTTTCCCTATATATATTCAATATGGCCGAGACTTGTAATCACTTTTGGAATTATTGAATGAGTATTCTTCATTTGAATTCTCTCCCTCCGAAAGTCACCTTGCATCCTACTCTACCCTCCTTGAGTGCTTCCCTTTGTAGAGTTAGGTTGCCTTCCTTCTTTGGACCTTAGCTAGGAAGCAAGCTTCGGCCACCTTGAGTCTCTTTGGAGCATCCTTCCTTGATCATCCGTCTAAGGAACCATGGAGACTTGAAGAAATTTCTATGTGCATCCAAGTGGAAGCACATCAAGTGGTATCAAGAGCATCCGGTTTTTGTCTTCAAGAGATAAGTCTTGATCCTTATCTTTTGTTGTGTGATCCGTGGTGAATTGTTCAATTTTTGTGTTCATTTTTTTGTTCATGTCATTTTAGAGTTGCTTCCTTCCTAGATCTATTTTCTTGCCTTAAATTTGATGGATCTAGTTTCTTATGCTTGAATGATTCATATATGCTTTTATGTCAATATGCTTCCATGAATCATGCTCCATTAATTCTTTTACCTATTAGGAATTTTCTGCCTATGATCATTTTACTTTCCTTGAGTCATATTTGCAATTTTATTCGGTCAATTTGAATGGTTGAGTCATTTTAATTTTGAAATCCATGTTTAGTAGTCATGTGTAGTTCTTATGATGTTCATACTTCTTAGCTATGCTTAAGTGAACCGTTTGAATTTTGTTTAAGTGAATCTTGTTTCAATTTTCTGGATTTGGCCGAGATCTAATTTCCTATGGTATAAGCTCATCATTTTTGATTTTTTGAGTTCATAAACTACTATTAGATCATTAGTAGTTTTCTTAGAAATTTTTAGGTTTCCAAAAATTCTAAAATGTCTTCAAAAATTTTCTTAAATCCGTGAGGTTTGATCTTGTTTATTGAAAGGAGTGCTGGAAATTGTGTTTGTGATTCAAATTTGAATTTGAATTTGTGGAGCCAAAACCGTGCATGTGCTACCTAAACAACCAAGCAACAAAAGCATGTCACATGTTCATTACATTTTGACCTAATTTGTGTGGCATTTGAATTTCAATTTGAACTTGGTTTTGGTGTTCCTAGAAAAGTGACCGAGACTTCTTGTGACACAATCATATTGAAAGAAAAAGGCAACTCCTATTTGATTAAAAAAAAATTTAAGAAAGATCAAAAGAAAAATTTAGAACAAAAGTGTTAAAAAAAAAAAAATACTAAATCAAAATTTGAAAAGCAAAAGCCAAGTTAAGGAGTTTTTGATTTCTCATCTCTTGTTGTTTTATTTCTTCTCGGTTTCTAGTGGCTTTGAAGTCATTAATTTTCAGCTATCCTATTTTTGAGTGTTTTGGTTTTGAGCATGCATTCTAGAACCAATTTTTAGGTGCAATTCCTTCTTCATCTAGTCATCTACTTAATTGTCATCTACATTTGTCAATTCTAATCTACTCTTGTCTTTCTTCTTCTTTTCTATTCATGGTTTATACTATATTGGATTTAACTCAAAGTGTGGCCTAAGTTTGACCTAGTCTATCTTCCTAGAAGCTAGTTCTACAAGGGTCATCAAAGGAAGCCTAAGGAAAGGAGGAGAAAGGAAGCTAGTAGGCACTCGGAATTGGTTACTTAAACACCCAAAAATACTACACACATTTTGCTGGAAATTTTTGTGCTTGCTGGCTGCACCAAATCGTGAAGACTTGGAAGAATTCTTTTGATTTGTAATTGCAAAATTTAAAAAAAAAAAAAACAGAGGATTAGTGACGGATTTAGAGACCAAATTTTCATTACTAATTGACTTTTTTTGTTGCAAAATTGGTCACTAATTCCTCACTAATTTTGGTGGCTGTTTTGATTACAATTTTAAGCCACTTTGTAGTTGTTGTTTAACTTTGTTTATACCTTGTATTTGGCCTTTTAAAGGAGTGTCTTGGGGGTGTCTTTGGTACACAACCATCTCTCCTTAGGTATAGAATTTTCGTTAGCACTTTGGTGGGAGTGGTCCTTGATTGATCTTTGGTATCTTTCAAGCTCTCACCCTAGGAACCGTTTAGATAGTTTAAATTGTTGTTTAAGACTTGTTTACTTGCTTTCACGACTAGTATGTTTTAGTTCATCAAACATCAACAAAAACAATTTCATTGAAAAGAATTTGGTAGAGATTAACTACAAAGGGGATTAGTAATTTTTACTTGAAGAGGCTTGGTTTTTAAGTGGCTCTTAGTAGCTCACCTCCCTCCAAAGTTCAATTTGTATACATAATCCTCCTAGTACTTAGTCTTAACCTTGCACAAAAACAAAATTGCTTTTAAAAGTTCATTCATAAAAAAAGATCTTTCACCTATAATGGAAGAATTTTCTACTCCTCATAGTGATACTAATTCAAGTGACAACAAAAGTGTTTCTAGATTGTCACGTGAATTAAGATCACTAAAGTTATGGCAAGAGCAAGAATTACAAGCAAAACTTGAAAAAGAAGCTCAATTTGCTCTTTTAGAGGAAGAAATTCGTTTATTAAAGGAGAAAGACAAAAGAAAACACCATCATGGTCCACATAGTTCATACGCCCATAGTTCTACTTTAGGAGAGTCAATGCATGATAGCCTAGCTTTAGGAGATCACTATCAACCACCTCCTAGGAGAACTCATAGAACCTCTAAGCCAAGGGAATCTAGGGTAGATCTCCCTTACTTTCATGGTAAAGATGATGTGGAGGGGTATCTAGACTGGGAAATGAAAGTGGAACAAATTTTCACTTGCCATCAAGTGAGTGAGGAGAGAAAAGTACCCTTAGCTACCTTGAGTTTCCAAGGTCATGCCATGTATTGGTGGACCTCTCTTGTGAGAGATAGGCGTCTCCATAATGAACCTCCAATTCAATATTGGAATGAGTTAAGGAGTGCCTTGAGAAGGAGACATATACCCTCTTACTACACTAGGGAGCTTATCAATAAGCTCCAACGACTCCAACAAAAAAATTTGACTGTTGAAGAATATAGACAAACAATGGAGTTGTATATCATGAGGGCGGGTATTAGGGAAGAAGAAAATCTTACCATTGCTAGATTTTTGAGTGGTTTATCTTTTGACATAAGAGATAAGGTTGAGCTACTCCCTTATAGGGATTTGGATGACTTGGTTCAACTTTGTATAAAGGTTGAACAACAAAATTTGAGAAAAGGTTATAAAGCAAGCTCATACTCATCTTCTTTGTCTAAGGATAGCTACAAGAGGGAAGGTAGGAAAAATAATTTTGAAAAGAAAGATGCTTTTCCTTCCAAAAATCTAGATAAAGGTAAAGAAAAAGAGACAAAAACAAACACTAGCACCAAGTCTAGTGACATCAAATGCTTTAAGTGTCTTGGGAGAGGCCACATTGTTTCTCAATGCCCTAACAAGAAAGTAATGATTTTAAGGGGTCAAGACATTTATAGTAGCCATGATGAAACTACTTCTTCTTCATCTTCAAGTGAAAATGAAGAAGAGGCAAGTGAAGAAGAGTCATGTGAGGTTACTTACCCTTATAATGGGGAACTTCTTATGATGAGAAGGGTCCTCAACAACCAACCTAGTGATACACAATCCCAAAGAGAGAACATCTTTCATACAAGATGTAACATTTCAAGCAAAGCTTGTTCTCTCATTGTGGATAGTGGCTCTTGGTGCAACTGTTGTAGCACTAGGATGGTTGAGAAGTTAGGTTTGACTACCACACCACATCCAAAACCTTATCAACTTCATTGGCTTAATGATGATGGGGATATGGTAGTCAATCAACAAGTGGAAGTTGAGTTTTCTATTGGGAACTATAAGGATAAAGTTAAATGTGATGTAGTTCCCATGGAAGCTTGTCATATTCTATTAGGAAGGCCATGGCAATTTGACAAACAAACACACCATGATGGCCTCACTAATAAAATTACTTTCACTCATAAGGGTAAAAAGTTTGTACTTCATCCTCTATCACCTTCACAAGTGAAGGAGGACCAAGTACAAATGAAAACCAAACGTGACCAAGAAAAAGAAAAACAAAAAAAAAAGGAAAAAAAAAAAAAACATTCTAAAAATTGATGAAAAAGAGGATCCTAGAGAGACTAGTGTTCCCTCTCTAGAGATAGTTCAAGAAGAGAATTTTGACACAAAACCTTTACATAAAACTTCTCTCTTTATTGAACCATCTTCTCATATCCTCATGTGTAGAGGAACACTAACTTGCACTGCCACATCTTTGGAAACTTCTCTCCCTCTTGTGGTTAAAAATCTTTTACAAGAGTTTGATGATATATTTCCCAAGGAAGGCCCAATTGGACTTCCTCCTTTTAGGGGAATAGAACATCAAATAGATCTTGTGTCTGGGGCTAGTCTTCCAAATAGACCAGCCTATAGGACCAATCCACAAGAAACCAAAGAGATAGAGAAGCAAGTCCATGAGTTGTTGGAGAAGGGCTGGATTCAAAAGAGTCTAAGTCCTTGTGCTGTACCAGTCATCTTGGTGCCAAAAAAAGATGGAAAATGGAGGATGTGTTGTGACTGTCGAGCCATCAACAACATCACCATAAAATATAGGCACCCAATTCCTAGGCTTGATGACATGCTTGATGAATTGCATGGGTCATCCATATTTTCCAAAGTAGATCTTAAGAGTGGTTATCACCAAATTCGAATCAAAGAAGGTGATGAATGGAAAACCGCTTTTAAAACTAAATTTGGACTATATGAATGGTTAGTAATGCCTTTTGGGCTTACTAATGCACCTAGCACATTCATGAGGCTCATGAATCATGCCCTTAGGGATTGCATTGGTAGATTTGTAGTTGTTTATTTTGATGATATTTTAATCTATAGCAAAAGTCTAAGTGATCATGTTGATCACCTAAGACAAGTTTTCCTTGTCCTTAGGGACAATCACTTGTTTGCCAATGTGGACAAGTGCACTTTTTGTGTGGATAATGTTATATTCTTAGGGTTTGTGGTTAGCAAAAATGGGGTTCATGTGGACCCCGAAAAAATTAAAGCCATCCAAGAATGGCCTATTCCTACTAATGTTAGTGAAGTTAGGAGCTTCCATGGATTGGCAAGCTTTTATAGGAGATTTGTTCCTAACTTCTCTACACTAGCTTCACCTCTCAATGAGTTGGTGAAGAAGGATGTGGTCTTTGAATGGACGGATAAACATAATTTAGTTTTTCAAGAACTTAAGCAAAAACTTACTCAAGCACCTGTTCTAGCTTTGCCTAATTTTTCTCAAACTTTTGAGCTAGAATGTGATGCTTCAGGTCTTGGCATAGGAGCTGTGTTGTTACAAGGTGGTCATCCCATAGCTTATTTCAGTGAAAAGCTTCATGGGGCTGCCTTGAACTACCCTACCTATGACAAGGAGTTATATGCTTTAGTTCGTGCCCTTCAAACTTGGGAACATTACCTTGTCACCAAGGAATTTGTTATCCATAGTGACCATGAGTCACTCAAATACTTGAAGGGTCAACATAAATTAAATAAGAGGCATGCAAAATGGGTTGAGTATTTAGAACCATTTCCTTATGTCATCAAATATAAAAAAGGCTCTACAAATGTAGTAGCTGATGCTTTGTCTCGAAGACATGTGCTTTTGAACATCCTAGGTTCTCAAATACTAGGGTTTGATGACATCAAGGAGTTGTATGAGAAAGACCTTGATTTTGCTAACTTTTATTCTTTATGTATTCAAAAACCTTACCAAGGTTACTATATTTCTGAGGGGTTTCTTTTTAAAGAAAATAAACTTTGCATCCCCCAAGGATCTATTAGGAAACTCTTGGTTAAGGAGAGCCATGAGGGTGGGCTCATGGGGCATTTTGGAATTGAGAAGACTCTTTCTCTTTTGAAGGAGAAATTCTTTTGGCCTCATATGAAGAGAGATGATCAAAGATTTTGTAGTAGTTGCATTGCTTGTTTACAAGCAAAGTCTACCACAAAACCTCATGGACTTTACACCCCCTTGCCTATATCCTCTTCTCCTTGGGTAGACATTTCCATGGATTTTATCCTTGGTTTGCCTCGAACCCAAAGAGGAAAGGATTCCATATTTGTGGTTGTGGACCGTTTTAGCAAAATGGCACACTTTATTCCATGCCACAAAGTGGATGATGCAAGTAACATTGCTAAGTTATTCTTTCAAGAAATTGTGAGACTACATGGGTTACCCAAAACTATAGTCTCTGATAGAGATGTTAAGTTCTTAAGCCATTTTTGGAAAACTCTTTGGGCAAGGCTTGGAACTAAACTTCTATTTTCTACCACATGTCATCCTCAAACTGATGGACAAACTGAGGTAGTCAATAGGTCTCTAGGGACTATGTTGAGGGCAATCCTCAAGGGCAACAAAAAGTCATGGGATGACTACCTCCCTCATGTGGAGTTTGCCTATAATAGAGTGGTTCATAAGACCACTGATGTGTGAAAAACCGCAAGTGTACGGTTGTCGTCAAGTAATAAATATCGAATCACAGGGACTACGTGTTTGACCTAGAATTACTAGTATTTTAATTTGAATTTTAAAACAGATAGAATTTTTGTTTTGAGATGATAAGATCAGATTTTATGGTAAAAGAGATAGTAATGCAATTAATGAATAAGATAAAACTTTAAGATAAGATAAGGAGATTTCCTGGAATCTAGGGTTCGCACAAAGAGTTCCAACATTATTGAATTATTATTTTCATTAATTAATTCTATTCCATCTTGAAGGTAGTCTTAACCTAATTTAATCCTTGCACCTTCTCAGGCTACGAGGACGTGTTTAATTAAAATTAATCTCTACTCTCGTGATAATTACGTTCAATTAAACCCATTAAGATCTTTGTTAATCTATTGCTCCTCGAAAGCTTAAATCTACTCTCGTGATTTAACACTCAAGTCTGTTCCTTTAGGTTCCGATAATTAGGTTCTCCTCTCAGTTCATCCCTAATTATCTATGATTATGAAAATTAAGATTAAGTGTTTATCATAATTATAATCAAGTTCTCCTCTCAGTTCATCCTTAATTAATGTTATTATGAAAACAATAATATTAAAGTTCATATATAAAATATAAAAGAACAGATCAAGAATTGGAATAAATTTAAGAAACTGAATAATGCATTAATAAAGAGGTTCTCAGAGGCTAAGCCCTGATCCCAGAAAAAGGGAAACTACTCACAGGAGTTCATAGTAGTTCTCCAAGAAAATAAGAATAAAAGAAAAGCAAACCTTAGAGTCGATGGCACAGGCGCCCAACCTTCTCCAAGTGTCAAAAACTAAAAACTCTCTCCAAAAAGCAAAAGTGTTGTTCTAGGCTAACCTCATCTAATTTATAACCTAAAAGGGTAAAAAGGTAAAACTACCAAGATAAAAATTACAAAGATAAAATAAAAAATAAAACATAAAACTTAAAAAGCTGGGACGCGAAGTGAATCACGGCCGTGACTGAGAATCACGACCGTGATCTTCTCTGGAGCACATCTATGAAGGGTCAGTGGCGTTCACGGGTGTGATTGGGAATCACGGCCGTGATTTTCTCTGGTGAATCACGGGCGTGATTTAGAATCACGGCCGTGATTTTCCCTGTAGCTCAGCATTTCCTCTTTAATTCTTAAATCTTGATCCTGCTCAGAGAAAACACAACACATACCAAGAAAAGCATAAAATAGGAAAATGATATAAAAATTTATTAAAAACATGAAAGATATGCATGATTATGCTATGAATTCTTGTGAATTAAAGTGCTAAAATATGAGTAAAATACACAACATCAAATAACCCCAAACTTGAACTTTTGTTTGTCCTCAAACAATAATTAGCACTTTGAAAAAAAGGTCATCAAGAATTAACTGAGCATTTAAAATCTTCACTCTTAGTCTCACAAGGTCCAATTAGAATCTTAATCTTTCATTACTAGCGCCAACTCTTAGTTTTTAAGAGTTTCATGATGTCAAATCTTGTAAAGCTCATTAGTCAAATGAAGATAATTTAACAGAAATAATTTTTCAATGCTTGTGACACAAATAGGGGTAATATTTTTATTTTTGTTTTTGTCTCACCTAAAACATTTCCCCAGTAGCCAATCAGTGTAGAGAGGATGATAATTTCAAGAACACGTAGCCTCAAAGGGGTGCTAGCTATTTTACTAAACAATTCCCCAGTAGCTAATTAGTTCCCTTAGTTTTCTAAGGTTAAGAATATTCTCCCTCTAACCTATGACCTCAAAGGGGTGCTAGGTGATTTTTTTTTTTTTTTTTTTTTTTTTTTTTTTTTTTTTTTTACCCCCCAAAAGCTTTTAAGCACGAATTAAAAAGAATTTATCTTCAAGAGACTATTTTTATAATTCTCGATCATTTCAAGCCTCAATACTAAGAACCAAGTGCTAGCCACAAAACCAGCTAATTTTTCAACCTTTTGTTCTGAGACTTCAAGATTCAATTCATCACATTCAGTGTTTTCAAAGACGAACAATTTCATTAAAAATATTTACTTTTCAAACACAAATTCAAGCTGGGATTAACTGAATATGTATATATGCATGATTTTTTTTTATTTTTTTTTTTATTTTTTATTTTTTATTTTTTATTTTATTTTATTTTATTTTATTTTATTTTATTTTATTTTTTTTTTATTTTGCATGAATGAATGAAATGCGTACATCCTCCTAACCCCAAACTTAAAGATTTGCTTGTCCCGAAGCAAAGAGCTAATGAATGCATGATAGATTATTTTGACAAAATTATAAAATGCATGAATATGCAACCAACCCACAACAGAAAGAAATGCTTGTCCCTAAGCATCAGAGTAAAATAAGGAATAAGAAAGATCTCACTGTGGTGGAAAATCATCTGGATACCGTTGAATGTGCCATTGATACATTTGATCAACCATGTAATTATAATGCTGCTGGCGTTCATCCATTTGTTTCAGCCGGTTATCCATTGATTGAATAGCTGCTAGGATAGCAGCATTGTCCACCTCAGGTCCAGGATGTAGAGGGGGTTGTTCAGGAGCTGCTTCCTCATCTGCAGGAGCCGCTTCCTCAGCTGCTGGAGGTAGGTCCTCTAATGGCTCCAGTGGAAACTGCCGTGTAGCCCGGTTCTTCACGGTGTATGTTGGATTTGGTAACTGGTGGTGCACTCCCGACTGGGTTACTACAAAGTAGTATTTATCATCTTCATCTTTCGCAATGCAGTTCATAGAGGAGCAGGTAGCAAAATTAATAGTACGGCTTCCAGGGAGTGGTTCTAACTGGTCCAGCCAAGCGTGATAGCCAAGGTGTTTGGCTATAGTGGTAATGAGGCCGCCATTCACAATCGCACCGTGGCTGGTATTGGAAATACTCTGGAACTGTCGTGCCAAATGACTGCCAGAATCAATAGGCTCCTCTCTGTTTTCCATCATAGCCCATAAAAGTAAAAGGTCGCTCAAACGAACCTTTCCTTCAGAATCACCTCGGGCCAAAACAGTAGAGGCAATAAAGCGGTGCATAATACGGATGGCGGGATGGCGGAAAGCAGAGGAATTGCATTTTCCAGCGACCCAATTACTTGTACCTGTCAAACTATACCAAAAAGAACCAGGGTTGAAAGAACTTGGGGTTCTCGTGCTCCCTCCAGTGGGAAATCCAAAAATATTATTGAACTGAGCCAGGGTTAATTCGTGTTCTTGGTTAAACATACGGAAAGAAATCAAACCTTCAGAACAATTTGGCCCAGATAATATTTCCGTGTGGAGAGAGCTCAAGAACTCAAGAACTAGTCGAGGATAAACAACATCATTATGCATGGTAGCAAAGGTTGTCCACCCAATGTTAGTTAACATGAAATTGATATCAGCACGTAAACCCAACTTACGAATAAATGGGAAGTCGAGATACCTGGTAGGATGGATAGTGCGGAAGCGTAATACCTCGTTCCGCTCACGCTGTTCATCGTTCCGATAGAACCTCGGAGGAAGGTGCGGAATTTCACTTGCTTCTTCCTCGTAACTGTGGGTATCGGAAGCGGTGGAGGACGAACCAACGGTACGGGTGCGCTTGGGAGCCATGGATGAACGGAAGGAGTGAATGTGGGAGGAAGAGGGAAGAAGAGGAAGAAGAAGTGAGAAGCTAGGGTTTGGGAGAGAAGAAAAGAGAGAATGGGCACAGTTCGTAAGTTTGAGAGAAGTGAGAATGTAAAAGGATGGGGAAAAATATATAAGGGGAAGGGGAATTTCAAAAATCACGGGCTGTATCTGTTGAGCGTCAGCATGGAATCACGGGCGTGATTGGAAATCACGGCCGTGATTCTCTCTGTGAGTTTTCAAAAATTCAAACAGAGGAGATCACGCCCGTGATTTATTAATCACGGTCGTGATTCTCTCTGGGGTTTTCCAAAAATTTTCCAGAGAAGATCACGCCCGTGATTTAGAGTCACGGTCGTGATTCTCTCTGGAACTCTGAAATTTTTTTTTTTTTTTTTTTTTTTTTTTTTTTTTTGGAATAAAATTAATGAAATGCGTACATCCTCCTAACCCCAATCTGTTGAAGGCTCAAGAAGACTTTCTACTAGAGGATCTTTTTCTTTACACGGGGGACTTGAATCGATCAAGCAAGCATAATTAGGTTGAATCCCCTCAAGATCTATGTGCTTTCCTCCAACTAGAAAATTCTCCAAGGGATCCCTCAAAATAGATCTCATGACTTCTTCCTCCATGTCTTTAGGCAATATATCAACCCTGCAGCAAATATTTTCAAGAGAAGGTTGTCTAACAGATTTAGCAATATTAAATTCCATTGTTTCATCATTAATGGATAAGGACAATTTTCCATGTTTGACATCTACTATCACGCCTGCTGTAGCCAAAAATGGTCTACCTAGTATGATTGGTATTTGTTTGTCCTCTTCCATTTCTAAAACAACAAAATCTCCCGGAATTAAAAATTTACCTATCTTAACTGGAACATCTTCTAAAATTCCTATGGGATATTTTATAGATCTATCTGCTAACTGGATTGACATTGCTGTAGGCTTTAATTCTCCCATATCTAATTTCTTGCAAATTGATAAAGGCATTAAACTGATACTTGCCCCAAGGTCACATAAGGCTTTTTCAAACCTTAGATTTTCAATGAGACAAGGTATAGAGAAACTACCAGGATCCTTAAGTTTTTTGGGCAAATTATGATGGATCAATGTAACAGTCTCTCTATCATCCAATTTCCTTCGGTTAGCTAAAAGATCCTTAAGAAATTTAGCATATGTAGGCATCTGTTGTAGAGCTTCTACAAATGGAATGTTTACATACACTTGTTTGATCATATTTAAAAATTTTTCAAATTGTCTATCAAGTTTAGTCCTTGCTAACCTTTGAGGAAAAGGAATTGGGGGGTGATAAACAGTTTGAGGCTTTGATGAAGATACTTTTTCTTTTTCTAATCTCTCCTTTTCAGGTTTTTCAACCATAGGAGAAGCGTCTTCATCAATCTCAATATTATCATTTTGATTAGACACAGGTCTGTCTAATTTCTTCCCACTCCTTAAAGTAACAGCATTAACATTTTCAGCTGGGTTTGCAACTGTTTTACCTGGGAACTTACCTGGAGAATTGTTTGAACTAGGCATCAACTGTGCAATTTGATTTTCCAGCATCTTGTTGTGGAGAGTAATATTCTCAACCTTGACAGCAAGGTTTTGAATAGAATTTGCCATTGAATCATTGGTCTGTTTTTGATTAGTGATAAAATTCTCCATAAGGTTTTCTAATCTTGAAACACTTTGTTGAATTGAGGGTGTCTGTACTGGATTTCCTTCCCCATTAATAAAGTGATTGGACGGACGGAAATTAGGTTGCTGATTGCTAGTTCCTTGAACTGGGTTATTCTTCCAAGAAAAGTTAGGATGATTCTTCCAACCAGGGTTGTATGTGTTGGAATATGGATTACTCTCCTCTCTTCGAGGAGTGTCATAGAAATTATGAGAAGTTGCCACTTGTTCAGTAGTATCTTCTTTTTCTCCAGTAAAAATTGAGGTACAATCTACTGCAGTGTGCCCTTGTTCCCTACAAAGGTCACATACTTGATTTGTAGCCACTGAATTAACCTTAGCTTTTTCCATCTTGTCTAATCTTTGATTAAGAGTATCAAATTTTGCTAAGAGTAACTCAATATTGTTCACTTCATATCGCCCCGGAGTTCCTTTCCTTGCTGTGACTTCTCTTTCACTGTATTGGCTGTGATTTGAGGCTACATTTTCCAAAATAATCATGCAGTCATTAATAGGTTTCCCCATGAAAGATCCTCCAGCTGCTGAGTCTAATATCATGGTGCTTTGTTGGTCCAATCCTTCAAAGAAAAATTGGATGGTAAGCCAACGGTTGAAGCCATGTTGTGGGCATGCTTGAAGATATCCTTTGAACCGCTCCCATGCTTCATAAATAGTCTCTCCAGTGCCTTGTTGGAAATTAGTGATTTTCTTCCTCAATTCTTTAGTTTTAGAAGGAGGAAAGAATTTCTCTAGAAAAGCTCTTTCACATAATTCCCAAGTTGCTATCTTTTCTCTAGGCACTGTTCTTAGCCACACCTTTGCCTTATCTCTCAAGGTGAGTGAGAATAAGCGGAGTCGCATTCCATCAGAAACTTCATCATCAAATTGCTAGGTCTCACAGATTTCCAAGAACCCCTCTAAGTGGTCATTAGGATCTTCTGATGGTAGTCCTCCAAAGGTGTTCTGTTTGAGCATATTCACCAGAGAAGCTGGTACAGTAGCTCCAGTTTGCATCTCCCCTCCAGGTATCCCACGAGCTATGGGTGCAGAGTAATCCCGAAGCGGTAAATTATCTCGTTGTGCAGCCATGTCAAATTCTCTAGAAAGGTTTCTTTTCCTTCTCAGGAGAGTTCTTTCAATCTCAGGATCAAGTGGTGTTGGTTTCCCAAGACGTAGAGATCTCTTTTGCATTAACCCTAAGGTACTGCAAAAAAAAAGAAAGTGACCCGTGAAATCTGAATTGGAGAAGTAAACACTAAAAAAAATAAATTATTTATTTATTTATTTAAATTTTTTTTTTTTTTTTTTTTTTTTTTTTTTTAATTCGAATTAAAATAATTGTAATTTAAATCAAGAGACGTAGTCCCCGGCAACGGCGCCAAAAACTTGATGTGTGAAAAACCGCAAGTGTACGGTTGTCGTCAAGTAATAAATATCGAATCACAAGGACTACGTGTTTGACCTAGAATTACTAGTATTTTAATTTGAATTTTAAAACAGATAGAATTTTTGTTTTGAGATGATAAGATCAGATTTTATGGTAAAAGAGATAGTAATGCAATTAATGAATAAGATAAAACTTTAAGATAAGATAAGGAGATTTCCTGGAATCTAGGGTTCGCACAAAGAGTTCCAACATTATTGAATTATTATTTTCATTAATTAATTCTATTCCATCTTGAAGGTAGTCTTAACCTAATTTAATCCTTGCACCTTCTCAGGCTACGAGGACGTGTTTAATTAAAATTAATCTCTACTCTCGTGATAATTACGTTCAATTAAACCCATTAAGATCTTTGTTAATCTATTGCTCCTCGAAAGCTTAAATCTACTCTCGTGATTTAACACTCAAGTCTGTTCCTTTAGGTTCCGATAATTAGGTTCTCCTCTCAGTTCATCCCTAATTATCTATGATTATGAAAATTAAGATTAAGTGTTTATCATAATTATAATCAAGTTCTCCTCTCAGTTCATCCTTAATTAATGTTATTATGAAAACAATAATATTAAAGTTCATATATAAAATATAAAAGAACAGATCAAGAATTGGAATAAATTTAAGAAACTGAATAATGCATTAATAAAGAGGTTCTCAGAGGCTAAGCCCTGATCCTAGAAAAAGAGAAACTACTCACAGGAGTTCATAGTAGTTCTCCAAGAAAATAAGAATAAAAGAAAAGCAAACCTTAGAGTCGATGGCACAGGCGCCCAACCTTCTCCAAGTGTCAAAAACTAAAAACTCTCTCCAAAAAGCAAAAGTGCTGTTCTAGGCTAACCTCATCTAATTTATAACCTAAAAGGGTAAAAAGGTAAAACTACCAAGATAAAAATTACAAAGATAAAATAAAAAATAAAACATAAAACTTAAAAAGCTGGGACGCGAAGTGAATCACGGCCGTGACTGAGAATCACGACCGTGATCTTCTCTGGAGCACATCTATGAAGGGTCAGTGGCGTTCACGGGTGTGATTGGGAATCACGGCCGTGATTTTCTCTGGTGAATCACGGGCGTGATTTAGAATCACGGCCGTGATTTTCCCTGTAGCTCAGCATTTCCTCTTTAATTCTTAAATCTTGATCCTGCTCAGAGAAAACACAACACATACCAAGAAAAGCATAAAATAGGAAAATGATATAAAAATTTATTAAAAACATGAAAGATATGCATGATTATGCTATGAATTCTTGTGAATTAAAGTGCTAAAATATGAGTAAAATACACAACATCAACCACCAACATGTCTCCTTTTGAGATTGTCTATGGCTTTAATCCTCTTACTCCTCTAGATTTATTACCTCTCCCAGATGTGGTTTCTTTTATCCATAAAGAAGGTACATCTAGGGCTGAATTTGTTAAGAAATTACATAAGAGGGTTCGAGATCATATTCAATCCCAAACTGAAAAATACCAAAAATATAATAATAAGGGTAGAAAGGAAGTTATCTTCAAGGAAGGTGACTGGGTTTGGCTGCACCTTAGGAAAGATCGATTTCCTTCCAAAAGAAAGTCCAAGCTTAGTCCTCGAGGAGATGGACCCTTCCAAATCCTTAGGAAGATCAATAATAATGCCTATGTTCTAGATCTCCCTTCTGAGTATGGTGTTAGTTCTAGTTTCAATGTTTCTGATCTCTCTTTGTTTACAGGACTAACTACCCTAGAGGAGGATGCTCTGGATTTGAGGTCAAATCCTCTTCAAGAGGGAGGGGATGATGGAGGAGGCCCATGGGCTAAGGGCCCAACTACTAGAGCAATGGCAAGAAGGATGCATGAAGATTGGGCCCAAGCCCAAGGAAAGCCCACCACTTTATTTTGTTGGGCTTTGTATCAAGCCCATTAGATTAGGGTTAGAATAGGATTAGGCCTTGGTGCCTTGTATTTTCTTTGGGCCTTGTATTTCCGGCCTTGTAGTGTAGGATTTACATTTAGAGGTCATGTGAATTTGGGGTGAATTAAGGTTACATGTGTAGTTACATTAGCATGTAATTAGGAGCACATTTGGTGTGCATTTCGGCCATGTGCAACACATGCACATGGTGTGATCCGAAATGCAACTCAAATGCATCTCTAATCACATGCCAAATGAACTAATCACATGGAGGTTCCGGGTTTGGCTCCTAGAATTTGAATTTTGAATTCAAATTCTAGGCGCCTAAAGTTAAGTAACCATACCATGGTTTACTTAACCTTAGGCTAACCCAAGGTCTCACCTTAACCTAATTTTCCCTATATATATTCAATATGGCCGAGACTTGTAATCACTTTTGGAATTATTGAATGAGTATTCTTCATTTGAATTCTCTCCCTCCGAAAGTCACCTTGCATCCTACTCTACCCTCCTTGAGTGCTTCCCTTTGTAGAGTTAGGTTGCCTTCCTTCTTTGGACCTTAGCTAGGAAGCAAGCTTCGGCCACCTTGAGTCTCTTTGGAGCATCCTTCCTTGATCATCCGTCTAAGGAACCATGGAGACTTGAAGAAATTTCTATGTGCATCCAAGTGGAAGCACATCATAATGGCCATACCGAGTCCTGAAAACAGTCTTTGGTATGTCCTCCTCCTTTACCCGAATCTGGTGATATCCAGATCTCAAATCAATCTTGGAGAAAACAGTAGCTCCCCTTAACTGATCCATCAAATCATCTATTCTTGGCAATGGATATTTATTCTTGATTGTCAATTTATTTAACTGCCTGTAATCCACACATAACCTCACACCACCATCCTTCTTCTTTACCAATAACACTGGTGCTCCCCACGGAGATACACTAGGTCTGATCATCTGCTTCTCCAAAAGTTCTTCAACCTGCTTCTTCAATTCAGATAACTCCGCTGGTGCCATTCTATAAGGAGAAATGGACACTGGTCCCGCCCCTGGTATAAGATCAATACTAAACTCTAACTCTCGCTTTGGTGGTAATCCCGGAACATCATCCGGAAAAACCTCTGGAAATTCTCTAACAACATCAATACTATTCAACAACTTTTCATTCTCTACACTAATAAAAGATAAGATCATAAACCCAAGAGCTCCATCCTTCAACAACCCATCCACCTGTCTATTAGAAATAAATCTCTCCTGTTCATCAGTAGGAAAGATTAATTTCTTCTCTGAACAATCTATCAAAATCCTATTGGCAGAAAGCCAATCCATCCCTAAAATCACATCCAAATCGGATAGAGGTAAACAAAACAAATTCACTTTATAACAACGCCCTTCCACCTCCACTGGACATCTCAAACAAACCTCAGAAGTCAAAATAGACCCTGAAGCTGGGGTAGAAACAACTAGATCCACACACAAGGAACTCACAACTAAATTTAACCTTGCCACGCATTCATAAGAAATAAAAGAATGTGAAGCACCAGAATCAAATAAAATAGAAATATCATTACCATCAGCTTTGCCCTTTCCTTTTACCAGCTCAGATGTCGTTTCAGCTTCAGCACCTGTTAAAGCAAAGACACGACCTGCTGCAGTAGGCCGATCCACTTTCTGGTTCTCTCTAGCTGGAATATTTTTGACATTGCAATCTTTAGCCATGTGACCCACCTTGCCACATTTAAAACACGTATAGTTCTTTGTAGGACAGTCCTTCATCATATGTGGGCCTCCACAGATATAACATCTAATACTCTGAACATCTCTTGTGGTAGTAGTCCCCATCGGTTTCTTATTAGCATTTCCAATTTGAAACTGAGATGGTCTCTTTTGAGGATGTTTCCCCCTCCCAAATCCAGATGATCCCTCTAGACCCTTTGCCACTCTATTTCCTCCTTCAAATCTCTCAACTGTTTTTGCCTTTTCAACTAGAACTGGGAACTCCATAATTTCCATAGGGACAATAGTCTTTTTCAGCTCAAATCTTAGACCCTCACTAAACTTCCTACATCTCCAGGCTTCAGTGATAGCTTAAGAATAATACCTAACCAAGTGTTCAAACTTGACCACATACTCTTGTACTGACATATTTCCTTGTTGCAATCTCAAAAATTCAGCTTCCTTAGCATATCTGGCGCTATCTGGAAAATATTTCTCTAGGAATACCTTTTTGAAATTTTCTCAATTTATCACCTCCCCTCTAGCTTCCATCATAGCTTGAGCACCTTTCCACCAGAAACTAGCCTCACCCACCAACATATAAACAGCATAAACTAGCTTCCTTTCCTCAGGACAATGCATCACCATAAAGATTTTCTCCATCTCCTCAATCCATTGATCAGCAACTTCAGGTCCATTAACACCTGTAAATTGAGGAGGATTCCCTTTTCTGAACTCTGACAAGCCTCTATACTCATCAGGTATCTCAGTCCTAGCTACTTCAGCTGCAGCCCGGTTGGTCTCCATCTGAGCCAACAAAGTATTCTGTTGTCCAATAGCAGCAGCAATTAGCTCCATAGCCTGAGCAATCTGCCGCTCATCCACGCCTGAAGAAGGATTAGAATGGTTTCCCCTACCAACCATCCTAATAAAGATGAAAGATCAAGGAACCCATGAGTTTACACTAAAACACATAAGAAATTCCTTTCAAAAAAAATCTATTTCCACTCAACAGAAACATAATAAGACCATTTCCCACAAACCCTAAAGAGACTCGACCAGCTCTGATACCAAAATTGTAACGACCCACCCTAGGCCGTCACATCAATAACCAACCGAAATAAAATAATATAAAATAAAGAAAATAGAGCAAAAGCCAGCTACGCTAGAGTGTAATTATACAATAACATATAAATTGTTTCCAAAATATATAATATAATCTTCTATAGCAGAGTCATCATCCTTAGTAAAGTTATACAGTAATCCAAAAAGATAATATAATTATAATGTCATGAAAACATCAAAATAAGACACCCTAGGTGCTGGTCAAGCTCTAAACCTAGCCACTTCTCAAAGCAGCTATCCAAAAGACTCCTTGTTATCCCAAAGCCTAATACCTGATCTGCTCCCCCACATAGTGAGATCATCACAGTCCACATCATGGAAATATAAGGGTTAGCACATATAAAACCAATCATAGTACATCATAATAAAATATCATTAAACAAATATTTATCCACAGTATTTATCCAGACCAACAAGTCATTTTCAAGCTAAATATAGACCAACCCAAAATATAATGTATACACGTCCATTCCAATGTATACATATTTTATGATAATAAAATAATCCATAACCAATGTATACAATCCATACCATATGTATACATATTCCATATCCAAAACAAAGTCACACCACTGTATAATCCATGATGTAACCAACACATCCAAACCAAATGTTGGCCTCAACACCATCCAAACCAAGTGTTGATACGGTGAAACATGTCAGCAACCCATGTCCCACGCCTAACCTCTCATGGAAAATATACAGTTGGATTACGTCGTCACGTAACCCTGGTGGGGCCACCTCATCCATCGGTATGACTCGGCCTAGACCCATACCGGTAGCAAATAGAATACTTAGAGGAGTACTTCAGAATCCACCTAACATCTGAAGTGGTTTATTATATAACCTTTGGAAAAGTTTCACATTGGAATCCTCACCATGGGATTCCCAAATTTCATATTTTTCCAAAGATTATATCCTGATCTCACCAAGAGATCTAATCCATACCATAACCTTACTCCTTTAAGTCCTATTTACTTTTCCAAACCACATACACATAGCATATTCCATAATTAAACATAACCATAACCATGCCAATTTGTCAATATAATAATAATATAAATAATTAAATATCCAAAACAACCATCAATTGATCCAAATTATACTATATGAAATGAAAATCTCCACATAAAATAGCATATTAAAATTATATTATTCCTATCATGCTCATATATACTAGATTAATTTTATAAGCACTACCCTTACTTGGATAAACCTGAACTGAAACTCGGGCAGAATCTCCTCTTCTCCCTCCTCTTTTCTCTCCCCTGACAGAACCTCCTCTACTGGATTCCTCTTTCTCTCTCCTCTTTTCTTTTCTTTTCTTTCTCTCTCTCTCTCTTCTCTTTCTCTCTCTCTAAGATTTTCACTTCCCTCAGTATATTTTTTTTCACCCCCTGGCCCATATTTATAGGCAACCAGAGTCACCCGGAACGGCCCGTATTGAATTCGGAACGGCCCGTTCCGAATCTTTCAAATGTACGCAAATTTTTAAACTGGAACGGCCCGTTCCAAAATCGGAACGGCCCGTTCCCAAAAAGTAGAACGGCCCGTTCTAAAATCAGAACGGCCCGTTCTAAAATCAGAACGGCCCGTTCCGAGACTCATCCAGAACGGCCCGTTCTCCTTCCGGAACGGCCCGTTCTCCCTCCAGAATGGCCCGTTCCAAAGTCAGAACGGCCCGTTCTCCCAGTTGGAACGGCCCGTTCTGGACCCGTTCTCACTAAAAAAAGTTAGTATAATTTTTAAGCTTGGAACGGCCCGTTTTGCTTTTGGAACGGCCCGTTCCAAGTTTCCAAAACACCCCTTAAATTTTTTTTTAAAATTGCGAAAATGCCATCAGTAATAAAATTACAAGAATACCCCTATACCTTTATAAAATTTACGAAAATGCCATTGATAATTAATAATAAAAAAAATGGGTATTACACAAGAGATCGGCTCTGGCATTCTACTCCCGGGGCACATGGTATATTGTAAACTCGTCGAAGGATGAGATCTTCTATGATGCTGCATGGAAGTACCTCTGCAGAAGGGTGTCCTTGGTCTGGTATGCCCCGCTGAGTTGCTCCACCATGAGCTTTGAGTCGCTGTTGCAACTCACTCTCTACGCTCCGAGGTCGCGAGCCAACCTTAGCCCTACCAGAAACGCTTCATACTCCGCTTGGTTATTGGTCACCTTGAAGCCAAATTTGAGAGATTGCTCTATGGTGACCTTATTCGGTCCCTCCAAAATGATACTTGCACCACCACCTTTAGAATTGGAGGATCCATCGACGTGTAAAGTCCATACCTGTTGTTTTTCAGCCGAGGTTGGGGTGAGCTCAGCCACAAAATCTGCCAGGTGTTGAGCTTTCAAGGGGCCATGACTTTCATATTTGATGCCGAACTCGTACAGCTCTACTGACCATGCTATCATTCGTCTGGCGAGCTCCGACTTTCTCAAGATCTACTTAATCAGGTAGTTTGTCTTGACGAGCACCTGGTGAGTTTGAAAGTAAGGCTGGAGGTGCCGAGCTGCGGTGACGAGTGCTAGTGCGAGCTTCTCGATCATTTGATATCGTTTCTCCATGTCTTGAAGGACTCGGCTGATGAAGTAAATCGGTATTTGCACTTTGTGGTGTTCTTGTACGATAACCGTGCTGATGGCGCTCTCTTCCACAGCTAGATAGAGGAGGAGGTCAGAGTGATGATCCGGCCTCTAAAGGACTGGCGGAGTGGTGAGGAATATTTTGAAGCTCTTGAAAGCCTCTTCACACTGGTCAGTCCATTCGAAATTCTTCGGCTTCTGCAGTAGGGTGAAGATGAGCCCTGCTCTCTCTGCCAACCTGGGGATGAAGTGGGAAAGGGAGACTAACCGTCCTGCTAAGCGTTGGACGTCCTTGACAGTCTAGGGACTCTGCATCTGGATAATAGCTTTGCACTTCTCTGGGTTGGCTTCAATGCCCCTGCTGGTGATCATAAAACCCATAAATCAACCTCCCTGAATGCCGAAAACACACTTCTCTAGGTTGAGGCGCATGTTGTGTTTTTTGATCTGGCTGAACACCTCGGCCAAGTCAGCGACATGAGCCTCAGCTGACAATGTCTTGACAACCATGTCGTCCACGTACACCTCCATGTTCCTTCCAATTTGCTGCTGGAATACCTTGTCCATCAGACGCTGGTAAGTGGCTCCAGCATTTTTGAGGCCGAAAGGCATCATGCAATATCAAAAATTTGCATGGTCGGTGATGAAGGCTGTATGCTCCTCGTCTAGTGGGTACATCATGATTTGATTGTATCCCGAGTATGCGTCAAGGAAGCTGAGGAGAGCATGGCTGGAAGCGCCGTCAACCAACCTGTCGATACTCGGTAGGGGGTACGAGTCTTTGGGGCATGCTTTGTTGAGGTCGGTATAGTCGACACACATGCGCCACTTCCCCGAGTTCTTTTTTACCAGTACCACGTTTGCCAGCCACATGGTGTATCTTACTTCACGGATGAAACCCGCGTTTAGCAGCTTTTGTGTTTCAGTGATGATGGCATCGCGTTGTTCTCCGCCGACTTTCCTTTTTCTCTAGGAGACCGGCTTAGCTTCCATGTGGATGGCTAACCTGTGAAAGATGAGATTAGGATCAATACCTGGCATGTATGCGCTTGACCATGCGAAGAGGTCGATGTTTTTAGAGATCTCCTCAACGAGCCGTTGTCGTAACTCTGGGTTTAGTTTCCGACTTATCTTTGTACATTGTCTAGGGAGTTTACTGACTTGAAGGTCATCAAGCTCGTCGATGGGGCTTGGTCGTTCGTCTTGGGATTCTGACCTTGGGTCCAGGTCCGTGATGTCGACCTGGGCTATGTGAGGTACTGTAGGAGGGTCACCTTTGTGGCGCTCCTCAGATGGCGAGACCATCAAGCTTTCAGCATAACATTGCCGAGCTGTCTTCTGATTTGCTCTGACGAAGATGATCTTGCCATTGCTCCCTAGGAACTTCATCATCAGGTGTGGAGTGGACACCACGGCTCCGAGCTGGTTCAGTGTAGGTCTGCCGATGATGATGTTGTAGGATGTGTTGGCCTCCACGAGGAGGTATCTGACCATGATCCTCCTTGAGTCAGGAGGGGTCCCGAAGGTTGTCAACAGATCCACGTACCCTCGAGTGTGAACTTGTTCACCTACAAAACCGACTAGGGGTTCTATGTGAGATTGGATAAGGGAGTGGCGGATGTCTAACCTTAGGAACGTCGACCAATATAGGATGTCAGCCGAGCTTCCTTGGTCGATCAGCATCTTGTGGACTTCCCAGTTGGCAACTTCTACAGCGATGACCATGGGATCATCCTGGTTTGGACAGATGCCAGTGTAGTCATTGTTGGTGAAGGTGATTGGTGATGTGTTGTGGTGCGGGGCCGAGGTGGCAGAATGGACGTTGTTGATGCTGCGCAAATGTCGTTTACGTGCCGAGCTACTAGAGCCTCCCCCTACAAAGCCACCTGCAATTGTATTGATAACTCCTAGCAAGGGAGCTAACCTTGTATCTTGACTTACCTCAACCTGCACCGCACCGCCAGTGTTTTGCTGAGAACCGGAGGGTTGGTCTGTGCGAGTCCCGGAACCTCGGCCTCGTCCTCATCCTCGTTCGTGGTAGCCTCCTCTGTGACCTTGCTGCCGTTGGACGTATTGTCCGAGGTGCCCCCCTAGACGAGTTCCTCTATACGATTTCTGAGTGTGCAGCACTCCTCGATCCTGTGGCCATAGTTTCTATGGTACCGTCAATGCTTGGATTTGTCCGCACTATTGGGACTGTGTCTAGGTGGTGGCAGAGTGAGTAGATTGTTGTTGCTGGCCTCTTCCAGGATGTGTACTCGAGGCGCATTCAGGGGGGTGTAGAAGTCATACCTCCCTCCTTTGTTTGCCCTAGCTGCCTTCTTGAACTGGCTATTGTTGGTGACTTTCATCTTATCTTTGTGGCTGTGGTCCGGCTTCGCCTGTGATTTTCCACGAACTTGGTCGCGAAAGGCAGTGTGCTCTTCCATCTGAATGTAGCCTGTAGCTCAGGCACAGAGTTCATCCATGTCTTGGGGAGGTCGTCGACAGAGGCTATCAACGAAAGGTCCTGGCTTAAGCTCCATGAGCATGGCGTGAAGGGCGACCTCGAGATTTAGGTTGCAGATCTTGACCGAGGTGCTAGCAAAGCGCTCCATGAACGCCCTCAACGGTTTGTCGTCGCCCTGTTTGAGGCTGGCCAAGACGGATGACGTGATGTGGTGAAGCCGACTCGTTGCGTACTGTGCCATGAATCGCCTCCCCAGAGTGTTGAAGTTGTCAATTGACCCCGCCGACAATTGAGTATACCAGGCGAGTATTGCTCCCTTGAGCGAGGTCAGAAAAACCCTACACAGAATAGCGTCCTCATTAGTGTATAGGTTTACCTGTGTGATGTACAGATCGACGTGCTCATCTAGGTCGGCAGTGCCATCGTAACGGTCGATGTTGAGAGGCTTCCATCCAAAAGGCAAGGGTGTCTCCATGATGCCGTCAACGAAAGGGTGGCGGCGGATGCTCGTCCTATGCCCTGGGACTTGGGCGGGCGCAATGCTGACTTCATGGTCTGACCTGTTCGTCGGCACGTGTGACCGATGTATAGTAGACCTATGGGTCGGTGCCCTGGGTGCAGTTGGTGGCTGGGAAATCGAGTGCCCCTCTTCCTCGTTTTGATTACTCGGTTGAGGGGGTTGATCAGAAGGGCGCCGAGGAAGCTGGGCGCGAATGCGCTCGTTCTTGGCACGCAACGCCGCTAGGTCAGTTTCATGCCTAGCACGGATGTTCTCCAGGTCGACGACGTTGCCGTATTTGCTCGACCTGCTCGACCAGTCTCCTTGATGTTGCTTCACCTTCCATTCTTGTTGCGCGATCTAGGTCGTCTGCTGCTCGTCTACTATGGCTTCGGGTGAAAACCATAAGCGTGGCCGATAAGAGATGTCTTGATCGGCCCCACGATGGGAGCCAAATGTTCTTACCGGAGATCAGTCGTAGGGACGATCTGCTGGGCAAGATTGGTGAGCCTCCTTCGCTGGGTACGCTTGCTGTTCCAAAGTGGGGTGGTACCTGCAAAAGAGACTCTGATGCTAAAGTTAGTGTTTGTGGATGTATGGGTCTCGCATAAGTAATGCACGTACCTTAGTGTGAATTAGGGTTTATCTGGGCCTTGGGCTTGAGGTCAGTTGTGACTGGTTCAGATAGTGAGCTTTGTCTTGGCCGATGTTGTATAGCGCGCGTCCGATGCCGATCTACGCTGTGATGCTGAGCTTCGAGCTCGGCTTCGCGGTACAAATAGTACAATGGTGTTCTATTTTGTATACAGAAACTTAGTTATTTTTATTCTTACCTATACCTGTATGTATGAGTTATCCAGCTTAATATTTCTCTTAGTTTGCTAGTAGTAGTGCGATTCCACAAAGTGTAAAGACTATGGCGGGTCGTTACATATGACATACCAACTTTGAAATTCCATATTTGACTAACATTGACCTTGTCTCACAATAAAAATAAAAAATAAAAGTGCAAACACATATATTCCTAATTTATTTGGTACAAACACATTCTCTTGTAAAATAACAATAATAAAATTTAAACATAAAATTTCTTATCAATTAGTTGATCTTTAACAGATTCCACATATTCCTTAGTTCTTACTACGTATAATTCATGCTCAAGTTTGTATCCCATGATGTCTCCTAGTCCAACCCATGAGTTTTCCTATAGTCCAAAATAAACTCATAGATGTCCTTTTCACTAGCAAGGGATGTGGACACACTTTCCCTCTGCAAACATCTCTTGGCCCATGCTATGAGTTTGGGACAGTCCAATTTGAATCTACCCACTGTCTCATAAGCATAAAAGCATTGATGGAAGAAAGGGATTAAAGCAACATCAAGAAACCCAAATGAGTCACCCCCAAAATATGGCTTGTCTCCAAGAACCTCTTCTAGTTGCTTCAACCTTTCCTTCAATTCCTTCCGGGCCTTCTCCTGTTGATCTACCTTTGAGGCCCATAACTCACTCCCAGCTACTTGCACCTGCGTCATAAATACTTTCCATAGACATTAGTTAATGTAAATAACTCATTTAAGACAATTCATCATTAGACAAATACTTGTTTTGGGGGAACAATTCAAGAGGTTTTGAAAAAAGGGAAAAGTTAAATTTAGTAGTACAGATTAACTTTTTTTAAAAAAAAAACTACCTTTTTATCAATAAAATCAGCCCAGAACCTAGCTTGAGCTCTATGATAAGGATGAGAGGGCAATAATGGAGCTTTGTCCTTCCAAAACTCATCAATATACTCAACAATATTGAGAGACTCACAAATGGGTTTTCCATTGTGAATTAGAACTGGAGTTTGCTTGTGAATGGGGTTGTTCTTAAGAAGCAAAGTACTCTTGTTCCCTATGCTTTCTTCCTTATACACATACTTAACACCTTTTTCTGCCAATGCAATCCTAACTCTCATACCAAACATACTAGCATGTATATCCAACAAAACCACCTCTTCTGCCATTCTCAACTAATCACGTGAAAGAACAAAAAAACTACTAATTGAAGCAAGGCTATGGAATAGTTAGATAGGGTTAAGAAGATATTACCTCGGATATGTAAATTTATATGCAAGAACCTTAAGGGTGCCATTGATTTGGTCATTTAAGTTGTGGTCACTGCTTACGTCACCCCAAAATTGTTTATATATATACCAACTTTGCATGAAGGTAAAGAAGTAATAAATTTATATGTAATGCATATAGTAGTCAATTCAGCTTCATTGCTTTGAATGATTCATGACTTTAAATTGATGTCATTTCTTACTTCATATTCAAAGGTTTAATTACTTAGAACATCTTTCTATAGTATGCAATTTATAGTAGTTAACAGAAGAAGTAATTATTTTGGACATCTTTAAATAAGCTTGTCTTTAAATATTTCAAAAATAAAAATAAAGTACATAAAATGATTTTTTTAACTAAAATTAACTTAGAAATAAATTAGAACAAATTTTATAGAAGACATGAGAAAAATTTTATAAATTAATTTTCATTTAAATCGATTTTAACTTTTAAAGAAATCTATTTCACTTTTTTTTCTTTTTTTCTTTTTCTGTGAGTATTTATTTATTTATTTTTTTGAAAAATAAATTATTCAAAGCCCACAGTGTAGTAATTGATAAGTAAGTTCTCGACTTATATGGATAAATCTGCACATAACTTGTTTTACTGTGACATTGGGAAAATTATGATAGAATTATATACGTAGATCAATACTAAAATTTAAAATATTAAATTAAAGTTTATTGATTATCATAAATCGCTTATTTTTTTATAATTTTTTTGGTAAATTTGTTATCACAATAATAGTTATATATTTAGCTATGTACGTTAAGAATAACTCTTTCATCAAAATTCTTTTATGACATTACTACTTTTTAGATGGAGCAAAATATTAATGACAGTCATAGAACTTATAAGAGTCTAATGAAAGAAGTCTAATGGAATTCTTTCCTTTCAATTTTTGAAACTCTAACTTAATATCCATTTATCACAGATATTAAATAAATTAGACTCATATAAAAAACTTAATACACTTACATATTAGACTTGACCCAATAATTATAAATACTTACATGTTGATTCTCAAATCCAAAATCTGACATTGAATGCACAAGATATCTCAATACCAAAACCTATAAATAGCTATATATCAATATGCTCCATTGGAAAGTCTTAGAAAAGTTTTTAAATCAAGAAGATTTAGAAGAAAAAAAATTTAGTATCCAATTTGTCCCATTCATGGATAATCCATCTTTTCTAACAGTTGTGTTGAATAGTTGTAAATTTCACAGATGAAATTGATATACTGAGTTGTGGTATGTTGTATTGTAAGTTGATGATTTGATGTTGATAGTGTAGTATATTTAACTTTTGCACTTGTTATGATATTTTTTGTAATCTTACCCTTGTATGTTCTTTTGTGGTTGGATTTTGATGATCATACTTGATATAGGAGTAGAGTAATGATAGGTTGGAGGAAGAGTATATGTTGAAAGCCATGTTGGAGGATGACGAAGTTGTTATAGCTACTTGGGTGTAGCTAGTCTCTTATATTATTACTTGATTGACAACTAGTTTATTGTAATTATATAACTGTATAATTATAGTTGTAATCCCTGTGAGGGATTTACCTATTACTCCCTCCGTTTTGTTTTCATAGTCGTTTTGTTAGAGTTTGTTGTTTTTTTTTTCATTGTCATATTACTAAAATCAATGAGTTATTAATTTTTTTCTTCCATTTTTACCCTTGATAATTAATACATGTTTCTTGAACAATGTGTGTATTTATTTTTAATGTCTACCTAATTTTTCTCTAACTACTCATATAAAGTTAATGTGCATTTATAAGAGCAATATGTTCCCAACAAAATACTATAAAAATACAAAAAAAGGGACAACTATTTAATGGAGTAGTTCAACAGTCTAAAAATGCAAAAAAAAAAGGGTAAAATAGGAAAGTAAGTAATAAATATTTTTGAAAACTAAAATATCAATGATTTCCTTAATTCCTGTGCAAAACCTTAAACGACTATGAAAAAAAAACGGAGGGAGTATTTTAGATGTTGATGAAATTTTATGCATATAGATATTATTCCACATATATTTAGGCATTGTTTGCATGTTAGTCTTAGGTAACCAAATTTATGTTTTACTACTACATTTGTTGAATTGTAAAGTGTAACAATATTAAGTCAAAAGATGATTTTATATCCCTCATATTTTATAAGTTTTAAAGATAACAAACAATATATTTTTTTAGTAAGAAAACATGTTCTAAAAGTCATTGTTTTAGACTAGGTAAGACAAAATAACATTTGTAAGACGAAACTAATCAGACAAGACATACAAACTATAACTAACAATATTATTTATTATGATTAATAAGTTTAAATGTTCAAATGAATGTTTTATACCTTAACATATTGAAAATTGTTGTCACATTCTGTTAAAAGTGTATAAAAGTATGAAAACAAGATAAAGATATCAAATTTCACGGAAAAGGAACTGAAAAGGGCTGCATTCTCGCTTGCATGATGACTTTGCTTTCTACTATTCTCGCTTTGCTACTCTACATTGATAAGTAATTTGATCTATCAAAGATAAAGAATACATTATTTTTAGCAAATAATCACAATTATTTCCTATGTAAATTTTATAATTAGTTTTACTTTAAAAATACAATAATTTAAAATTAATGTAATTAATGAATTTTTGAGAAAAATAGTTGTGAAAGAAGTTATTTCTTTTATATATACTAATTTTATATGTATTTTTTTCATTTAAATTTATTTTAAAACCAAAATAATTAATAATTAATGTAATTAATGTTTTAAGATATTGTTACAATTTACAATATTAATTCATTATTATTTTTTATTTTATAAGAATATTATTTTAGATGAAAATTTTTTAGGTTAGAAATTTTTGAATATTTTACTTTAAAAATATTTACATAAAAATATTAACATTTTTTTAATGTAAAATTATGTTTAATTACATTTCTTATATTAACATAATAATTAATAATAATTTATATAATTACTATTTATGATATTTTAGAGAGAAAAAAATTGTTGTAAGAGTTGTTCACTTCGCTAATGAGCTATTTTCCCCTCCTAACATTCATTACTTTTTTAGCATATAATCATATTTATTTTTATGTAAGTTTTATAATTATTTTTACTTTAAAATTGAAATCATTTAAAATTAATTTGATTAATATTTTATGATATCGTTATAGTTTCTTACATTAATAGATTATTCTATTATATAATTATATAAAAATATAAAAATTTAATTTTATTTTATAAAACTTGTATATAAAAATATGGTGGAGTGAAGTTATGGAAGAAAATATTTATTGTATAACTTATTTCCTTTATTTTATTACTAATTACTGATATATAAAGTGAATATCTCTTTTAATATCTCTTTTAATAACTATCTTCATTTCTATATTGATAGATTATTATACTTTTTTATTATTAAAAATATTAAAAAAATTATACTTTTATCAAACTCAATAATCAATTACAATATCAATCATATCAATATATTTTTATTATTTAATTTTAATTTTAATTTTAATTTTATTTTTAATAAAAATACGATATATCTCGACTCTATTAATTTTTAATAGAGACATGAATCATCAATGAAAGTATATTTAATGATAAGTCATTTTTAAATTGTATAATAATTATACTTGTACATTAATTTTTAATAGAGACATGAAACATCAATAAAAGTATATTTAACGAAAAGTCATTTTTAAATTGTATAATAATTGTACTTCTATTTCTGTCAACTTCTTTTGCTAGTGAAGCCCGCAAAAGATGTTAACCATGATGAGGCCCATAAAGTGACCCATTTTTAAAAATACTTGTTATTATTTTAGCGTCTTCTAGAACGTCGATTTTGGCTCACTTCAGAGTAAATAATTTCTTTTATGAAACTAGAACAAGTGTCTTATTGTCTTTCTCTCTCTCTCTATTCATGCTTTTGTAGCCACAACACTTTTAGCTTCTTTCACTATCCAATTCAGGCCCTGAATTCCCTAGATTAAAGATGTGTTACTTTTAGAGTGAGCTTAATTATGTCGTTTCACAAATCTTTTTTTTTTTTTTTGCATTAATTTTGTAGAAATATGTACTTGATTTGAAGTTTACAACTTTCCTATTTTCTTTTCTTTTCTTTTTTGTGTCCCTCTTGATGGTTAATACTTTTTTGTGGGCAAATAAGAAGGGATCATTTTGCATGTTTCAACTAAAATGAGTTGTTTATTAACATTGACATCCTCTTTTTTTTTTTAATCTAAAATGTTTTAACTCCATATGTCACCTATTTTTCTTGGTCAAAAGACTCGAAACCACCCTCACTAGTTCAAGCTTGAGTATGTTCTTGGTTGATTTTCATGCAGATGACCGTGTTGCATGCTTTAGACTGTACTATAGTATGCTAAAAAATTGTTGGATATTCTGTCTAATATTGTGAAGATGTCCTTCATTGATTATTTGGTTGTGTGTATTCTGATGAAAGTTACAAACAATAAGAAAGCTAAGGTTTCATGAAAAGAAGCTTATTTTGAGGAAGGTAAAATCTGTTAATGTAACGCTATCACATTCATGGTAGAAAATATTATGCATAATTCATGGTATTTATTATTTATATTTTCTAAGGCCATGTAATTTCCTTTATTTTCGATTAGCTTTTAGCTGGTACATTTTATGTTTTTGCCTCTGGGCTAGGAAGGTGGAAATATGAATAGATATTCAAGTTTATGCCAAATGGTTCAGAAATTAGTAAAATTATTGAAACAGATGAACCCAAAGGATCCTTTTTGGATTGATATGACTAACAAGCTTTTGGAAAAACTGTAAGTTTATTTTTATTCACTCTCATTTTATATGAACTTCTAAACATATTATTGGACCCATTTAGACATAGTTTTATTGGAGTTCAAAGTTTAAGCACAAGACTCTTGAGAAATGATATTCATTCATAATTAGTAATAAATATTCTGTTTTGCAATCATATTAGATGTCATATTTTATATTTATATTTTCTATTATGCCTTAGAAATAATGTATACATTCAATGTTGTTCTAAGGCTCCTCAAATGTATTTGTGCTTCTGCTATTTCAGTTGAATTGGATTGGTGCAGTTGCTAATTTGGTTTACCTTAATTCAATTATATATAAGTTGTTGGATGGATTTTGTTAAACATTTATGCTATAGGTAGTACATATACATGACCAAACAATAATATGATACTAAACTAATAAAATACAATACTAAGCATAGAAATGATACATAATACAACAATAAACTTGCTATCTTAAAGACGAGTCTCCTAAAGAGAGTATGTTCTCATTGCCAACAAACTTTAGATAATAACACACTTGCCTAATTACATTCCTACTAGGCTATTATTTAATTAAATATAATTCTTATACATAGCAGCCATCATGCAGTTTCTAATAATTAATGCAAAATTACTTATCAAAGTTTCTTATTGGTATTAGTCCGAAACATAGAAGAGGAAAATAAATGTTATGAGCCATTATTTTCTAACATATCTTTTTCTTCATCTTTTTGGATGATAAGTACAACATGGGTGTGATTACATACCCAACATTCTTGTAACTAGAAACATGAAACACATAAAATGGTGCTTTAGTAGAATATATGACAAGTTGGATGAATATGATTTAATGAATTTAAGTGGAAAGCTAATTGTGGATTTTTAGTGAATGGTGAGCCATTGTGGTTGATTGACAATGGAATAGTAACAATGTTTTTAAAGGGCAACCTATTCACAAATTTTTTTTGCCTTAAGTGGTGAAAAGAGAGATTATAAGAAAACAATATAGATAAAGTGAACTTAAGTTGATCCATGATTGCACAAGCTGAGAACATGTGGAACACATGCAACACTCACATGGTCCATAAGTTAATTGTAGTGGCAGAAATCTCATAAAAACAAACTATGCCACATATGTGAACATTGTGAAGCTTGCCACAACCCTCCAAAGCAATGCATTCCTCTGTTCACATTCTTAACTTCAGGCCTAGAAAGCCAATCAACATATTCTATAAAAATTACAGAGCTTCAATTAACTAATTTTTCATTCTGAATTCTGTCAATTACCTGTAGTTTTCTCTTTGTACAATAGAGCTGAACCTTAGGAATCTCTTTCACTGTTTCTAGTATATTAAAAAAAAAGCTTATTGCAGAAACCAAGATTAGTTAAACTAAGGTCTAGTTCCTTATACCTCCTTTGCTTTGAGGTATTGAGATCTAAAAGAACTGTAATAGGAAAATTAGATGAAAGATAAACTATTTCTAATATACTAATGAGGAAGAAAGAAAAAGACTATGTTACTATGTTAATATGTTAAGTTATGTTAATATGTTAAGTTGGGTCATCACTCATCACAAATGTTTAAAGATAAGGGTGTCTGTGTCTTGATAAAGCCCCAGATTGAGCAACTTACAAAACTGAAGTAAACTCTATATTATAAAATAAGACACCTACCACAGCATGTAAGCATGGAGCCGTGTGAGAAATACAAAGCGAACTATTCTTTCGCCTTTTACTAAAGAATACCGTGTATTTGTCACATACAGCGGCATACTTTAATTTTTTTATATGGGTCTTCCTTAGAGGACCCTACAATACTAGTCAAAGTTTTTAGTGTTATATATAAAACAAATAAATTTATTTTATATATTGAATATATTTAAATTACTTTAATTTTATATGCAGTAAATAATTGACTAAATTGAGGTTTTCTAATTATGTTAGCTATTTTTTTTGTTGATAATAAGTTTACAAATTTAGTACAGAATGACGTAGATTGTTTTGGGGTTAGTTACAAAATTTATTCTACTTTGCATTTAAATGATCTTGTATTTAATTTAAATGACGTAGATTGTACAAAATTTATTTCAATATTAGTTTTGCATTTAAATGATCTTGTATTTAATTTTAAATATGGTATAATTTAAAGATTGGTTTGGTTATATACTTTATGTTAGTTATTATTGAAGGAGATGCTGTCATAATTCAATTTTTATATTTATTTTAATATTAATTTTAAATTTAAATGATCTTGTATTTAATTTTTAAATATGGTATAGTTTAAAGATCGGATTGATTATATACATTATAATAGTTATGATTGAAGGAAATGATGTCATAATTCAATTTTTATTTGAGTCAATAATTGTATAAGTTGACTTTTTTCTTCTTCATGTATTTGTAAGTTGTAGCAGAAGTAGGGATATTAGCCTTTACTGAGTAGGAAACATCATTTAATTTTATCCAGTTCCGGTTTCTATATGCAAATTTTTAATTGTGAAGGTAAGGGTTGAGTTGTATAATTTTGTTGAAATATTTCTGATAGTATAATCTCATTCCATTATTTAATTTTGTTTAATTATTTTATAAAATTCCTTGTTTCCTCATATTTGATATACATCATTATCTGGTCGGGGGGTGCGTGCAACTTCCGAAGTGCCTACACCCCCGGCTTGTCTCACTTGCTTCGCCCGAGCAGCAAGCAAGTTGTGAATATTCAGCTCATCGGCACCGCTGGTAACCATGATTCCTGCAAAAAGGGTTAGGTAAACATCAATAGGAATTTAATTGACAGTCAAAATAGGACAGATAACATATCTATCAGGTCATTCCACCAACGTGAAGATTCAACCAAGTTAATTAAAGACCTAGTCGGCAAGCGCCGACGAAGACGAAGTAATAACTTCAGGTCATTCCGCTCTTCGGCCGTCAGCATCTTCTTCGGCACCACGTCGTAAGGCCGAGGGGAACGAGTCCAGTACAACGGGAATAGACTTTTATCATCCTCCCCAAAGAAGAAGCGTTGTCCATTCGGCCTGATAGTCACCTGGAAAAATCCCGCCTTAAAATTCTTATATGACGAGGTAAAACTGTCCAACAGTAGCCGATCACCCACTCGGCTCAAGGAGAGCCACTTCGCCAGTATAGTAGGTCGGGAAGAGTAAAAATATAGAAAAAGGAGTGGAGAAGGCTTGATGTGGATACACTTGCACAAGTGCTTAAAACCTTGCAATTGCGCCCAGCTATTCGGATGCAATTGAGTAGGAGCAACGTTCAACACCTTCAGCACCCCCATGGTAAACTCATCAAACGGCAGCTTTACCTTCAGGCCCCGAACGAGGCAGTCGTACATATAAAATGACTCCATCTTTGCGCCACTTTGATCTAAACAAACAATGTCTAGGTTCGGGAAGGCGTTATTTCGGCAAGACCGAACTCCAATCGGATACGGCTCCTCCTTAGCGTCAAAATTTAAGCATTTTGTATAGTCCAGCATGTTTGTGATCATAGTTATGTCTCGGTAACGTGAGTAGTAGGAAGTTACCTCCCCATTGACCCACTCGTAACCGGGCACATCAGAGGGACCGTATCGTTGCCGATTCGAGACACGCTTCGTCTTTTCCTGAACCTCTTCACTCCCGCTAGTAGAGGTTTCCCCCGAAGAAGAAGCGCCCTCATTCGGTCCATCGGCATCAATCGGCAGCCGAACGGTACTTCGGTGACTTGACTCGCTGGACGATGTCCCCTCGGATGACGACGACCGAGAGCTGTCGGCCGAAGAGCTCGTAGAAGTATCAACCATGATTATAAAAGCTTACCAATTTCTTTGCAGAACAATTCCTAGTCAGATCGGCTTCGGAGATCTTCGGCTACCCCAATTCGGTTGAGAGCAATACATACGAATGGCCCTACCACTCACCTATTTATAGGCTCATCAAATGGGCGGGAAAATGCAACTTTTGAATTTATGTAACCGTTCGATTCACACGATCCAACGGTTACAAATGTGCAACCGTTCACCTTACCAGAGCCACTATCTCCATTTTACCCTTAAAGAAAGCTCCATCTTTCTTCAAGGCTGGGGGGCAGTGTACGGGTAGGGAGGTCGGCCACCACCCTGTCGGCCATTGAATGGCAGAACCAGGCAGCCGAATGCCAATCGGCCACCTGGATCGGCCTATCGTCACTTGTTACCTTTAATCAAGTAATTAGGGGTTAATTAGTTGATTAGGGTGTATTACCTAATACGGTAAGTATGCTGCGAGGCCCATGGGGTCCGGGGCCCATAAATGACAATATAAATAGCTCAGGACAAAAGGTAACGTCACTGTTCATTAATTACCCTAGAGATTCGAGCTTGTCCTGACTTGAGCGTTGGAGTGCCTTTTGCAGGTACCAACCCCCTCCTCAGCGTATCAGATTACTGGGTCGGGAGTCTCGTTCGGCCTTCGGACTACTAGAAGACTTAGTGTGCCCTTCAGACAGGTACATTATATAAACAATAAAATTTTATTTTTATTTTTTAAAACTTGTATATATAAATATGGTGGAGGGAAGTTTTGGAGGAAAATATTTACTGCTTTATATATACTAGTCAATGCACATAGATTTACTTTCATTTCATCACTATTCTTTTCATTTTGTTGACGATCTTAATATATTTCAGTTTTATCTAATTGTTTTTGTTAATTTTATTTTATTTATTGGAATTTACATAGCCATCAAATAATAAATTCATTCATTTTCTTTTATTTAAAAACCATTAAAATTAACGATAACAATCAAATTTTATACATAATTAAATGTCACACATACTTCTAACTCTTGCAACATAAATTTAATACTCTTTTAATATATAGAAAAACAAATCCTCATATGGAAGAAGAAAGAAAGAAATATAGATCAATTGAAAATAAAAATACAAATCAAATAATTACTATTAATTTCACCTATAATACACTTTCTCATCTCATGTCACTTGTTGGTTCAAAAGTTCAACTCCTTCTTCTTCTTCTTTAATTTTTCTATATTTTTTTTAATATAATATGTGAAAAATTTGTTAGTCATTAGTATTAATTATATATAATTCATTTTTATAAATTGATTGATTTCTGAATTAGTTATAGTCTAAAATTGAAGATGATTTTTTCCTTTTTCTTTTGATCTTTTTAATATATATTTTGTAATGACCCGTCAGGTCTCACACTATCTATAGCGTCCAGATACAAGTATAAAATAAAATATCACTACTAAACAATTATATATAAAATGAGAATACACAACTAAAAGGTCCTATAATATATATAACGGAAAGTAGGGAATAATACTCTATACAACAACTAGGTAGTCAAAAGCTACCAATCAACTAAATACAACGTCAGCCCTCCTTCTGAGTCCCAACCAAAAAGAAGCTCACCCAGTCCAGCAGAGCATCTAATCCTGATTTGCTCACATACCAAGGTATGGTCATTGCAGTCCCAACCACAAGGGAAATGTTAGGGTAAGCTCACAACATTATTTTATTAAATATTAGAAATGGTAAAAAAAATGTACAAAATTATTGAAAAAATTAAAATTATAGAACATGATATTTTTGAAAGACGCATAACAACCAAAATTTAAATGTAGGTCATTAAAAATTGTCAATTTAAGCTTGTTGACTTAAATTTCCTTGATTGTAAGGATATTTTTTCATGGAGTGACCTACATTCCTACATAGAGAACTTCTTTTTGGTTGTCTTGGTTCAACCTTATCCATTTCAGTGCGTATTTTGGATGACTTTGGACGATGTTTTTTATTTTTAATCTTTTTCGGATTTGGTATGATTTGTGGTTCTTCACATCTGGCCAATAAGATTTGTTGGGCAGTTCACCTAATAATTCGCTATACACATTTGAAACATACTCTAATGTGTATATCTGATCTATGTAAGATTTGTAATTGTTGTGAATATGCTTACATGCAATAGCAACATGGGAGCATGGCATGTGTAGCTTCTGGAATTTCCCACAATTACACCACTTGTCATGTAGTCTAACCATGAAATTTCCAGTCGGTCGCGTTTCCCTTGGGTTAATGGTCTCTTACAATAAAAAACATGTACTACGACGACCAAATTCGAGGACATGATGGCTAATCGATTCTGCATCTCTCGTGGCCTTATTGATTATTTCCGTATAAACTTGGACAACCCTAAGTTTAACATTGACTTCCTTTCCACTTTGGATAAATAAGGCATTACATCTCTTATAAGTCGACATGATAATTGTAGAAATTGGAAAATTTCTTATTTTTTCTAAGAATGGAATTTGTTGCCTCTGCTAAGTTGGTAGTCATGTGTTCCCATTGTCGGCCACCGTCCCATGCAAAAGTTCATTGTTCTTTTGGTATAGTGTTGAGCTATTCAATTACACCTTCGATTTCTAGTTCGCTCCTTAATATGTTGTAGTAGTAATTGAATCTTAGCTCAGTCATCCCATAAGCTGTGAAAATAGATGAGCAAAAAATGAACAATTTAGTATTGTTGAAATATGGTCAAACAAATAAAAATAATTAATGATAAGTTTGAAATAAAAAAAATTACATACCCATGTTGATGATTAATTTTGTTCTTTTTGCATTCTTGAAATGTCTCATGAAATTTTGGGCAATATGGCAAATACAAAACACATGCACTGAATTCTCCGATGTCCAACCACTACCTTGTCTAGTGTAGGCATTTTTTATGGAATCATGCCTGTCAGAAATTAAGCAAAGGTCATCTTGAAGGCAAACATGTCTTTTGACGTAATGTAGAAAGAAAAACTATGCATTTACTGTTTCACCCTCAACAATTGCAAAGGCAATTGGAAAGATTTTGTTGTTATCGTCTTGAGCCACAACCACGAGGAGAGTTCCTTTGTATTTTTCATACAAGAATGTGCCATCAACTTGAACAATGGGTGATGAGTCATTATTTTCCCTTATTTATTTATTTATCTTTCTGTACTTATTTTAATTGTTGATTTGAACTTAACCGCTTATTAATTGTACAGTTTTACTGTTTGGACATCATTGGGCCAGTAATTTGAATTTTAATTAATTCTGATTCACTTGGTCTAATTTTTGTTTATCAATTATTTTCAGGTTAATTGTGGAGCATTTTTGGGCTTGGATATTATTTTTGGAGTTCAAGAGATAAATGCCACTCAGCACCACTTCACCACATCAACACCATATCAGCATTTTGTTTTATTTTATTTTTCGTTTATTTCATTCTAAATTCGGGTCAAACTTGGATTGGGGCCCATTTTGACTTTTCTAGGGTTTTTAGGGCCTAGAGTAGGGACCATGCAGCCACCATCTGATGTGACCACGTTTTGAGAGCTGCTTCCCTGTATTTTTACGTTTTGCTTCTTCATTTATGTTTTTCTTCCACTTCTTCCTGGTTGCATCTAAACTGCATATTTTACATTTGAATGAAGATAGACATTTCATTTTCTTCTCTTCTACCTTGTTGTATTTGCATTTTCATTTTAATGGAAGGCTAAAACCTTTGGGGTTGGCTCCTTGAGCAGATTGTAATCTCCATTTGAGGTCTTATTCGTATATGCATTTTTGTTACGCTTGCTTCTTCTTCATTGAACCTCTGCATTGAAACGCTTTCAGCTCCTATTCATGCTTAATGAATCTGGGTTGCTGCATATATAAGGCCACATTTTGCTTAATCTTGTGGGGAGGTTTAATGTTGTATACGTTTGCTTAATTCGTGTAGGGAAATCTTGAGTTAATCTTCGCTTAGTTGGTTAACTCGGATGGAACAAGGATTAAGTTTTGAACAAAGAAATCTTTTGAGAACCAGGGATAAGAGAGTTACAATCTTAAGAAGGAGCCAATCGGTTTTGCTTGCTGTGCTACTTTGCATTTTATTGTGTTTTAGCGTTGATTCTGAACAAAACTCCCCCCTTCGTGTTTGAACCTTTGACAAAGACAAATGGTCCTTGGGAGATGACCTAGGAAAGCTTCCTAGTATTACATTTAAGTATTTTTATTTGACTGGGTACGGCCTCGATCAATGGGCTTGTAGTATTTGAACCCATGGATACAAGGTTTAAATGTCCAAAATACTCAATGAAATTGAACACAATCATGAACCATCTTACCTTGTTGGTTGTATAGTGGCCTTGTTTACTTTTCAACAACAAATCCATTAAGAAATATTGTCATGGCATTGAGAAACTTGAGTAAATCATGGTAAGATTATTCCTAAATGCCATATAAGTCTTCAATTGCCTTTTGCTTTGCCATACATGCTTTGCGGTATGAGATTGTGTACCTTTCAACACTTTTGATGTGTGATATTATTGTTGGAATTGAAATTGATAGACCACTCTCCACTAATGCAAGAATACTTTGGCTAATATATACATAGCCAAGGTTGACATGATCTTGTGTGATAACAAGGGATGAACAAGAATGTTCACCTGATAGCTTACAAACCTCCCATTTTTGGCTTTTGTTAATGAAAGCCGCTCTGCACCTCCAATCGCATCCAGCGTTAACACATCATGCAACAATTAATGTTGGTGAAAATTTCTCCACCCTGTAATACAAACCTGTCTTTATATGGTGCGCGTTTAAAACATGTTGGACTTCCTCCTTTATATCGAAATTCATGCATTAAAATAGGGTGTTAGAAGCATACTCGACGTCAACATGGTCAAGTGCATGGCTATACTCTTGGTCGGCGAAATTTGTTTGTAAATCAACATTATGCATGTGTCAATAAGTTGGTTTTGATAATAAAAAGGTTGGTTTTCATAGGTAGAAGGTTGGTTTTCATATGAAGAAGGTTGGTTTTCATAGGAAGGTGGAAGATTGTTATTTATTGGTGTGAGATCCGCATATAGTTGAGTAGAAGTAAGAATTTTATGACTACAAACCATTTGAATCATACCATGAATGTCTTCATCGCCGATAAGCTTGATAGCTCAGAAATTAAGCATTCCTCCGCTTACCACTTATGGATATCAGAAGTAAAGTTGATCAACTGAATATGGTTATGGTAAGTTAAGTCTTCTTTGGATCTTGGCTTTTAACGCATCAAGTGTGATACGTGGATTAATTGAGAAAAATATTTGGTTAGAGGATACAAAAGTATCCCCTTCGTTTGTTTGAGTGATTTCACCATTGAAGAAGACCAACACACGGAAAGAAGAAGAAGACATTGTTGTAGACAAAGAGTTTATATATCTGGATTTGAAAACAAGAATACTTGGCTCAATTGCACTCTACATTTGAACCCAAGAATGATCTCATTTAAATAGAAGGTGGAGATAGGGTTCAATCAATGACACTCATCACTAAAGGTATTGGATTCCTGACGCGCATGCATTAATGACACTCATGACTAAAGTATTAGATTCCTGATGCGCGTAAATCAATGACACTCTACATCAATAACATTTTGAATCAATGACACTCTGCATCAATGACACTATGACTTAGTGACACTCATGACTAAAACATTAGATTCTTGACGCGCCTAAATCAATACACTCTAAATAAATGACTTTCTAAATTAATGACACTCTATATCAATGACACTCTACATCAATGACACTCATGACCAAAACATTAGATTCCTAACGCGTGTAAATATATTATTCTTTATATTTTATTTGTGAATTTTAAATTAAATTATCTCTATTTTGTAAATAATTTTTTTTAATAAAATAAATAAGTTTTAACATTATCTTTATTTTTAACATAAATTTAAAAATATTATACAATTTTTAAATTTTATATATAATATAATATTAATTATTTCAAAATAAAAATATATAATTTAATTATGAAAAATCATTTCTAAATTCTGAAAATTAAAATAAATTAAAACTTTTTAAAAATTTAAAAATCAGAAAATGCAAAAAAAAAAAAAATTGACCCATGAGAAATTGGTTACTAGGTAATCGATTTCTCAATGGGATTTTGAAATTTTTTTTCAAAGTTCATTGAGAAATTGGTTACTCAGTAATCGATTTCTCACGTTGGCTCGAAAGTGAGTTATTTAGATAAATAAAAACAAGTCTAGGTTATTTAAGTAAATAAAAAAAATATATTTAAAAAAAGTCTAATTCATAAAGAGGCAATATTTTAGTATTTTGTTATACTATTTAATTAAACAAAGAAATGAATAACTAGACAACGGTCGGCATGACCCACTCATTTCAAATTCGGCAATTTGCAAACCACAAATTACCATTCCGTCACTGCATATAATAAGGTAATAACATTCTTCTCTCTTCAATTCTTCACATTTTCCTTTCACCCCATTTTGATCTTTCCCCAGTTTCTAATTCGTCTGACAAACCTCAATTTGTCCTTTTCTTTCTTCAATTTGTGTTTCATTTCACCTTTATTTATGCATAACATCACGGAAAGGGTTGTAAACTTAGGGTTTTGACTTAACCCCCAGGAACCAATTTTCCAATTTCAACATTTGTAGATTGATCTGCTTTATCTTTTGAATTTAAAGATAGAAATTTTCTTCTGTGTCAAAGGCCATGTTCTTTTGATATGTTATTTCATCCATCTAGTTTGGGAGTATTTAGAACATGGGTATGAAGTTGCATAGAAGAATAATTTTTTGAAATCTACCGTTAGTTTTTTCTACACAACCTATATTAACAAGATGCATATACTTTTCAGTAGCTTATCTCATTAGAATTTTACAGTTAAGCGTGCTTAACTTGGAGTAATTTAGGGATGAGTGACCTTTTGGGAAGTTTTCCAAAAAGTGTGCGAGTAAGGACAAAAAATGCTGAAAAGTAAAGTGTCGTGAAATAGAGCCCTTGAGAGGTCAAATATGAGGGGTGTGGAATTAATAAATTTATTAAAATTAAAAAGAAACTTTTTGACGCATTTATTTGTCAAAATCACAAAAAGATTTTCAAACAATACTGACAAATATATTCGTTAAAAATTTCTGATGGATTATGTCTGTCAAAATTTTGTGTTTTTCTTGTAATGTCCATGGATGGTCCTCCATCACCTGGTGTCTACAACTACCCCTCTTTGTTTGGCCTTTTGATAGCCAGACAATACGATTGCATTTTCCAAAGGCAAGTAAATACGTAGACGTTTTGTTTGGGTATTTAGCTTCCCATCTCCATGGGGATCATTGGGGAAAGAGTATTCTTTGCGACCTCTCCAAGCTAATACCGGTGTTGATACTCGACAAGATCTACTAATGTCTTACAGTTGAGCGAATGAGTTCATCTTTATCGAGCTTCTCCAAGCTTGTTGAGAGGTGTTGATGAGTTCATCTTTTTCGAGCATCTCCAAGCTCAGTGAGTATGTTGTGCTGACCTTTCCAGGTTTCTTGAGTGTTGTTGAATCAGCCTCTCCAAGCTGAATGAAGATTGGTGGTTTCATGTTGATCGAGAGTATTCTTGAGCTCAACCTCCCTCCCTAGGTTGGATGGGGATCGATGGTTCCATGTTGACTAATGGTATTTTTCTAAGTACAACCTCCTCAAGCTGGACGAGAATTAGCGGTTCCATGCCAACCAAAGGTATTTTCTAAGCACAACCTCCTTAGGTTGGACAGGTATTAGTAGTTCCTCGCCAACCGAAGGTATTTTTTGAGCAAAGCCTCCTCAAGCTGGACAAATATTAGTAGTTCCTCGTCGACTGAAGGTATTTTCTGAGCACAGCCTCCTCAGATTGGACAGGTATTAGCAATTCCATGCCAACTGATTATGGGGAATTGAGTATTCTTCGTAGCCTTTCCAGGTTGGTGAGTATTGCCATGCCTTTTCAGGCCTTGAAAGGTTTCCTTAACCTGATTGCCTTTTAACTTAGGTAAGGATTGTCTTTTGAAGACATAGATAGCTTGTCAAAAGTGCCCCTATGTTGATGGGCGGGAGATCATCCTTTCGGTGGGGTGATCATAATTATGCTATGTTATTTCTCTACTAGGGAATTAGAGAGAATAATTGATGATGCCTTCGTAAGCTTTGTTGTTGGCTTATTGCTAGGCGGGAATGTTGATGTGAAGATGTGATACTTCTGATGTGAAGAGGGGATACTTCTGATGCCCCTGGTTTTGACTATTTCACCTTTATCTAGGCAGTTATCCAATGGGGATTGTATAGTGAAGTTAGCGGAAAATCACATAGAAGGGGGGTTGAATATGTGTGTGTGTGAACAAAGGTATTTAAAAAAAACATTTTCGCTATAGTAGCTTTCTTCGTCCAGTGCACTTTTGAATATTAGACAGTTATGAAGATTTGCTTAATAGAGTATTATTACGTCTGAAAAATGTATCGTCTGCTGTAGAAAAATATAGTAGTAATGATTAAGATTGCTTGTATTTTCCCTTTTTAAGATAGTTTCGTTTAAGTATAAGAAGTCGATGAAACTTCCAGTGTAACAAGTTTATCAAGCTGACTTATAGTCTTCGTTTAATAATAGTTTTATGAATAAATAAACTTGGAATGAAATTTTTCACAAAGGTTTAATCAGTAATGAATATTTGCGTCTAAGTAAATGAAGGGAACAATCAATTTATACTGGTTCGCTCATCTGAGCTACGTCTAGTCTCCTTCAATAGAAGGGTTCCACTATATATATATATGAAATTAAGCACAATGAGTATTGTCGTCCACTCCTGGACTTGAGTATTCTCGACCACTCCTGGCCTGAGTATTCTCGACCACTCCTGGCCCGAGTATTCTCGACCACTCCTGCCTCGCCAGCTTCACTCACCAGCGCTAGTATTCTTACACCACTTCTGGTCCAAGTATTCTCGACCACTTCTGGCCTGTCGGCTTCACTCACCAACCCTAGTATTCTTAAACCACTTCTGGTTCTCCAAGTATTCTCGACCGTTCCTGGCCCGTCGACTTCTCTCACCAATGCTAGTATTTTCTTATCAGCCACTTCTAGCTAGCAGTGATTATTTTTTGACAAGCCCCTCCGGACTTTACAAGTATTCTTTCCCTAGCCTCTTTAGGCTTTACTACATTAGTTGAGTAGGTTGGGTTTGAGTCTTTACATAACTCTCACTGAGAGGATTGGGAATTTCTACACTCACTAAGGTTTGCTACCTTAGTCTTATAGAGACTCGTGTTTGAGTGTTTGGGTTACTCTCACGGAGAGCATACATAGGTGTACAACACTCACTAAGGTTTTTTTCATAACTAAAATTTTGAACACCTTAGTTTACAGAGATAAAACTACAATATTATATTGTACATATGACTATAAGTGCTCATCTCTGGTCTCTCTGTTTCATGGGCTTGCTATCATTTTTTTCTTAAGTAAATAGCCATTGGGTAAAGCCTGTGATTATTCTTTCATTGCTTCTCGCCAAGCCACTTCTTGTTTGATGATATTGCATATTTATAGGCTTATGAAATTTATCAACAACTAAGAGTTAATGCCAAGCTCGGTGAAGGGTCGTGACTCTTCGCGTACGTTTTTTTATCGTGATGCCATGTGTCATAACCGTCACCTCATTCCCCGAAACGCGTGGGCGGCGTGTTAATGGGAGGTGACAGTTATGTAATGATGGGTGCACTTCATCATAATAGGACCCATTAATGTGTCATCATTTTTGTCCCCCCTCTCTCCACGTGTCACTACTGTTTTTGATTTTGCAAACTCCCTTTTTTCTCTCTCCTTCGCGCCCTCTCGGATTCACTTTACTCTTTTTCCTTTGGTGTGCTCTCGATGCTTCTTCACTCTTCTCTACTCACTCTCTGTCCCTATTTTTCTTGTTCCTGCCCTTCTCTATCGTCGCCATTTTCGATAACCGAGTCTCCGTCCTCCGTTATTATTCTGTCATTGTCAAGGGAGTACCAGGTACTTCGCCTTCTCTGTCTCATTCTCCTTTGCTCCTTCTCTCTACCGGGCCCCTTCTTCTTTCTTCCTCGTCTATCCCCTTTCTCGAGTCTTTTGGTTTCTTGATGGCTGGGGAGAGTAGTGTCGCACCTTCTACGCCGGCCAAGGGTAAAGGCAAGGCGCGCGACAAGGCGGTGGCCGACGAGGCGGCCGCCACTGAAAAGAAGAAGGGTGGAAATAACCCTAAGGATTTTTTCCCTGTCATTACTGGCTATGAATGGGTCAGAGGGGACGTCGGAGAGTTCTAGAGCGTCCTCAAATATGTCATTGAGGTTAATGCGATGTGGAAATCGCTTAGGATCTGCCAAGGATCCATTTCCATGCTCATCCAGCTCGAGCCTTGTCAGCCCGGTGAGCGTGTGTATATGAGGGGTACCTCGAATCCCCCCTTTTTCTACATGTACTAGTGTTTTTTTAGGGATTTAGGTGTATGCCTGCCCTTCACTCAGTTTGAGTGATTTTTTGAATTTTATCAACGCGGCTCCTTGCCAGCTGAATCCCAATAGTTGGGGTTTTTTGAGGGCTTTTCAAGTCCTGTGCTTTGCCCTAAGGATAGGGTTGTCATTGCCCGTGTTTCTCCATTTTTACCAACTGAAGTTGGGTGACCCTCCCCTGGGGTGGGTGTCGTTGAACGAGAGTAAGGCTGGGGGATTATTCTCGCTTTACTCCAAGTCGTATAAGGGCTTCAAACAGGAGTTCTTCCGAGTTTTGCCCAAAGGGGTTGACCCGTTAAAGGATGAAGTATTCCACTTCGACGGGTTGCCTATGTTCCCTCTTTACTGGCAGTAGAATCCGATCAAGTTCAACGGGTCAAAGAGTTTTCAGTTGACGACCTCGGATATTGCTGCCATTGCTAATTTAGCCGTGCCCCGCGTCCCTTGGATTGCAAGTTCGTCCTGGCGCTTGCTAATTCGGCGTACAAGGAGAGAGGTTTAGAGAGTGAGTACCTCGGCACCCTTAGTTGTTGAGCTCTCAAACTTTTTCTTCTTTTTCTTATATGTTGGATTTTTGTGCTTGCAGGTATAATGGGGAGAAGCAAATGGCGCGACCTGAAGGCCCGCTATAATGTGGCCGAGATCGAGGTTCCCGAGGTCGGCGAAAAGGAGGTTGCTCCTCTTGAAACCCGAAGAAAAAGAAAGAGGGGAGAGAAGGAGGTTGGGGGGACCTCTGCCCCTCAAGATGCTAAAGAGGTGACTTCGAAGGCTGTTGATGCCGACGTAGTCGACCTAACTAGAAGTCCTCCTCCTGAGGGATCATCCCGAGCTACTATGGAGGAGGTCGCTCGTGAGGCGCAGGTTTGTATTTTTTCTTCTTATGGTTTTTCTTCCACATTGTGTGATTTTCTTGTTTAATAACTTGGAGAATTTTCGTGCTTTTTGTAGGCAAGGCCTGTGCCAGTTGCCGTAGAGGTGCGGGTGGAGCCGAGCTCAGAGGCGCCAGGGTTGAATGCCTCAACCGCTGAGTAGGCGGCTCCCTCTTCAAATCCTGCCGAGGCCCGCAGAGAGGGGCCGAGCTCTAGGGCACCGACATCGACCCCTGTAGCAGTTGTACCGCCTCTGCCTCTGCTAGGGGCCCCAAAGGGGTAGTGCATCATACAACGCTTCGATGTTACTCGCCCCCTGGCGAGGTTGGATCATGTGAGCATGTCATCTGATGTGGACTCGATGTGGAGTTCAGGGATGACTGCTGAGGCCTTCTACCCGCGAGGTTTGCTCCACTTGGCCGACAAGGCAATTATTGAGAAGGTCGGGGCAGTGGAGGGCTTGGACTCTGCGAAGGTCTTCATGTAGAGATCGATTACCATCTTCGACCATTGGAGGTGCAAGTGGTCGAAGTTGCAGGGGGAGCTCGAGAGTGCCAAGAGCCGAGTTCAGCCTTTAAAAGAGGAGAACAAGGCCTTGGAGGCCGAGTTGCAAGCCACAAGGAGGGATCTTGCGAGAACTCAGAAGTCTTTGGAGATTGCTCTGAAGGCTAATGAAGTTTATGCTACCCAAGTGGGTGAGCTGTAGGAGGTCGCTAACTTTGCTCGAGGTAGCTGAGAGGCGCCTCTGCGATAAGGTACTGCTGGCTGGCAAGGAGGAGGAGGTCGTAGCTCTGAGGGCGGACCTTTATAAGGTGGTCGCGGCTAAGGCGGGGCTGGAGAGGAGGCTCGTCGAGATCGAGCGAGCTATTTTGATGGAGCATAAAAAGGGCTTTGTCAAGGCAGCTCGTCAAGCAAGGTTGCTTGCACCTAGGGTCGACCTTTCTGCTATGCATGTGGAGAAAGAGGTGCGAGCTGGGCGGCTGGTGAAGGAAGACGACCTCCCTGATAGCTCGAGTGAGAATACCACTGCCTAGGCCGCTGTTTTTGTAATAACTTAGTTTATTTTTTCTATTTTTCTCGCTTTCTGAACTTGGATTTTGTGTTGAAGAACTCGTTTATGTATATAATTTTCTTTTTTCATTTGCAATTTTTGTCTTGCTTTTCTGATGATCCTCGTTTTGGTAAGGTTCGCATTCGACCTTGGTTTTAGGTTAAAGTAGTTCGCTCCAAGGTTCGAATTCGACCTTGGCTTAATAGGGTATAATTTGTTCCAAAGCGGTGTAAAATTGAGAAGTGTTGGGTGGAATGAATCATTTTATTGATATTGTGGGTATGCCTCGTTAAAAACCCTCTCAGCCAAAACCCATTTTTCTATTTTTTGGGACAAAAGACTGAGTCGGGAAAAGAGTGCACAACCCATTTGTACATTTTCAGCTAAAGTAAAACTTGAGATGCATGGCATTCCAAGTTCGTGGGATGGCTTTGCCGCTAAGCTCCTCTAGTCGGTACGCCCCATTTTCTAAATCTTCTGTGATTCGAAATGGGCCATCCCAGTTAGGCGTGAGCTTCCCTTATGACAAGTCTCTTCGTGCTTCTCCTAGTAGTCGCCATACCAGGTCGCCGACCCGGAAAGAGCGAGGTCGGACTCGTGTGTTATATCTTCTGGAAGCTCAGAGTTTGCAGGCTTCTTCATGGATCCGAGCTTCCTCTCTAAGCTCGTTAATCAGGTCGAGGTTGACCACCACTTCTTGAGTGTTTTGCTCATTGTCGAAGGCACAACGTCGATGAGACGTCTCGCTGACCTCCACGGAGATCATGGCATCGGCTCTGAAGGTCAGCTTGTAAGGCGTTTCCTGCGTTGTTGACTGGGGGGTACAGTGGTATGCCCAGAGGATGCTAGGGAGCTCGTCGACCCATTGTCTCTTGGCGCTTCCTAGCCGCTTCTTGAGTTCTCGGAGTATTACTTTGTTCGTGGCTTCGGCTTGGCCATTGGTTTGGGGAGGCTCCACCGAGGTTGGGCTCGGAGAAAGTCTACGAAGCTCTATGAGATGAACTGTCTGCCGTTATTGGTGACGAGAGAATGCGGGATGCCAAACCTGCAGATGATGTTTTTCCATGTGAATTTCTAGACATTCTCAGCAGTGACCTTGGCAAGTGAACACGCCTCGATCCACTTGGTGAAGTAGTTGATTGCCACTAGGAGGAATTTAAGTTGACCCTTTGCAGGAGGAAATGGTCCGAGGATGTCCATTCCCCACTAGGCGAAAGGCCACGGTGACATCATCTGGTGGACATGTTCAGGTGGTTGCCGATGTACGTTGCCGAACTGTTGACATTCCTTACACCTTTATACGTAAGCTTGGCAATCTGACTTCAGTGTGGGCCAGTAGTACCCAGCCTGGAGTACCTTGGTCGCCATCGAGAGGGCCCCATAATGCATTCCACAGATCCCCCGGTGGATCTCCTCGATGACATAGGTGGTCTGGAACTCTGCTAAGCATTTCAACAGAGGAGTGGAGATGCCACATTTGAACAGTTTGTCGCCAATGATGATGAATTTAGCTGACCTCACCCTCATCTTCCGAGCTTCGTCTTTATCTTCGAGTAGAGTTCCTTCCTTTAAGTAGTTCCAAATACCTGTCATCCATCCTCATTCTACGTTGTCACTGGCATTGACAACCTTGTCATCTAGGCTGGGCAAGTTCAAAGTCTCCTGTATGATGGTCCAATATTTCCCGGGGCGTTTTGTATTGGCGAGCTTGGACAAGAGATCGACTCTTTCATTCTACTCCCGGGGCACATGGTATATTGTAAACTCGTCGAAGGATGAGATCTTCTGTGATGCTGCATGGAAGTACCTCTGCAGAAGGGTGTCCTTTTTCTGGTATGCCCCGCTGAGTTGCTCCACCATGAGCTTTGAGTCGTTGTTGCGACTCACTCTCTACGCTCCGAGGTCGCGAGCCAACCTTAGCCCTACCAGAAACGCTTCATACTCCGCTTGGTTATTGGTCACCTTGAAGCCAAATTTGAGAGATTGCTCTACGGTGACCTTATTCGGTCCCTCCAAAATGATACCTGCACCACCACCTTTAGAATTGGAGGATCCATCGACGTGTAAAGTCCATACCTGTTGTTTTTCAGCCGAGGTTGGGGTGAGCTCAGCCACAAAATCTGCCAGGTATTGAGCTTTCAAGGGGCCATGACTTTCATATTTGATGCCGAACTCGGACAGCTCTACTGACCATGCTATCATTCGTCTGGCGAGCTCCGACTTTCTCAAGATCTGCTTGATCAGGTAGTTTGTTTTGACGAGCACCTGGTGAGTTTGAAAGTAAGGCTGGAGGTGCCGAGCTGCGGTGACGAGTGCTAGTGCGAGCTTCTCGATCATTTGATATCGTTTCTCCATGTCTTGAAGGACTCGGCTGATGAAGTAAATCAGTATTTGCACTTTGTGGTGTTCTTGTACGATAACCGTGCTGATGGCGCTCTCTGCCACAGCTAGATAGAGGAGGAGGTCGGAGTGATGATCCGGCCTCTAAAGGACTGGCGGAGTGGTGAGGAATATTTTGAAGCTCTTGAAAGCCTCTTCACACTGGTCAGTCCATTCGAAATTCTTTGGCTTCTGCAGTAGGGTGAAGATGAGCCCTGCTCTCTCTGCCAACCTGGGGATGAAGCGGGAAAGGGAGACTAACCGTCCTGCTAAGCGTTGGACGTCCTTGACAGTCTAGGGACTCTGCATCTGGATAATAGCTTTGCACTTCTCTGGGTTGGCTTCAATGCCCCTGCTGGTGATCATAAAACCCATAAATCAACCTCCCTGAATGCCGAAAACACACTTCTCTGGGTTGAGGCGCATGTTGTGTTTTTTGATCTGGCTAAACACCTCGGCCAAGTCAGCGACATGAGCCTCAGCTGACAATGTCTTGACAACCATGTCGTCCACGTACACCTCCATGTTCCTTCCAATTTGCTGCTGGAATACCTTGTCCGTCAGACGCTGGTAAGTGGCTCCGGCATTTTTGAGGCCGAAAGGCATCATGCAATAGCAAAAATTTGCATGGTCGGTGATGAAGGCTGTATGCTCCTCGTCTAGTGGGTACATCATGATTTGATTGTATCCCGAGTATGCGTCAAGGAAGCTAAGGAGAGCATGGCCGGAAGCGCCGTCAACCAACCTGTCGATACTTGGTAGGGGGTACGAGTCTTTGGGGCATGCTTTGTTGAGGTCGGTATAGTCGACACACATGCGCCACTTCCCCGAGTTCTTTTTTACCAGTACCACGTTTGCCAGCCACATGGTGTATCTGACTTCACGGATGAAACCCGCGTTTAGCAGCTTTTGTGTTTCAGTGATGATGGCATCGCGTTGTTCTCCGCCGACTTTCCTTTTTCTCTGGGAGACCAGCTTAGCTTCCTTGTGGATGGCTATCCTGTGAAAGATGAGATTAGGATCAATACCTGGCATGTATGCGCTTGACCATGCGAAGAGGTCGATGTTTTTAGAGATCTCCTCAACGAGCCGTTGTCGTAACTCTGGGTTTAGTTGCCGACTTATCTTTGTATATTGTCTAGGGAGTTTACTGACTTGAAGGTCATCAAGCTCGTCGATGGGGCTTGGTCGTTCGTCTTGGGATTCTGACCTTGGGTCCAGGTCCGTGATGTCGACCTGGGCTATGTGAGGTACTGTAGCAGGGTCACCTTTGTGGCGCTCCTCGGATGGTGAGACCTTCAAGCTTTCAGCATAACATTGCCGAGCTGTCTTCTGATTTTCTCTGACAAAGATGATCTTGCCATTGCTCCCTGAGAACTTCATCGTCAGGTGTGGAGTGGACACCACGGCTCCGAGCTGGTTCAGTGTAGGTCTGCCAATGATGATGTTGTAGGATGTGTTGGCCTCCACGAGGAGGTATCTGACCATGATCCTCCTTGAGTCAGGAGGGGTCCCGAAGGTTGTCAACAGATCCACGTACCCTCGAGTGTGAACTTGTTCACCTACAAAACCGACTAGGGGTTCTATGTGAGATTGGATAAGGGAGTGGGGGATGTCTAACCTTAGGAACGTCGACCAATATAGGATGTCAGCCGAGCTTCCTTGGTCGATCAACATCTTGTGGACTTCCCAGTTGGCAACTTCTACGGCGATGACCATGGGATCATCCTGGTTTGGACAGATGCCAGTGTAGTCATTGTTGGTGAAGGTGATTGGTGATGTGTTGTGGTGCGGGGCCGAGGTGGCAGAATGGACGTTGTTGATGCTGCGCAAATGTCGTTTACACGCCGAGCTACTAGAGCCTCCCCCTACAAAGCCACCTGCAATTGTATTGATAACTCCTCGCAAGGGAGCTAACCTTGTATCTTGACTTACCTCGGCCTGCACTGCACCGCCAGTGTTTTGCTGAGAACCGGAGGGTTGGTCTGTGCGAGTCCCGGAACCTCAGCCTCGTCCTCATCCTCGTTCGTGGTAGCCTCCTCTGTGACCTTGCTGCCGTTGGACGTATTGTCCGAGGTGCCCCCCCTAGACGAGTTCCTCTATACGATTTCTGAGTGTGCAGCACTCCTCGATCCTGTGGCCATAGTTTCTATGGTACCGTCAATGCTTGGATTTGTCCGCACTGTTGGGACTGTGTCTAGGTGGTGGCAGAGTGAGTAGATTGTTGTTGTTGGCCTCTTCCAGGATGTGTACTCGAGGCGCATTCAGGGGGGTGTAGAAGTCATACCTCCCTCCTTTGTTTGCCCTAGCTGCCTTCTTGAACTGGCTATTGTTGGTGACTTTCATCTTATCTTTGTGGCTGTGGTCCGGCTTCGCCTGTGATTTTCCACGAACTTGGTCGCGAAAGGCAGTGTGCTCTTCCATCTGAATGTAGCCTGTAGCTCAGGCACAGAGTTCATCCATGTCTTGGGGAGGTCGTCGACACAGGCTATCAAAGAAAGATCCTGGCTTAAGCTCCATGAGCATGGCGTGAAGGGCGACCTCGAGATTTAGGTTGCAGATCTTGACCGAGGTGCTAGCAAAGCGCTCCATGAACGCCCTTAACGGTTTGTCGTCGCCCTGTTTGAGGCTGGCCAAGGCGGCTGACGTGATGTGGTGAAGCCGACTCGTTGCGTACTGTGCCGTGAATCACCTCACCAGAGTGTTGAAGTTGTCAATTGACCCCGCCGACAATTGAGTATACCAGGCGAGTATTGCTCCCTTGAGCGAGGTCACAAAAACCCTACACAGAATAACGTCCTCATTAGTGTATAGGTTTACCTGTGTGATGTACATATCGACGTGCTCATCTAGGTCGGCAGTGCCATCGTAACGGTCGATGTTGAGAGGCTTCCATCTAAAAGGCAAGGGCGTCTCCATGATGCCGTCAACGAAAGGGTGGCGGCGGATGCTCGTCCTATGCCCTGGGACTTGGGCGGGCGCAATGCTGACTTCATGGTCTGACCTATTCGTCGCCACGTGTGACTGATGTATAGTAGACCTATGGGTCGGTGCCCTGGGTGCAGTTGGTGGCTGGGAAATCGAGTGCCCCTCTTCCTCGTTTTGATTACTCGGTTGAGGGGGTTGATCAGAAGGGCGCCGACGAAGCTGGGCGCGAATGCGCTCGTTCTTGGCATGCAACGCCGCTAGGTCAGTTTCATGCCTAGCACGGATGTTCTCTAGGTCGACGGCGTGTTGTTGCCGTATTTGCTCGACTTGCTCGACCAGTCTCCTTGATGTTGCTTCACCTTCCATTCTTGTTGCGCGATCTTGGTCGTCTGCTGCTCGTCTACTATGGCTTCGGGTGAAAACCATAAGCGTGGCCGATAAGAGATGTCTTGATCGGCCCCACGGTGGGAGCCAAATGTTCTTACCGGAGATCAGTCGTAGGGACGATCTGCTGGGCAAGATTGGTGAGCCTCCTTCGCTGGGTACGCTTGCTGTTCCAAAGTGGGGTGGTACCTGCAAAAGAGACTCTGATGCTAAAGTTAGTGTTTGTGGATGTATGGGTCTCGCATAAGTAATGCACGTACCTTAGTGTGAATTAGGGTTTATCTGGGCCTTGGGCTTGAGGTCAGTTGTGACTGGTTCAGATAGTGGGCTTTGTCTTGGCTGATGTTGTATAGCGCGCGTCCGATGCCGATCTACGCTATGATGCCGAGCTTCGAGCTCGGCTTCGCGGTACGAATAGTACAATGGTGTTCTATTTTGTATACAGAAACTTAGTTATTTTTATTCTTACCTATACCTGTATGTATGAGTTATCCAGCTTAATATTTCTCTTAGTTTGCTAGTAGTAGTGCGATTCCACAAAGTGTAGAGACAATGGCGGGTCGTTACATATGACATACCAACTTTGAAATTCCATATTTGACTAACATTGACCTTGTCTCACAATAAAAGTAAAAAATAAAAGTGCAAACACATATATTCCTAATTTATTTGGTACAAACACATTCTCTTGTAAAATAACAATAATAAAATTTAAACATAAAATTTCTTATCAATTAGTTGATCTTTAACAGATTCCACATATTCCTTAGTTCTTACTACGTATAATTCATGCTCAAGTTTGTATCCCATGATGTCTCCTAGTCCAACCCATGAGTTTTCCTATAGTCCAAAATAAACTCATAGATGTCCTTTTCACTAGCAAGGGATGTGGACACACTTTCCCTCTGCAAACATCTCTTGGCCCATGCTATGAGTTTGGGACAGTCCAATTTGAATCTACCCACTATCTCATAAGCATAAAAGCATTGATGGAAAGGGATTAAAGCAACATCAAGAAACCCAAATGAGTCACCCCCAAAATATGGCTTGTCTCCAAGAACCTCTTCTAGTTGCTTCAACCTTTCCTTCAATTCCTTCCGGGCCTTCTCCTGTTGATCTACCTTTGAGGCCCATAACTCACTCCCAGCTTCTTGCACCTGCGTCATAAATACTTTCCATAGACATTAGTTAATGTAAATAACTCATTTAAGACAATTTCATCATTAGACAAATACTTGTTTTGGGGGAACAATTCAAGAGGTTTTGAAAAAAGGGAAAAGTTAAATTTAGTAATACAGATTAACTTTTTTAAAAAAAAAACTACCTTTTTATCAATAAAATCAGCCCAGAACCTAGCTTGAGCTCTATGATAAGGATGAGAGGGCAATAATGGAGCTTTGTCCTTCCAAAACTCATCAATATACTCAACAATATTGAGAGACTCACAAATGGGTTTTCCATTGTGAATTAGAACTGGAGTTTGCTTGTGAATGGGGTTGTTCTTAAGAAGCAAAGGACTCTTGTTCCCTATGCTTTCTTCCTTATACACATACTTAACACCTTTTTCTGCCAATGCAATCCTAACTCTCATACCAAACATACTAGCATGTATATCCAACAAAACCACCTCTTCTGCCATTCTCAACTAATCACGTGAAAGAAGAAAAAAAAACTACTAATTGAAGCAAGGCTATGGAATAGTTAGATAGGGTTAAGAAGATATTACCTCGGATATGTAAATTTATATGCAAGAACCTTAAGGGTGTCATTGATTTGGTCATTTAAGTTGTGGTCACTGCTTACGTCACCCCAAAATTGTTTATATATATACCAACTTTGCATGAAGGTAAAGAAGTAATAAATTTATATGTAATGCATATAGTAGTCAATTCAGCTTCATTGCTTTGAAAATGATTCATGACTTTAAATTGATGTCATTTCTTACGTCATATTCAAAGGTTTAATTACTTAGAACATCTTTCTATAGTATGCAATTTATAGTAGTTAACAGAAGAAGTAATTATTTTGGACATCTTTAAATAAGCTTGTCTTTAAATATTTCAAAAATAAAAATAAAGTACATAAAATGATTTTTTTAACTAAAATTAACTTAGAAATAAATTAGAACAAATTTTATAGAAGACATGAGAAAAATTTTATAAATTAATTTTCATTTAAATCGATTTTAACTTTTAAAGAAATCTATTTCACTTTTTTTTTCTTATTTTCTTTTTCTGTGAGTATTTATTTATTTATTTTTTTGAAAAATAAATTATTCAAAGCCCGCAGTGTAGTAATTGATAAGTAAGTTCTCGACTTATATGGATAAATCTGCACATAACTTGTTTTACCGTGACATTGGGAAAATTATGATAGAATTATATACGTAGATCAATACTAAAATTTAAAATATTAAATTAAAGTTTATTGATTATCATAAATCACTTATTTTTTTATATTTTTTTTGGTAAATTTGTTATCACAATAATAGTTATATATTTAGCTATGTACGTTAAGAATAACTCTTTCATCAAAATTCTTTTATGACATTACTACTTTTTAGATGGAGCAAAATATTAATGACAGTCATAGAACTTATAAGAGTCTAATGAAAGAAGTCTAATGGAATTCTTTCCTTTCAATTTTTGAAACTCTAACTTAATATCCATTTATCACAGATATTAAATAAATTAGACTCATATAAAAAACTTAATACACTTACATATTAGACTTGACCCAATAATTATAAATACTTACATTTTGATTCTCAAATCCAAAATCTGACATTGAATGCACAAGATATCTCAATACCAAAACCTATAAATAGCTATATATCAATATGCTCCATTGGAAAGTCTTAGAAAAGTTTTTAAATCAAGAAGATTTAGAAGAAGAAAAATTTAGTATCCAATTTGTCCCATTCATGGATAATCCATCTTTTCTAACAGTTGTGTTGAATAGTTGTAAATTTCACAAATGAAATTGATATACTGAGTTGTGGTATGTTGTATTGTAAGTTGATGATTTGATGTTGATAGTGTAGTATATTTAACTTTTGCACTTGTTATGATATTTTTTGTAATCTTACCCTTGTATGTTCTTTTGTGGTTGAATTTTGATGATCATACTTGATATAGGAGTAGAGTAATGATAGGTTGGAGGAAGAGTATATGTTGAAAGCCATGTTGGAGGATGACGAAGTTGTTATAGCTACTTGGGTGTAGCTAGTCTCTTATATTATTACTTGATTGACAACTAGTTTATTGTAATTATATAACTGTATAATTATAGTTGTAATCCCTGTGAGGGATTTACCTATTACTCCCTCCGTTTTGTTTTCATAGTCGTTTTGTCAGAGTTTGTTATTTTTTTTTTCATTGTCATATTACTAAAATCAATGAGTTATTAATTTTTTTCTTCCATTTTTACCCTTGATAATTAATACATGTTTCTTGAACAATGTGTGTATTTATTTTTAATGTCTACCTAATTTTTCTCTAACTACTCATATAAAGTTAATGTGCATTTATAAGAGCAATATGTTCCCAACAAAATACTATAAAAAAACAAAAAAAGGGAAAACTATTTAATGGAGTAGTTCAACAGTCTAAAAAATGCAAAAAAAAAGGGTAAAATAGGAAAGTAAGTAATAAATATTTTTGAAAACTAAAATATCAATGATTTCCTTAATTCCCGTGCAAAACCTTAAACGACTATGAAAAAAAACGGAGGGAGTATTTTAGATGTTGATGAAATTTTATGCATATAGATATTATTCCACATATATTTAGGCATTGTTTGCATGTTAGTCTTAGGTAACCAAATTTATGTTTTACTACTACATTTGTTGAATTGTAAAGTGTAACAATATTAAGTCAAAAGATGATTTTATATCCCTCATATTTTATAAGTTTTAAAGATAACAAACACTATATTCTTTTAGTCAGAAAACATGTTCTAAAAGTCATTTTTTTAGACTAGGTAAGACAAAATAACATTTGTAAGACGAAACTAATCAGACAAGACATACAAACTATAACTAACAATATTATTTATTATGATTAATAAGTTTAAATGTTCAAATGAATGTTTTATACCTTAACATATTGAAAATTGTTGTCACATTCTGTTAAAAGTGTATAAAAGTATGAAAACAAGATAAAGATATCAAATTTCACGGAAAAGGAACTGAAAAGGACTGCATTCTCGCTTGAATGATGACTTTGCTTTCTACTATTCTCGCTTTGCTACTCTACATTGATAAGTAATTTGATCTATCAAAGATAAAGAATACATTATTTTTAGCAAATAATCACAATTATTTCCTATGTAAATTTTATAATTAGTTTTACTTTAAAAATACAATAATTTAAAATTAATGTAATTAATGAATTTTTGAGAAAAATAGTTGTGAAAGAAGTTATTTCTTTTATATATACTAATTTTATATGTATTTTTTTCATTTAAATTTATTTTAAAACCAAAATAATTAATAATTAATGTAATTAATGTTTTAAGATATTGTTACAATTTACAATATTAATTCATTATTATTTTTATTTTATAAGAATATTATTTTAGATGAAAATTTTTTAGGTTAGAAATTTTTGAATATTTTACTTTAAAAATATTTACATAAAAATATTAACATTTTTTTAATGTAAAATTATGTTTAATTACATTTCTTATATTAACATAATAATTAATAATAATTTATATAATTACTATTTATGATATTTTAGAGAGAAAAAAATTGTTGTAAGAGTTGTTCACTTCGTTAATGAGCTATTTTCCCCTCCTAACATTCATTACTTTTTTAGCATATAATCATATTTATTTTTATGTAAGTTTTATAATTATTTTTACTTTAAAATTGAAATCATTTAAAATTAATTTGATTAATATTTTATGATATCGTTATAGTTTCTTACATTAATAGATTATTCTATTATATAATTATATAAAAATATAAAAATTTAATTTAATTTTATAAAACTTGTATACAAAAATATGGTGGAGTGAAGTTATGGAAGAAAATATTTATTGTATAACTTATTTCCTTTATTTTATTACTAATTACTGATATATAAAGTGGATATCTCTTTTAATATCTCTTTTAATAACTATCTTCATTTCTATATTGATAGATTATTATACTTTTTTATTATTAAAAATATTAAAAAAAATTATACTTTTATCAAACTCAATAATCAATTACAATATCAATCATATCAATATATTTTTATTATTTAATTTTAATTTTATTTTTATTTTTAATAAAAATACAATATATCTCGACTCTATTAATTTTTAATAGAGACATGAATCATCAATGAAAGTATATTTAATGATAAGTCATTTTTAAATTGTATAATAATTATACTTGTACATTAATTTTTAATAGAGACATGAAACATCAATAAAAGTATATTTAAGGAAAAGTCATTTTTAAATTGTATAATAATTGTACTTCTATTTCTGTCAACTTCTTTTGCTAGTGAAGCCCGCAAAAGATGTTAACCATGATGAGGCCCATAAAGTGACCCATTTTTAAAAATACTTGTTATTATTTTAGCGTCTTCTAGAACGTCGATTTTGGCTCACTTCAGAGTAAATAATTTCTTTTATGAAACTAGAACAAGTGTCTTATTGTCTTTCTCTCTCTCTCTATTCATGCTTTTGTAGCCACAACACTTTTAGCTTCTTTCACTATCCAATTCAGGCCCTGAATTCCCTTGATTAAAGATGTGTTACTTTTAGAGTGAGCTTAATTATGTCGTTTCACAAATCTTTTTTTTTTTTTTTTTTTGCATTAATTTTGTAGAAATATGTACTTGATTTGAAGTTTACAACTTTCCTATTTTCTTTTCTTTTCTTTTTTGTGTCCCTCTTGATGGTTAATACTTTTTTGTGGGCAAATAAGAAGGGATCATTTTGCATGTTTCAACTAAAATGAGTTGTTTATTAACATTGACATCCTTTTTTTTTTTTAATCTAAAATGTTTTAACTCCATATGTCACCTATTTTTCTTGGTCAAAAGACTCGAAACCACCCTCACTAGTTCAAGCTTGAGTATGTTCTTGGTTGATTTTCATGCAGATGACTGTGTTGCATGCTTTAGACTGTACTATAGTATGCTAAAAAATTGTTGGATATTCTGTCTAATATTGTGAAGATGTCCTTCATTGATTATTTGGTTGTGTGTATTCTGATGAAAGTTAAAAACAATAAGAAAGCTAAGGTTTCATGAAAAGAAGCTTATTTTGAGGAAGGTAAAATCTGTTAATGTAACGCTATCACATTCATGGTAGAAAATATTATGCATAATTCATGGTATTTATTATTTATATTTTCTAAGGCCATGTAATTTCCTTTATTTTCGATTAGCTTTTAGCTGGTACATTTTATGTTTTTGCCTCTGGGCTAGGAAGGTGGAAATATGAATAGATATTCAAGTTTATGCCAAATGGTTCAGAAATTAGTAAAATTATTGAAACAGATGAACCCAAAGGATCCTTTTTGGATTGATATGACTAACAAGCTTTTGGAAAAACTGTAAGTTTATTTTTATTCACTCTCATTTTATATGAACTTCTAAACATATTATTGGACCCATTTAGACATAGTTTTATTGGAGTTCAAAGTTTAAGCACATGACTCTTGAGAAATGATATTCATTCATAATTAGTAATAAATATCCTGTTTTGCAATCATATTAGATGTCATATCTTATATTTATATTTTCTATTATGCCTTAGAAATAATGTATACATTCAATGTTGTTCTAAGGCTCCTCAAATGTATTTGTGCTTCTGCTATTTCAGTTGAATTGGATTGGTGCAGTTGCTAATTTGGTTTACCTTAATTCAATTATATATAAGTTGTTGGATGGATTTTGTTAAACATTTATGCTATAGGTAGTACATATACATGACCAAACAATAATATGATACTAAACTAATAAAATACAATACTAAGCATAGAAATGATACATAATACAACAATAAACTTGCTATCCAAAACAATGCATTCCTCTGTTCACATTCTTAACTTCAGGCCTAGAAAGCCAATCAACATATTCTATAAAAATTACAGAGCTTCAATTAACTAATTTTTCATTCTAAATTTTGTCAATTACCTGTAGTTTTCTCTTTGTACAATAGAGCTAAACCTTAGGAATCTCTTTCATTGTTTCTAGTATATTAAAAAAAAAAAGCTTATTGCAGAAACCAAGATTAGTTAAACTAAGGTCTAGTTCTTTATACCTCCTTTGCTTTGAGGTATTGAGATCTAAAAGAACTGTAATAGGAAAATTAGATGAAAGATAAACTATTTCTAATATACTAATGAGGAAGAAAGAAAAAGACTATGTTAGTATGTTAGTATGTTAAGTTGGGTCATCACTCATCACAAATGTTTAAAGATAAGGGTGTCTGTGTCTTGATAAAGCCCCACATTGAGCAACTTACAAAACTGAAGTAAACTCTATATTATAAAATAAGACACCTACCACAGCTTGTAAGCATGGAGCCGTGTGATAAATACAAAGCGAACTATTCTTTCGCCTTTTACTAAAGAATACCGTGTATTTGTTACATATAGCGGCATACTTTAATTTTTTTAAATGGTTCTTCCTTAGAGGACCTTACAATACTAGTCAAAGTTTTTAGTGTTATATATAAAACAAATAAATTTATTTTATATATTCAATATATTTAATCTATTTTAATTTTATATGCAGTGAATAATTGACTAAATTGAAGTTTTTTAGTTATGTTTAACTATTATTTTTGTTGATAATAAGTTTACAAATTTAGTACAGAATGACGTAGATTGTTTTGGGGTTAGTTACAAAATTTATTCTACTTTGCATGGATTTGAAATTTTTGTGATAAGATCAAAGCAATATTACACTCATGCAACCTTTTTTGTTGAATGTCTTGCGAATCTGGGATAGTTCTATTAAAAATTATAAGTAACTAAACGAGAAAGTTTAACGTTAATAAATTTTTTTGTATATGGGTATAAAGTCCCACATGTTATACAAAGAAAGAAAGTACTCTAATAAACCTGGAGAACAAAAATTCAAAATAACATATTGTTGGGTTTGAAGTCCCACATCTTTCATGAAGCCAAAGTTACTCATCTTATAAATTGCAACATTACTGGCAGTGACATTGACCAAAATAATAAAATAATTATTAGTTATAAATTATACATTATTAATTAATTTAATTGTTCTCTAATTTAGCTATAAACTGCACCATTACTGGCAATGACGCTGACCAAAATTATAAAATAATTATTAATTACTTATAAATTATAAATTTTTAATTAATATAATCCTTCTCTAATTTAGCTATAAAGCCCTGAAAAGTAATGTTTATTTACTTTTCTCTCCATATTCCAGTTTCACATTGTTTTCGTCTTTCCATATAGATGAAAATGAGATAATTGTCTAGAAAGAATATTCACAATTTTAGAAAGGGTGAATGTTAATTAATGCAGTAATTACTAGATGTAAAAAGGATATATTATTTGATTATCATCCAGGGTTAATTTCAACCAGGCTACAATAAATTTAGAACATATTAAATCTGATATAGCCTTTGCCATGGGGAATTAAAAACTAAGACTCATAATGAATCTAAATAATCTCCAAAAGTTTGATTAGTGGTGATATGAAGTTAAATTAATTCATAATCTCTTTAATACCACTTTAGTTTTGCTTTAATAAATTGATTCTTAATCTTTAGTTACAATTTCAGTACTGCATCATGTTTTTCTGTCACTATTTCTTATAGGACAATGTCAAAGCCATTGAAAAGGTATTTTTTTGATCTTCAATTTGTTTTTGGTTTGCTAACACATCTTGTGCTTCAATTCAATGTCTTATTTTTCAATTCAATATCTTTTTTGCGTGTAAAAAAAAATTGTTTTTGGAGTATAAGATGAAAATTTGTCTTCTGCAAATCCACTCCACTTCTGGACCATGGAGTTGATTAGAGCTATATCAAGTCATTAACCATGGGAATAGATTCCAGTATCAATTGTAAGAAAAATCAGTTGATAAATTGTTCATGCTGAGACTGTAATGAATATACTATGTCAACTAAGCTACCATTGTTACCTTAGTTTTCTTATTTTCAGTTTCAGAATTTTTGCTTCAAGTGTTAGTTAACTTTTGCACTAGGCACAACAATTTAATACTGCACCATATGGTTCTTAGTTGCAGTGTTGCATGCCATCTTGGTAGTCACTAATGCATTCATCTTAATGATAAATGTATATGATGGCTAAAAGTATTGTTTCCAAAATTCGTTAATCTTTATTCTTCCCTGTCTATAATTTTCTTTCCTATTATATTGTTATATATTTCAGAGCAGAATTTTGTTGAAATATTTCTGATAGTATAATCTCATTCCATTATTTAATTTTGTTTAATTATTTTATAAAATTCCTTGTTTCCTCATATTTGATATACATCTTAGTTATTGCAAAAGTCACAATTTTGATCTTAGTTATTGTTTAATCTTTTCTTAATATGCTACATCATAATTGGAAGTGAGCCTGCTTTGTGCGGTCTTCTTTAATTTAAGCCCAAATTTTTAGTTCAGGTCATATTTTTTAATTAGTTTAATTATTTTTTTTAATTAACACATATATATATATATATATATATATAGTTTTTTTAGGGAGCTTTTAAGAAAAGAGAGTTAAGAATTTTGGAGGGAAAGAAATTATTTTTATATTATTAATTAATAGATTATATTTTCTATATTAACGTAATAAATATTAATTTTTATAATTATTTTATTTATATTTTAAAGAAAAATAATTGTAGTAGAAGTTGTTCACTTTACTAATGTGTTTTGTTTTCTTTGGTTAATATTCATTATTTTTAGCATATAATTATAATTATTTTTAATAATTATTTTTTATGTGAATTTTATAGTTAGTTTTACTTTAAAATTGTAATAATTTAAAATTAATATGATTAATGAATGTTTGAGAAAAAGAGCTATAAAGAAGTTATTCCTTTTACATATACTAATTTTATATGTAATTTTTTATTTAAATTTATTTTAAAACCGAATTAATTAGTAATTAATGTTTTAAGATATTGTTACAGTTTACAATATTAATGTATTATTATTTTTATTTTATAAGAATATTATTTTAGAGGAAAATATTTTGAATTAAATTTTTTTGAATATTTTACTTTAAAAGTATTTACATAAAATTATTAATATTTTTTAATATAAAAGTATGTTTAATTAAATTCCATAAATTAACATAATAAATATAAATTTTATAATTATTTGATATTTTAGAGAAGAAATGTTGTAAAAATTTTTCATTTAATTAATGTATTATTTTCTCTGTTAATATTCATTATTTATTTTTTAAAATATAATCATAATTATTTTTATGTAAATTTTGTTATTACTTTTATTTTAAAATTACAAAATTTAAAATTAACATGATTAGTATTTTATGATATCGTTACAGTTTTTAATATTAATAGGTTATTCTATTATATAATTATATGTACGGGTAGGGAGGTCGACCACCACCCTGTCGGCCATTGAATGGCAGAACCAGGCAGCCGAATGCCAATCGGCCACTTGGATCGGCCTATCGTCACTTGTTACCTTTAATCAAGTAATTAGGGGTTAATTAGTTGATTAGGGTGTATTACCTAATACAGTAAGTATGCTGCGAGGCCCATGGGGTCCGGGGCCCATAAATGACAGTCTAAATAGCTAAGGACAAAAGGTAACGTCACTGTTCATTAATTACCCTAGAGATTCGAGCTTGTCCTGACTTGAGCGTTGAAGTGCCTTTTGCAGGTACCAGCCCCCTCCTCAGCGTATCGGATTACTGGGTCGGGAGTCTCGTTCGGCCTTCGGACTACTAGAAGACTTAGTGTGCCCTTCAGACAGGTACATTTGGCGCCCACCGTGGGGCCGAACCGAGACGATCTTAGAGATTAATCGAGCAAGACAATGGCGATAATAAGGAGGACGAACACGGTAGATCAGCAACACGAAGAAGAACATGTCGAGTGGATGAAACCAACCTTTCTGAAACCGTCCGTCTATTGAAACAAGAGATGGAGGCTATGAAACAACAGCGAGAAAAAGATGCTAGGGAGCTTTCGGCCTTGAAAGCTGAGAATGAGGCACTAAGGAATCAAGACACCTCATGGAAACCTACTCAGGTCACCAATACGCAAACTCAAGGGTCGCACCAGTCCCATACGATCCATATATCGGTCCCTCGTGCCTCGGCAGTAGCACTTGAAAAGCACCCTTCGGCCTTACCCACTGTCGGTCGGCCCGCAGATTCGACAACTATCGGCTCACACTGACACCCTTTCACCCCCTCCATAATGCAGCTCTCTCTTTTGGGCAATTGGAAATCTTTACCCATTGATAAATATGATGGTACCACTGATCCTGATGAACATCTTGATGTTTTTCTTACGCAGGTAACCCTGAGTACTACGGATGATGCTGCATTGTGTCGCATTTTCCCCACATCCCTCAAGGGTAGGGCGTTGAGCTGGTTCACTCGGCTACCCCCTAACTCGATCGACTCATTCAATACTCTGTCATCTCAATTCACAGTTCAGTTTGCAACAAGCCGTCCCCATAGCTTGACATCTTTGTCGTTGGTTAGCCTTCGGCAAGATAAGAAAGAATCGCTTCGAACTTTCATGGATCGGTTCAACAAGGCAGCCTTGGAAATTCGAGATCTTAACCCGGCGGTAGCACTTCATCACCTGACGACGGCTTTAAAACCAGGGCCATTCGTCAATAGCCTATGCAAGAAGCCTCCTTCAGATATGAATGATCTGCGCAGGAGAGCGGATAAATATATGCAAATGGAGGAGTTGGCCGAATTTCGAAATCAGGCCCAGACTGACCAGTCGGCCAGGCCCGAGAAGCCAATCGAACAGACATACAGGGGGCGAGGCAAAGAAATAGCTCTTCGGGACCGACCCGTGCGAGGTCCCAAATACTCCAATTACACCCCTCTTAATGCAAGCCGGGCCGCGATACTGGAGCAAGCTTTGGCAGCAGAAGTGTTGGCGGTTCCAAAGAGAGTTTCCACTCCGCCACGCGCCGATACCAGCAAAACCTGCAGGTATCACCGAAATCGCGGACACTCAACTGAAGAGTGTGCTGCCTTAAAAGATAAAATTGAAGATTTGGTCAAGCAAGGCAAGTTGCACAATTTTGTGGATTGGCCAGCTTCATATCGTCCCCGCTCATCGTCCTAGTATCGACACAATGATCGGCATGCGCAGGATCGGTCTGATAGACCTCGGCGCGAGCGAAGTAGGTCGCAAGAAAAGAAGGATGATTCGGCACCTTCACGTCGGAGGGTCATAAACACAATCGCAGGTGGATTTCGGGTGGCGGCTCGACATCTTCTGCCCGAAAGAGACACCTTAGAGCTATTCGTTCGGTCAATAATGTGGATAGGCAACCTCCCCGACGATTACCAACAATAACTTTCACTGACGCTGATTTTCAAGGTATCGATCCTGAGCACGATGATCCAATGGTGATTAGCGTGGAAATTCACAACTGTATAGTAAAGAAAATGCTGGTCCCATATGACGATCCTTTGGTCGGTTTTGCAGGGGAGAGGGTGAACACCAAAGGGTATATTAAGCTTTTCACTCGTTTTTGTTTTGACGAACAGGAAAGCAGGGAGATTCAGATAAAATACATCGTGGTAGACGCTCATACATCTTACAACATTCTCTTGGGACGACCATCGTTGAATATGCTAGGCGCTGTTGTGTCAACTCCGCACCTAGCAATGAAGTTCCCATCTGACAAGGGGAAAATCATCACCATCCACGCCGACCAAAAAGCTGCTCGGGAATGTTATTTTGCTAGCTTGCAAGTAGCTCCAATAGAAAGAAAATCAAAGTCCAAAAGGGTTCATGTTGTCAACTCTTTGGCATCAGTTGAAGAACCAGTTTGGGATCTTGACCCAAGAATGAATGATGAGGAACGTGTAGAGCCGGTAGAGTCAAAAAGAGAGCTACAGATCGGCTCGAATTTGGCTCAAGTCACATACATCGGTGCCGACACATCTGAAGAAGACTGTTCTATCTTGCGCTGGGCGATAATGAAAAACAAAGACCTTTTTGCATGGACACCTTCTGACATGCCCGACATAGACCCCAATATCATGTGTCATAAATTATCAATTTGTGCCGAAGCGAGACTGGTTGCCCAGCGTAAAAGGAAAATGAGAACCGAACGGAAGCAAGCAGTGGAAGCAGAGGTGACCAAGTTGCTAGCAGCGAGATTCATTCGGGAAGTTGACTACACCACTTGGCTAGCAAATGTGGTAATGGTGAAAAAGCCGAACGGAAAATGGAGAATGTGTACTAATTACACTAATCTCAATAAAGCATGTCCCAAGGATGCTTACCCACTCCCGAACATAGATCGGTTAGTTGACGGTGCCTCTGGCCACAGAATCCTCACCTTTCTCGATGCTTATTTGGGGTACAATCAAATCCCCATGCATCCCCGCGACGAAGAAAAAATAGCTTTCATAATTGATTCGGCCAATTATTGCTATCAGGTCATGCCCTTCGGGTTAAAAAATGCAGGTGCAACTTATCAGAGATTGATGAATAAAGTCTTCCGGCACCAAATCGGTCGAAGCATGGAGGTGTATGTTGACGACATGGTTGTTAAATCCCACGACATTGCCCGCCATGTAGTTGATCTTGCTGAAGTATTCCAACAATTGCGCCGGTATGACATGCATTTGAACCTTGAAAAGTGCGTGTTTGGGGTATCAAGTGGAAAATTCCTCGGGTTTATGTTGTCGGCAAGGGGCATAGAAGCCAACCCTGATAAATGCATGGCAATCGTCAACATGGTAAGTCCCAAGAACCTTAAGGAAGTCCAGAAGTTAGCAGGACGCCTTACTGCGCTATCAAGATTCATCCCCTGTTTGGCTGAAGTAGCCAAACCCATTGTAGGATTGTTGAAGAAGATCAAGAAGTTCGAATGGTCTGAGAATTGTGAGGAGGCTTTCAAGACTTTGAAGAAGCGCCTCGGCTCGCCTCCCATTCTTTCCAAGCCCGATCCCGCGATACCAATGGTGGTTTATTTGTGCGTATCAAACGACGCAATCAGCGCTGTTCTGATTCAGGAAAAGGAGGAGCAACAACCTATCTACTTCGTCAGCCGAATGTTACAGGAGGCCGAGACCAGGTATCAGCTTCTGGAGAAGATGGCGCTTGGGCTCATTCATACCGCTCGGCGCCTCAGGCAATATTTTCAGAGCCATCGTGTCATTATCCGAACTGATTGCCCGATAGCCAAGGTGTTGCGAAAGCCAGAACTAGCAGGAAGGATGATGGCGTGGTCTATTGAGCTATCAGAGTTTGATATCAGCTTTGAGCCACGAGGTCCGGTCAAGTCTCAATACTTGGCTGATTTTGTTAATGAATTGCAACCGAAAGGTCGTTTCGAGAATGACGTGTGGACCATGCACGCGGATGGCTTGTCAAACAGTCAAGGCAGTGGCGCAGGTATAATTCTTGAGGGACCGACAGGGGTGACCCTTGAACAGTCTTTACGATTCGTGTTTAAAGCGTCAAACAACCAAGCCGAATACGAGGCACTATTGGCAGGATTGAGACTCGCACAAGAAATCGGGGCTACACGATTGATATGTTGGACCGACTCAAAAGTTGTGTCAGAACAAGTGAATGACAATTTCCAGGTGAAAGATTCAGGCCTGCTGAAATATTATCACTTGTTTCACAGAATGCGCAGCACTTTTGAGGATGTCCAAGTGAAACACGCGCCGAGAGAACATAACGAGAGGGCCAAACAGTTAGCTCGGTTAGCAAGTAGTAATCGAAAACCCGGACAGCTACGAACCACACTTCACCTTAATCTTGCTACTCCAAGTGTAACACCGATCGAATGTATGACGATCGAAGAGCCTACACACACTTGGACAACGGAAATAATAGACTACCTGGAGCTTGGCAAGGAACCATCTGACCATGCGGCTGCCAAAAAACTCCGAACTCAAGCGACCAGGTATTCGGTTGTTGGGGGACAGTTGTATCGCAGGGGTTTCTCGGTGCCTCTTTTGAAATGCATCGATACGCCACAGGCAGATTATGTCTTGAGAGAAGTTCACGAGGGCATATGTGGATCTCATTCGGGAGGGAGGACACTAGCTATGAAAGTGCTTAGAGCAGGTTTTTACTGGCCAACTCTCAAAAGCGATTGCATGTAGTTCGTCAAGCGTTGTCTTTCATGCCAAAAACATGGCAATCTTATCCATGCCTCGGCTGAAGAACTACACAGTATAAGCTCGCCATGGCCGTTTGCAATATGGGGAATGGATATACTCGTACCATTCCCGATAGCTAAAGGCCAATGCAAGTTTTTATTGGTCGTTGTGGATTATTTCACGAAATGGGTCGAGGCCGAACCACTCGCCAGCATCACAGCCGCTAATGTTCAGAAGTTCTTGTGGAAGAACATCATTACTCGTTTCGGCATTCCACATGCTCTCATAACCGACAATGGTTTGCAATTCACCGACCAGAAACTCAATCGATTTATCCAAGATCTCGACATTCAACATAGATTTACATCGGTCGAACATCCGCAGTCCAATGGACAAGCCGAAGCAGCTAATAAGGTGATACTTACTGAATTAATGAAGCGATTGGGAGACGCTAAGGGAGCTTGGGCCGAAGAATTGTTAGAAGTCTTGTGGGCTTATCGGTGCATGCCTCAGTCCACAACTCAAGAAACACCTTTTAGGCTAACATATGGCACTTATGCCATGATCCCTGTTGAAGTCGGGGAACCTTTCTTTCAGCGGCAACATTTTGATGAGACAACCAATGAAGCATCGCTCCGAGCCGAAGTCGATATGATTGACGAAGTACGAACCAAAGCTCAGATGATAGCCGAAGCTTGCAAGCAACGAATGGCTCGTAGATTCAATTCCAATCTCACCAAGAGAAGTTTCAAGGAGGGAGACTTAGTCTGGAGAGTTCTGGGACCGGCAAGACGTAATCCACGGGAAGGCAAGTTGGCAGCAAATTGGGATGGCCCGTTTCGGATCCGACATAGCCTTGATAACGGTGCCTACAAACTTGAAGAGCTTTCTGGCAAGATCATCCCCAGAACATGGAATTCATCTCACTTGAAGACATACTACAGCTAATCGTTGTAATCTGATCATAATGTAATTCTAAGTTGCACTCTTTTCCTTGATCGGTCTTTTCTCCCCTTGTAAAAAAATGAAAAGAGGTTTTGGCCGACAAATTTTTTAACGTGGCACATATCAATAAAGTACACTTCATCTCATTGTTTGTTGTTTCCCTCTTGGAAAATCACGCAAAAGGCTTCCCTCCCAAGTTAATCAACTCGGCCAAGGATGTGCCTCGAAAAATCACGCAAAAGGCTTCCCTCCCGAGTTAATCAACTCGGTCAAGGATGTGCCTCGGAAAATTACGCAAAAGGCTTCCCTCCCGAGTTAATCAACTCGGCAAAGGATGTGCCTCGAAAAATTACGCAAAAGGCTTCCCTCCCGAGTTAATCAACTCGGCCAAGGATGTGCCTCAGAAAATTACGTAAAAGGCTTCCCTCCCGAGTTAATCAACTCGGCCAAGGATGTGCCTCAAAATCACGTAAAAGGCTTCCCTCCCGAGTTAATCAACTCGGCCAAGGATGTGCCTCAGAAAATCACGCAAAAGGCTTCCCTCCCGAGTTGATCAACTCGGCCAAGGATGTGCCTCGGAAAATCACGTAAAAGGCTTCCCTCCCGAGTTGATCAACTCGGCCAAGGATGTGCCTCAAAATCGCGTAAAAGGCTTCCCTCCCGAGTTAATCAACTCGGCCAAGGATGTGCCTCGAAAAATCACGTAAAAGGCTTCCCTCCCGAGTTGATCAACTCGGCCAAGGATGTGCCTCGGAAAATCACGCAATTCCGAGTGATTCCACTCGGTCTTGCTCAAGAAGCAACATAATTCCGAATGACTCCCTCGGTTTTGCTCTTAAGTAGCGTATTTCCGAGAGACCTCCACTCGGTTTTTCCCAAGAATCAATCCAATCCCGAGTGACCTCCACTCGGTTATGCTAGCAAGACAATCCAATCCCGAGTAACCTCCAATCGGAATTGCTAGCAAGACAAGGCAATTCCGAGTGACCTCTACTCGATTTTGCAAGCAAATCAAGGCAAGACCAATTGACCTCCACTCGGTCTTGCCAGTAAATCAAGGCAAATCCGAATGACCTCCACTCGGTCTTGCTCAAAAAGCAAGGCAATTCCGAGTGACCTTTACTCGGTTTTGCCAGCAAATCAAGGCAAGACCGATTGACCTCCACTCGGTCTTGCCACTAAATCAAGGCAAGTCCGAGTGACCTCCACTCGGTCTTACTCAAAAAGCAAGGCAATTCCGAGTGACTCCACTCGATTTTACTAGCAAGACAAGCAATTCCGAGTGACCTCAAATCAGTTTTGCCAGCAAATCAAGGCAAGACCGATTGACCTCCACTCGGTCTTGCCACCAAATCAAGGCAGTCCGAGTGACCTCCACTCGGTCTTGCTCAAAAAGCAAGGCAATTCCGAGTGACTCCACTCGGTTTTGCTAGCAAGACAAGCAATTCCGAGTGACCTCTACTCGGTTTTGCTAGCAAATCAAGGCAAGACAAGACCGATTGACCTCCACTCGGTCTTGCCAGTAAATCAAGGCATGTCCGAGTGACCTCCACTCGGTCTTGCTCAAAAAGAAAGGCAATTCCGAGTGACTCCACTCGGTTTTGTTAGCAAGACAAGCAATTCTGCGTAACCTCTACTCGGTTTTGCTAGCAAGACAAGGCAATTCCGAGGGACTCCACTCGGTCTTGCTCCAGAATACAAGTGTTTCTTTTGATTTTAACAAACAATAATACCGATTCGGCTACTTATTACTTGAGTCTTACGTGCAAATTTGACAAGTACTTCGAATGAAGAAGACGTATTAAAGACACAAGTCAAAACGAGACAATATCATTACATTCCAAAAAAGGAGGCTCTATCGGCCCCCGGCCTACACTTGTTCAAACAAAAGTTAAAAGTTACATAAGACCTATCAAGCACTAAACTACTCTTCCGGAGTTCGGGCTGCATCGGCTTGAATGACAGATTCGGGATTTCCTTTGGCCTCATTCTCAGGTTCCGGGGTTACCTCATCCATGGTGTTTTCCTCGGAAGAGGTTTCGACATCTTTTGCCTGGGGGGCATCCTCTGGCTCTTCCCCATCGGGATTTGCCCCTTCAGGCATATCAGCAAAAGAAATCAATGACCCTTGGTAAAAATCTTGGGTCATATCAAACTCGAAGCCCTCTTCAAATTGGCCGAGGTGCTTGGCTTGCCGAACAACGTGTTTAAACCCGGCTTCATGTTGAGCAACAATCTTCTCTTTCGCCTGCTCCTTTAGGAGGTTGTACTCGGCATGAGCCTCCTCCAGTCGGCGTCGCTCCTTATTAGCTGCTTTTTGAAGGTTCAGGCGAAGAGTATCATTGTCTCGCCGAACAACATCCAATTCGGCCGACAGCTCCCGATTTTTGGCTGTCACTTCTTCATTCACCGCGATAGCTTTGGCGGCAGTCCTCTCGGCCTCCTCTAAACTTTGTTTCAGATGCACCACCTCGCCGATGGGTTCCATGGCTAGGTGATGGGCTAAGGCCAATGAGCGAGTTTGCACCTCGCAGTAGAGTCTCCACTTGGCTCTTGCATCCAAGCTAGCCAAGAACTCCTGCCCGAAAGGAGACACAATGTCAGGCCGAATCATCGTCTCGGCCGACACATCTTCACCAAGAAAGGCACGAGACATTAGCTGAGGTGGCACCACAATCACAGTCCGATTGGGTGATGCCTCGGGCACTGACTTGGCCTTCTTAGCGCGTTCTGGATTTTCCTCAGCGCCTTTCCTTTTAGGACGTTCTCGACTGGTCTCCTTTCCCTTTTTTCCCTTCTTTTTTTTGCGTTCGAGAGAAGGAGGTGCTCGGTCATCATTATCTGGTCGGGGGGTGCGTGCAACTTCCGAAGTGCCTACACCCCCGGCTTGTCTCACTTGCTTCGCCCGAGCAGCAAGCAAGTTGTGAATATTCAGCTCATCGGCGTCGCTGGTAACCATGATTCCTGCAAAAAGGGTTAGGTAAACATCAATAGGAATTTAATTGACAGTCAAAATAGGACAGATAACATATCTATCAGGTCATTCCACCAACGTGAAGATTCAACCAAGTTAATTAAAGACCTAGTCGGCAAGCGCCGACGAAGACAAAGTAATAACTTCAGGTCATTCCGCTATTCGGCCGTCAGCATCTTCTTCGGCACCAAGTCGTAAGGCCGAGGGGAACGAGTCTAGTACAGCGGGAATAGACTTTTATCGTCCTCCCCAAAGAGGAAGCGTTGTCCATTCGGCCTGATAGTCACCTGGAAAAATCCCGCCTTAAAATTCTTATATGACGAGGTAAAACTGTCCAACAGTAGCCGATCACCCACTCGGCTCAAGGAGAGCCACTTCGCCAGTATAGTAGGTCGGGAAGAGTAAAAATATAGAAAAAGGAGTGGAGAAGGCTTGATGTGGATACACTTGCACAAGTGCTTAAAACCTTGCAATTGCGCCCAGCTATTCGAATGCAATTGAGTAGGAGCAACGTTCAACACCTTCAGCACCCCCATGGTAAACTCATCAAACGGCAGCTTTACCTTCAGGTCCCGAACGAGGCAGTCGTACATATAAAATGACTCCATCTTTGCGCCACTTTGATCTAAACAAACAATGTCTAGGTTCGGGAAGGCGTTATTTCGGCAAGACCGAACTCCAATCGGATACGGCTCCTCCTTAGCGTCAAAATTTAAGCATTTTGTATAGTCCAGCAGGTTTGTGATCATAGTTATGTCTCGGTAACGTGAGTAGTAGGAAGTTACCTCCCCATTGACCCACTCGTAATCGGGCACATCAGAGGGACCGTATCGTTGCCGATTCGAGACACGCTTCGTCTTTTCCTGAACCTCTTCACTCTCGCTAGTAGAGGTTTCCCCCGAAGAAGAAGCGCCCTCATTCGGTCCATCGGCATCAATCGGCAGCCGAACGGTACTTCAGTGACTTGACTCGCTGGACGATGTCCCCTCGGATGACGACGACCGAGAGCTGTCGGCCGAAGAGCTCGTAGAAGTATCAACCATGATTATAAAAGCTTACCAATTTCAATTCAATATCTTTTTTGCGTGTAAAAAAAAAATTGTTTTTGGAGTATAAGATAAAAATTTGTCTTATGCAAATCCACTCCACTTCTGGACGATGGAGTTGATTAGAGCTATATCAAGTCATTAACCATGGGAATAGATTCCAGTATCAATTGTAAGAAAAATCAGTTGATAAATTGTTCATGCTGAGACTGTAATGAATATACTATGTCAACTAAGCTACCATTGTTACCTTAGTTTTCTTATTTTCAGTTTCAGAATTTTTGCTTCAAGTGTTAGTTAACTTTTGCACTAGGCACAACAATTTAATACTGCACCATATGGTTCTTAGTTGCAGTGTTGCATGCCATCTTGGTAGTGACTAATGCATTCATCTTAATGATAAATGTATATGATGGCTAAAAGTATTGATTCCAAAATTCGTTAATCTTTATTCTTCCCTGTCTATAATTTTCTTTCCTATTATATTGTTATATATTTCAGAGCAGTTTTTTTTTTTTTTTTTCCTAATATCTTTTATTTCTTGCATCTCTGTAACCTAAACTTCTTGAAAGTTATTAGTTTTTAAATCTTTTTCAAAACTTGAATTTGGTGTTTTAATATGTATCATTGTGAGTGATATGTTGGACTTCTTACAACAGTACTAAATACTATGTGATAAGAGTTCCAGGACTAGGAGGGACAATTAGCTTGTTGGGATTAGTTTACTTTAAGGGTAGAAAATGTTATTAACTGTTACAAGAAATATTTTTTAAAAAAAAAAAAAGTAAATATGGATCTTCTGATTATATTTTTTGTTCATCATTGAAACCATTTCCCCTCTGATTACAAGAGATTTATAAAGTAATATGCCCTTCCCTTATTCTCCTCACTTGAAAAGAATCCTTGCTTATTAATAGGTGCATTTCTAATTTCTATTCTCATGTACTATTAACACTGGCTGAACTTGGATAATCTAAAGGGAAAAATACCAGAAACTTAATAATTTGACCAAACTTGTCTACTTAGTCCCACACCGTTGGGAATTACACATGCATATAGTCTTTGATACATTAAATAACTAGCATCTAGCAACATTGAAACATACTTACCTGGATGGGGTCAATGGATGATCAAGAAGGTCCATGGCCTAGGTTTGTGACCTCCATTGCACTTTGGAGGGGTGCAGGTCTAAGGTCTCCTCAAGTAGGAGAGCCTACCTACATCATAATTTGTGGTAGTGGGGCTTGCGTTCGCGCAGCCCCTTCAATTTTAGTTTTCAATATTTTTTTAAATATTAATTTGAATGCTCTCATATTGTTTTAAAATTTATTTTAATATTAGTTTTGCATTTAAATGATCTTGTATTTAATTTTAAATATGGTATAGTTTAAACATTGGTTTGGTTATATACTATGTTAGTTATTATCGAAGGAGATGATGTCATAATTCAATTTTTATATTTATTTTAATATTAATTTTAAATTTAAATGATCTTGTATTTAATTTTTAAATATGGTATAGTTTAAAGATCGGTTTGATTATATACATTATAATAGTTATGATTGAAGGAAATGATGTCATAATTCAATTTTTATTTGAGTCAATAATTGTATAAGTTGACTTTTTTCTTCTTCATGTATTTGTAAGTTGTAGCAGAAGTAGGGATATTAGCCTTTACTGAGTAGGAAACATCATTTAATTTTATCCAGTTCTGGTTTCTATATGCAAATTTTTAATTGTGAAGGTAAGGGTTGAGTTGTATAATTTTGTTGAAATATTTCTGATAGTATAATCTCATTCCATTATTTAATTTTGTTTAATTATTTTATAAAATTCCTTGTTTCCTCATATTTGATATACATCTTAGTTATTGCAAAAGTCACAATTTTGGTCTCATTTCTTAATAAGCTACATCATAATTGGAAGTGAGCCTGATTTGTGCGGTCTTCTTTAATTTAAGCCCAAATTTTTAGTTCAGGTCATATTTTTTAATTAGTTTAATTAATTTTTTTTAATTAATACACATATATATATATATATATATATATATATATATATATAGTTTTTTTAGGGAGCTTTTAAGAAAAGAGAGTTAAGAATTTTGGAGGGAAAGAAATTATTTTTATATTATTAATTAATAGATTATATTTTCTATATTAACGTAATAAATAATAATTTTTATAATTATTTTATTTATATTTTAAAGAAAAATAATTGTAGTAGAAGTTGTTCACTTTACTAATGTGTTTTGTTTTTTTGGTTAATATTCATTATTTTTAGCATATAATTATAATTATTTTTAATAATTATTTTTTATGTGAATTTTATAGTTAGTTTTACTTTAAAATTGTAATAATTTAAAATTAATGTAATTAATGAATGTTTGAGAAAAAGAGCTATAAAGAAGTTATTCCTTTTACATATACTAATTTTATATGTAGTTTTTTATTTAAATTTATTTTAAAACCGAATTAATTAGTAATTAATGTTTTAAGATATTGTTACAGTTTACAATATTAATGTATTATTACTTTTATTTTATAAGAATATTATTTTAGAGGAAAATATTTTGAATTAATTTTTTTTGAATATTTTACTTTAAAAGTATTTACATAAAATTATTAATATTTTTAATATAAAAGTATGTTTAATTAAATTCCATAAATTAACATAATAAATAATAAATTTTATAATTATTTGATATTTTAGAGAAAAAATGTTGTAAAAGTTTTTCATTTAATTAATGTATTATTTTCTCTATTAATATTCATTATTTATTTTTTAAAATATAATCATAATTATTTTTATGTAAATTTTGTTATTACTTTTATTTTAAAATTACAAAATTTAAAATTAACATGATTAGTATTTTATGATATCGTTACAGTTTTTAATATTAATAGGTTATTCTATTATATAATTATATGTACGGGTAGGGAGGTCGGCCACCACCCTGTCGGCCATTGAATGGCAGAACCAGGCAGCCGAATGCCAATCGGCCACCTGGATCGGTCTATCGTCACTTGTTACCTTTAATCAAGTAATTGGGGGTTAATTAGTTGATTAGGGTGTATTACCTAATACGGTAAGTATGCTGCGAGGCCCATGGGGTCCAGGGCCCATAAATGACAGTATAAATAGCTAAGGACAAAAGGTAACGTCAGTGTTCATTAATTACCCTAGAGATTCGAGCTTGTCCTGACTTGAGCGTTGGAGTGCCTTTTGCAGGTACCAACCCCCTCCTTAGCGTATCGGATTACTGGGTCGGGAGTCTCGTTCGGCCTTCGGACTACTAGAAGACTTAGTGTGCCCTTCAGACAAGTACATTTGGCGCCCACCGTGGGGCCGAACCGAGACGATCTTAGAGATTAATCGAGCAAGACAATGGCGATAACAAGGAGGACGAACACGGTAGATCAGCAACACGAAGAAGAACATGTCGAGTGGATGAAACCAACCTTTCTGAAACCGTCCGTCTATTGAAACAAGAGATGGAGGCTATGAAACAACAACGAGAAAAAGATGCTAGGGAGCTTTCGGCCTTCAAAGCTGAGAATGAGGCACTAAGGAATCAAGACACCTCATGGAAACCTACTCAGGTCACCAATACGCAAACTCAAGGGTCGCACCAGTCCCATACGATCCATACATCGGTCCCTCGTGCCTCGGCAGTAGCACCTGAAAAGAACCCTCCGGCCTTACCCACTGTCGGTCGGCCCGCAGATTTGACAACTATCGGCTCACACTGACACCCTTTCACCCCCTCCATAATGCAGCTCTCTCTTTTGGACAATTGGAAATCTTTACCCATTGATAAATATGATGGTACCACTGATCCTGATGAACATCTTGATGTTTTTCTTACGCAGGTAACCCTGAGTACTACGGATGATGCTGCATTGTGTCGCATTTTCCCCACATCCCTCAAGGGTAGGGCGTTGAGCTGGTTCACTCGGCTACCCCCTAACTCGATCGACTCATTCAATACTCTGTCATCTCAATTCACAGTTCAGTTTGCAACAAGCCGTCCCCATAGCTTGACATCTTTGTCGTTGGTTAGCCTTCGGCAAGATAAGAAAGAATCGCTTCGAACTTTCATGGATCGGTTCAACAAGGCAGCCTTGGAAATCCGAGATCTTAACCCGGCGGTAGCACTTCATCACCTGACGATGGCTTTAAAACCAGGGCCATTCGTCAATAGCCTATGCAAGAAGCCTCCTTCAGATATGAATGATCTGCGCAGGAGAGCAGATAAATATATGCAAATGGAGGAGTTGGCCGAATTTCGAAATCAGGCCCGGGCTGACCAGTCGGCCAGGCCCGAGAAGCCAATCGAACAGATATACAGGGGGCGAGGCAAATAAATAGCTCTTCGGGACCGACCTGTGCGAGGTCCCAAATACTCCAATTACACCCCTCTTAATGCAAGACGGGCCGCGATACTGGAGCAAGCTTTGGCAGCAGAAGTGTTGGCGGTTCCAAAGAGAGCTTCCACTCCGCCACGCGCCGATACCAGCAAAACCTGCAGGTATCACCGAAATCGCGGACACTTAACTGAAGAGTGTGCCGCCTTAAAAGATAAAATTGAAGATTTGGTCAAGCAAGGCAAGTTGCACAATTTTGTGGATCGGCCAGCTTCATATCGTCCCCGCTCATCGTCCCAGTATCGACACAATGATCGGCATGCGCAGGATCGGTCTGATAGACCTCGGCGCGAGCGAAGTAGGTCGCAAGAAAAGAAAGATGATTCGGCACCTTCACGTCGGAGGGTCATAAACACAATCGCAGGTGGATTTGCGGGTGGCGGCTCGACATCTTCTGCCCGAAAGAGACACCTTAGAGTTATTCGTTCGGTCAATAATGTGGATAGGCAACCTCCCCGACGATTACCAACAATAACTTTCACTGACGCTGATTTTCAAGGCATCGATCCTGAGCACGATGATCCAATGGTGATTAGCGTGGAAATTCACAACTGTATAGTAAAGAAAACGCTGGTAGATCAAGGCAGTTCGACAGTTATTTTGTATTGGAATACCTTTAAACAATTGGGTATTTCCGAAAGAGAATTGGTCCCATATGACAATCCTTTGGTCGGTTTTGCAGGGGAGAGGGTGAACACCAAAGGGTATATTAAGCTTTTCACTCGTTTTTGTTTTGACGAACAGGAAAGCAGGGAGATTCAGATAAAATACATCGTGGTAGACGCTCATACATCTTACAACATTCTCTTGGGACGACCATCGTTGAATATGCTAGGCGCTGTTGTGTCAACTCCGCACCTAGCAATGAAGTTCCCATCTAACAAGGGGAAAATCATCACCATCGACGCCGACCAAAAAGCTGCTCGGGAATGTTATTTTGCTAGCTTGCAAGTAGCTCCAATAGAAAGAAAATCAAATTCCAAAAGGGTTCATGTTGTCAACTCTTCGGCATCAGTTGAAGAACCAGTTTGGGATCTTGACCCAAGAATGAATGATGAGGAACGTGTAGAGCCGGTAGAGTCAAAAAGAGAGCTACAGATCGGCTCGAATTCAGCTCAAGTCACATACATCGGTGCCGACACATCTGAAGAAGACTGTTCTATCTTGTGCCGGGCAATAATGAAAAACAAAGACCTTTTTGCATGGACACCTTCTGACATGCCCGGCATAGACCCCAATATCATGTGTCATAAATTATCAATTTGTGCCGAAGCGAGACCGGTTGCCCAACATAAAAGGAAAATGGGAACCGAACGGAAGCAAGCAGTGGAAGCAGAGGTGACCAAGTTGCTAGCAGCGGGATTCATTCGGGAAGTTCACTACACCACTTGGCTAGCAAATGTGGTAATGGTGAAAAAGCCGAACGGAAAATGGAGAATGTGTACTGATTACACTAATCTCAATAAAGCATGTCCCAAGGATGCTTACCCACTCCCGAACATAGATCGGTTAGTTGACGGTGCCTCTGGCCACAGAATCCTCACCTTTCTCGATGCTTATTCGGGGTACAATCAAATCCCCATGCATCCCCGCGACGAAGAAAAAACAGCTTTCATAACTGATTCGACCAATTATTGCTATCAGGTCATGCCCTTCGGGTTAAAAAATGCAGGTGCAACTTATCAGAGATTGATGAATAAAGTCTTCCGGCACCAAATCGGTCGAAGCATGGAGGTGTATGTTGACGACATGGTTGTTAAATCCCACGACATTGCTCGCCATGTAGTTGATCTTGCTGAAGTATTCCAACAATTGCGCCGGTATGACATGCGTTTGAACCCTAAAAAGTGCGTGTTTGGGGTATCAAGTGGAAAATTCCTCGGGTTTATATATGTTGTCGGCAAGGGGCATAGAAGCCAACCCTGATAAATGCATGGCAATCGTCAACATGGTAAGTCCCAAGAACCTTAAGGAAGTCCAGAAGTTAGCAGGACGCCTTACTCCGCTATCAAGATTCATCCCCTGTTTGGTCGAAGTAGCCAAACCCATTGTAGGATTGTTGAAGAAGATCAAGAAGTTCGAATGGTCTGAGAATTGTGAGGAGGCTTTCAAGACTTTGAAGGAGTGCCTCGGCTCGCCACCTATTCTTTCCAAGCCCGATCCCGCGATACCAATGGTGGTTTATTTGTGCGTATCAAACGACGCAATCAGCGCCGTTCTGATTCAGGAAAAGGAGGAGCAACAACCTATCTACTTCGTCAGCCGAATGTTACAGGAGGCCGAGACCAGGTATCAGCTTCTGGAGAAGATGGCACTTGGGCTCATTCATACCGCTCGGCGCCTCAGGCAATATTTTCATAGCCATCGTGTCATTATCCGAACTGATTGCCCGATAGCCAAGGTGTTGCGAAATCCAGAACTAGCAGGACGGATGATGGCGTGGTCTATTGAGCTATCAGAGTTTGATATCAGCTTTGAGCCACGAGGTCCGGTCAAGTCTCAATACTTGGCTGATTTTGTTAATGAATTGCAACCGAAAGGTCGTTTCGAGAATGACGTGTGGACCATGCACGTGGATGGCTCGTCAAACAAGCAAGGCAGTGGTGCAGGTATAATTCTTGAGGGACCGACAGGAGTGACCCTTGAACAGTCTTTACGATTCGCGTTTAAAGCATCAAACAACCAGGCCGAATACGAGGCACTATTGGCAGGATTGAGACTCGCACAAGAAATCGGGGCTACACGATTGATATGTTGGACCGACTCGAAAGTTGTGTCAGAACAAGTGAATGACAATTTCCAGGTGAAAGATTCAGGCCTGCTGAAATATTATCACTTGTTTCACAGAATGCACAGCACTTTTGAGGATGTCCAAGTGAAACACACGCCGAGAGAACATAACGAGAGGGCCGATCAGTTAGCTCGGTTAGCAAGTAGTAATCGGAAACCCGGACAGCTACGAACCACACTTCACCTTAATCTTGCTACTCCAAGTGTAACACCGATCGAATGTATGACGATCGAAGAGCCTACACACACCTGGACAACGGAAATAATAGACTACCTGGAGCTTGGCAAGGAACCATCTGACCATGCGGCTGCCAAAAAACTCCGAACTCAAGCGACCAGGTATTCGGTTGTTAGGGGACAGTTGTATTGCAGAGGTTTCTCGGTGCCTCTTTTGAAATGCATCGATACGGCACATGCGGATTATGTCTTGAGAGAAGTTCACGAGGGCATATGTGGATCTCATTCGGGAGGGAGGACGCTAGCTATGAAAGTGCTTAGAGCAGGTTTTTACTGGCCAACTCTCAAAAGCGATTGCATGCAGTTCGTCAAGCGTTGTCTTTCATGCCAAAAACATGGCAATCTTATCCATGCCTCGGCTGAAGAACTACACAGTATAAGCTCGCCATGGCCGTTTGCAATATGGGGAATGGATATACTCGGACCATTCCCGATAGCTAAAGGCCAATGCAAGTTTTTATTGGTCGCTGTGGATTATTTCACGAAATGGGTCGAGGCCGAACCACTCGCTAGCATCACAGCCACTAATGTTCAGAAGTTCTTGTGGAAGAACATCATTACTCGTTTCGGCATTCCACATGCTCTCATAACCGACAATGGTTTGCAATTCACCGACCAGAAACTCAATCAATTTATCCAAGATCTCGGCATTCAACATAGATTTACATCGGTCGAACATCCGCAGTCCATTGGACAAGCCGAAGCAGCTAATAAGGTGATACTTACTGAATTAAAGAAGCGATTGGGAGACGCTAAGGGAGCTTGGGCCGAAGAATTGTTAGAAGTCCTGTGGGCTTATCGATGCACGCCTCAGTCCACAACTCAAGAAACACCTTTTAGGCTAACATATGGCACCGATGCCATGATCCCTGTTGAAGTTGGGGAACCTTCCTTTCGGCGGCAACATTTTGATGAGACAACCAATGAAGCATCGCTCCGAGCCGAAGTCGATATGATTGACGAAGTACGAACCAAAGCTCAGATCATAGCCGAAGCTTGCAAGCAACGAATGGCTCGTAGATTCAATTCCAATCTCACCAAGAGAAGCTTCAAGGAGGGAGACTTAGTCTGGAGAGTTCTGGGACCGGCAAGACGTAATCCACGGGAAGGCAAGTTGGCAGCAAATTGGGATGGCCCGTTTCGGATCCGACATAGCCTTGATAACGGTGCCTACAAACTTGAAGAGCGTTCTGGCAAGATCATCCCCAAAACATGGAATTCATCTCACTTGAAGACATACTACAACTAATCGTTGTAATCTGATCATAATGTAATTCCAAGTTGCACTCTTTTCCTTGATCGGTCTTTTCTCCCCTTGTAAAAAAGTGAAAAGGGGTTTTGGCCGACAAGGTTTTTAACGAGGCACATATCAATAAAGTACACTTCATCTCATTGTTTGTTGTTGCCCTCTCGGAAAATCACGCAAAAGGCTTCCCTCCCGAGTTAATCAACTCGGCCAAGGATGTGCCTCGGAAAATCACGCAAAAGGCTTCCCTCCCGAGTTAATCCACTCGGTCAAGGATGTGCCTCGGAAAATTACGCAAAAGGCTTCCCTCCCGAGTTAATCAACTCGGCAAAGGATGTGCCTCGGAAAATTACACAAAAGGCTTCCCTCCCGAGTTAATCAACTCGGCCAAGGATGTGCCTCAAAATCATGTAAAAGGCTTCCCTCCCGAGTTAATCAACTCGGCAAAGGATGTGCCTCAGAAAATCACGCAAAAGGCTTCCCTCCCGAGTTGATCAACTCGGCCAAGGATGTGCCTCGAAAAATCACGTAAAAGGCTTCCCTCCCGAGTTGATCAACTCGGCCAAGGATGTGCCTCAAAGTCGCGTAAAAGGCTTCCCTCCCGAGTTAATCAACTCGGCCAAGGACGTGCCTCGGAAAATCAAGTAAAAGGCTTCCCTCCCGAGTTGATCAACTCGGCCAAGGATGTGCCTCGAAAAATCACGCAATTCCGAGTGATTCCACTCGGTCTTGCTCAAGAAGCAACATAATTCCGAATGACTCCCTCGGTTTTGCTCTTAAGTAGCGTATTTCCGAGAGACCTCCACTCGGTTTTTCCCAAGAATCAATCCAATCCCGAGTGACCTCCACTCGGTTATGCTAGCAAGACAATCCAATCCCGAGTAACCTCCAATCGGAATTGCTAGCAAGACAAGGCAATTCCGAGTGACCTCTACTCGGTTTTGCCAGCAAATCAAGGCAAGACCGATTGACCTCCACTCGGTCTTGGCAGTAAATCAAGGCAAGTCCGAGTGACCTCCACTCGGTCTTGCTCAAAAAGCAAGGCAATTCCGAGTGACCTCTACTCGGTTTTTCCAGCAAATCAAGGCAAGACCGATTGACCTCCACTCGGTCTTGCCACCAAATCAAGGCAAGTCCGAGTGACCTCCACTCGGTCTTACTCAAAAAGCAAGGCAATTCCGAGTGACTCCACTCGGTTTTGCTAGCAAGACAAGCAATTCCGAGTGACCTCAACTCGGTTTTGCCAGCAAATCAAGGCAAGACCGATTGACCTCCACTCGGTCTTGCCACCAAATCAAGGCAGTCCGAGTGACCTCCACTCGGTCTTGCTCAAAAAGCAAGGCAATTCCGAGTGACTCCACTTGGTTTTGCTAGCAAGACAAGTAAATCCGATTGACCTCTACTCGGTTTTGCCAGCAAATCAAGGCAAGACAAGACCGATTGACCTCCACTCGGTCTTGCCAGTAAATCAAGGCAAGTCCGAGTGACCTCCACTCGGTCTTGCTCAAAAAGTAAGGCAATTCCGAGTGACTCCACTCGGTTTTGTTAGCAAGACACGAAATTCCGCGTAACCTCTACTCGGTTTTGCTAGCAAGACAAGGCAATTCCGAGGGACTCCACTCGGTCTTGCTCCAGAATACAAGTGTTTCTTTTGATTTTTACAAACAATAATACCGATTCGGCTACTTATTACTTGAGTCTTACGTGCAAATTTGACAAGTACTTCGAATGAAGAAGACGTATTAAAGACACAAGTCAAAACGAGACAATATCATTACATTCTAAAAAAAGAGGCTCTATCGGCCCCCGGTCTACACTTGTTCAAACAAAAGTTAAAAGTTACATAAGACCTATCAAGCACTAAACTACTCTTCCGGAGTTCGGGCTGCATCGGCTTGAATGACAGATTCGGGATTTCCTTCGACCTCATTCTCAGGTTCCAGGTTTCCCTCATCCATGGTGTTTTCCTCGGAAGAGGTTTCGACATCTTCTGCCTGGGGGGCATCCTCTGGCTCTTCCCCATCGGGATTTGCCCCTTCAGGAATATCAGCAAAAGAAATCAATGACCCTTGGTAAAAATCTTGGGTCATATCAAACTCGAAGCCCTCTTCAAATTGGCCGAAGTGCTTGGCTTGCCGAACAACGTGTTTAAACCCGGCTTCATGTTGAGCAACAATCTTCTCTTTCGCCTGCTCCTTTAGGCGGTTGTACTCGGCATGAGCCTCCTCCAGTCGGCGTCGCTCCTTATTAGCTGCTTTTTGAAGGTTCAGGCGAAGAGTATCATTGTCTCGCCGAACAGCATCCAATTCGACCGACAGCTCCCGATTTTTTGGCTGTCACTTCTTCATTCACCGCGATAGCTTTGGCGGCAGTCCTCTCGGCCTCCTCTAAACTTTGTTTCAGATGCACCACCTCGCCGATGGGTTCCATTGCTAGGTGATAGGCTAAGGCCAATGAGCGAGTTTGCACCTCGCAGTAGAGTCTCCACTTGGCTCTTGCATCCAGGCTAGCCAAGAACTCCTGCCCGAAAGGAGACACAATGTCAGGCCGAATCATCGTCTCGGCCGACACATCTTCACCAAGAAAGGCACGAGACATTAGCTGAGGTGGCACCACAATCACAGTCCGATTGGGTGATGCCTCGGGCACTGACTTGGCCTTCTTAGCGCGTTCTGGATTTTCCTCAGCGCCTTTCCTTTTAGGACGTTCTCGACTGGTCTCCTTTCCCTTTTTTCCCTTCATTTTTTTGCGTTCGGGAGAAGGAGGCGCTCGGTCATCATTATCTGGTCGGGGGGTGCGTGCAACTTCCGAAGTGCCTACACCCCCGGCTTGTCTCACTTGCTTCGCCCGAGCAGCAAGCAAGTTGCGAATATTCAGCTCATCGGCGCCGCTGGTAACCATGATTCCTGCAAAAAGGGTTAGGTAAACATCAATAGGAATTTAATTGACAGTCGAAATAGGACAGATAACATACCTATCAGGTCATTCCACCAACGTGAAGATTCAACCAAGTTAATTAAAGACCTAGTCGGCAAGCGCCAAGGAAGACGAAGTAATAACTTCAGGTCATTCCGCTCTTCGTCCGTCAGCATCTTCTTCGGCACCACGTCGTAAGGCCGAGGGGCACGAGTCCAGTACAGCGGGAATAGACTTTTATCATCCTCCCCAAAGAAGAAGAGCCGTCCATTCGGCCTGATAGTCACTCGGAAAAATCCCGCCTTAAAATTCTTATATGACGAGGTAAAACTGTCAAACAGTAGCCGATCACCCACTTGGTTCAAGGAGAGCCACTTCTCCAGTATAGTAGGTCGGGAAGAGTAAAAATATAGAAAAAGGAGTGGAGAAGGCTTGATGTGGATACACTTGCACAAGTGCTTAAAACCTTGCAATTGCGCCCAGCTATTCGGATGCAATTGAGTAGGAGCAACGTTCAACACCTTCAGCACCCCCATGGTAAACTCATCAAACGGCAGCTTTAACTTTAGGTCCCGAACGAGGCAGTCGTACATATAAAATGACTCCATCTTTGTGCCACTTTGATCTAAACAAACAATGTCTGGGTTCGGGAAGGCGTTATTTCGGCAAGACCGAACTCCAATCGGATACGGCTCCTCCTTAGCGTCAAAATTTAAGCATTTTGTATAGTCCAACAGGTTTGTGATCATAGTTATGTCTCGGTAACGTGAGTAGTAGGAAGTTACCTCCCCATTGACCCACTCGTAACCGGGCACATCAGAGGGACCGTATCGTTTCCGATTCGAGACACGCTTCGTCTTTTCCTGAACCTCTTCACTCCCGCTAGTAGAGGTTTCCCCCGAAGAAGAAGCGCCCTCATTCGGTCCATCGGCATCAATCGGCAGCCGAATGGTACTTCGATGACTTGACTCGCTGGACGATGTCCCCTCGGATGACGACGACCGAGAGCTGTCGGCCGAAGAGCTCGTAGAAGTATCAACCATGATTATAAAAGCTTACCAATTTCTTTGCAGAACAATTCCTAGTCAGATCGGCTTCGGAGATCTTCGGCTACCCCAATTCGGTTGAGAGCAATACGTGCGAATGGCCCTACCACTCACCTATTTACAGGCTCATCAAATGGGCGGGAAAATGCAACTTTTGAATTTGTGTAACCGTTCAATTCACACGATCCAACGGTTACAAATGTGCAACCGTTCACCTTACCAGAGCCACTATCTCCATTTTACCCTTAAAGAAAGCTCCATCTTTCTTCAAGGCTGGGGGGCAGTGTACGGGTAGGGAGGTCGGCCACCACCCTGTCGGCCATTGAATGGCAGAACCAGGCAGCCGAATGCCAATCGGCCACCTGGATCGGCCTATCGTCACTTGTTACCTTTAATCAAGTAATTAGGGGTTAATTAGTTGATTAGGGTGTATTACCTAATACGGTAAGTATGCTGCGAGGCCCATGGGGTCCGGGGCCCATAAATGACAGTATAAATAGCTCAGGACAAAAGGTAACGTCACTGTTCATTAATTACCCTAGAGATTCGAGCTTGTCCTGACTTGAGCGTTGGAGTGCCTTTTGCAGGTACCAACCCCCTCCTCAGCGTATCGGATTACTGGGTCAGGAGTCTCGTTCGGCCTTTGGACTACTAGAAGACTTAGTGTGCCCTTCAGACAGGTACATTATATAAACAATAAAATTTTATTTTTATTTTTTAAAACTTGTATATATAAATATGGTGGAGGGAAGTTTTGGAAGAAAATATTTACTGCTTTATATATACTAGTCAATGCACATAGATTTACTTTCATTTCATCACTATTCTTTTCATTTTGTTGATGATCTTAATATATTTCAGTTTTATCTAATTGTTTTTGTTAATTTTATTTTATTTATTGGAATTTACATAGCCATCAAATAATAAATTCATTCATTTTCTTTTATTTAAAAACCATTAAAATTAACGATAACAATCAAATTTTATACATAATTAAATGTCACACATACTTCTAACTCTTGCAACATAAAGTTAATACTCTTTTAATATATAGAAAAACAAATCCTCATATGGAAGAAGAAAGAAAGAAATTTAGATCAGTTGAAAATAAAAATACAAATCAAATAATTACTATTAATTTCACCTATAATACACTTTCTCATCTCATGTCACTTGTTGGTTCAAAAGTTCAACTCCTTCTTCTTCTTCTTTAATTTTTCTATATTTTTTTTAATATAATATGTGAAAAATTTGTTAGTCATTAGTATTAATTATATATAATTCATTTTTATAAATTGATTGATTTCTGAATTAGTTATAGTCTAAAATTGAAGATGATTTTTTCCTTTTTCTTTTGATCTTTTTAATATATATTTTGTAATGACCCGTCAGGTCTCACACTATCTATAGCGTCCAGATACAAGTATAAAATAAAATATCACTACTAAACAATTATATATAAAATGAGAATACACAACTAAAAGGTCCCATAATATATATAACGGAAAGTAGGGAATAATACTCTATACAACAACTAGGTAGTCAAAAGCTACCAATCAACTAAATACAACGTCAGCCCTCCTCCTGAGTCCCAACCAAAAAGAAGCTCACCCAGTCCAGCAGAGCATCTAATCCTGATTTGCTCACATACCAAGGTATGGTCATTGCAGTCCCAACCACAAGGGAAATGTTAGGGTAAGCTCACAACATTATTTTATTAAATATTAGAAATGGTAAAAAAAATGTACAAAATTATTGAAAAAATTAAAATTATAGAACATGATATTTTTGAAAGACGCATAACAACCAAAATTTAAATGTAGGTCATTAAAAATTGTCAATTTAAGCTTGTTGACTTAAATTTCCTTGATTGTAAGGATATTTTTTCATGGAGTGACCTACATTCCTACATAGAGAACATCTTTTTGGTTGTCTTGGTTCAACCTTATCCATTTCAGTGCGTATTTTGGATGACTTTGGACGATGTTTTTTATTTTTAATCTTTTCCGGATTTGGTATGATTTGTGGTTCTTCACATCTGGCCAATAAGATTTGTTGGGCAGTTCACCTAATAATTCGCTATACACATTTGAAACATACTCTAATATGTATATCTGATCTATGTAAGATTTGTAATTGTTGTGAATATGCTTACATGCAATAGCAACATGGGAGCATGACATGTGTAGCTTCTGGAATTTCCCACAATTACACCACTTGTCATGTAGTCTAACCATGAAATTTCCAGTCGGTCGCGTTTCCCTTGGGTTAATGGTCTCTTACAATAAAAAAACATGTACTACGACGATCAAATTCGAGGACATGATGGCTAATCGATTCTGCATCTCTCGTGGCCTTATTGATTATTTCCGTATAAACTTGGACAACCCTAAGTTTAACATTGACTTCCTTTCCACTTTGGATAAATAAGGCATTACATCTCTTATAAGTCGACATGATAATTGTAGAAATTGGCAAATTTTTTATTTTTTCTAAGAATGGAATTTGTTGCCTCTGCTAAGTTGGTAGTCATGTGTTCCCATTGTCGGCCACCGTCCTATGCAAAAGTTCATTGTTCTTTTGGTATAGTGTTGAGCTATTCAATTACACCTTCGATTTCTAGTTCACTCCTTAATGTGTTGTAGTAGTAATTGAATCTTAGCTCAGTCATCCCATAAGCTGTGAAAATAGATGAGCAAAAAATGAACAATTTAGTATTGTTGAAATATGGTCAAACAAATAAAAATAATTAATGATAAGTTTGAAATAAAAAAAATTACATACCCATGTTGATGATTAATTTTGTTCTTTTTGCATTCTTGAAATGTCTCATGAAATTTTGGGCAATATGGCAAATACAAAACACATGCACTGAATTCTCCGATGTCCAACCACTACCTTGTCTAGTGTAGGCATTTTTTATGGACTCATGCCTGTCAGAAATTAAGCAAAGGTCATCTTGAGGGCAAACATGTCTTTTGACGTAATGTAGAAAGAAAAACTATGCATTTACTGTTTCACCCTCAACAATTGCAAAGGTAATTGGAAAGATTTTGTTGTTATCGTCTTGAGCCACAACCACGAGGAGAGTTCCTTTTTATTTTTCATACAAGAATGTGCCATCAACTTGAACAATGGGTGATGAGTCATTATTTTCTCTTATTTATTTATTTATCTTTCTGTACTTATTTTAATTGTTGATTTGAACTTAACCGCTTATTAATTGTACAATTTTACTGTTTGGACATCATTGGGCCAATAATTTGAATTTTAATTAATTCTGATTCACTTGGTCTAATTTTTGTTTATCAATTATTTTCAGGTTAATTGTGGAGCATTTTTGGGCTTGGATATTATTTTTGGACTTCAAGAGATAAATGCCACTCAGCACCACTTCACCACATCAACACCATATCAACATTTTATTTTATTTTATTTTTCGTTTATTTCATTGTAAATTCGGGTCAAACTTGGATTGGGGCCCATTTTGACTTTTCTAGGGTTTTTAGGGCCTAGAGTAGGGACCATGCAACCACCATCTGATGTGACCACGTTTTGAGAGCTGCTTCCCTGTATTTTTACGTTTTGCTTCTTCATTTATGTTTTTCTTCCACTTCTTCCTGGTTGCATCTAAACTGCATATTTTACATTTGAATGAAGATAGACATTTCATTTTCTTCTCTTCTACCTTGTTGTATTTGCATTTTCATTTTAATGGAAGGCTAAAACCTTTGGGGTTGGCTCCTTGAGCAGATTGTAATCTCCATTTGAGGTCTTATTCGTATATGCATTTTTGTTACGCTTGCTTCTTCTTCATTGAACCTAAAACCTTTGGGGTTGGCTCCTTGAGCAGATTGTAATCTCCATTTGAGGTCTTATTCGTATATGCATTTTTGTTACGCTTGCTTCTTCTTCATTGAACCTCTGCATTGAAACGCTTTCAGCACCTATTCATGCTTAATGAATCTGGGTTGCTGCATATATAAGGCCACATTTTGCTTAATCTTGTGGGGAGGTTTAATGTTGTATACGTTTGCTTAATTCGTGTAGGGAAATCTTGAGTTAATCTTCGCTTAGTTGGTTAACTCGGATGGAAAAAGGATTAAGTTGTGAACAAAGAAATCGTTTGAGAACCAGGGATAAGAGAGTTACAATCTTAACAAGGAGCCAATCGGTTTTGCTTGCTGTGCTACTTTGCATTTTATTGTGTTTTAACGTTGATTCTGAACAAAACTCCCCCCTTCGTGTTTGAACCTTTGACAAAGACAAATGGTCCTTGGGAGATGACCTAGGAAAGCTTCCTAGTATTACATTTAAGTATTTTTATTTGACTGGGTACGGCCTCGATCAATGGGCTTGTAGTATTTGAACCCATGGATACAAGGTTTAAATGTCCAAAATACTCAATGAAATTGAACACAATCATGAACCATCTTACCTTGTTGGTTGTATAGTGGCCTTGTTTACTTTTCAACAACAAATCCATTAAGAAATATTGTCATGGCATTGAGAAACTTGAGTAAATCATGGTAAGATTATTCCTAAATGCCATATAAGTCTTCAATTGCCTTTTGCTTTGCCATACATGCTTTGCGGTATGAGATTGTGTACCTTTCAACACTTTTGATGTGTGATATTATTGTTGGAATTGAAATTGATAGACCATTCTCCACTAATGCAAGAATACTTTGGCTAATATATACATAGCCAAGGTTGACATGATCTTGTGTGATAATAAGGGATGAACAAGAATGTTCACCTAATAGCTTACAAACCTCCCATTTTTGGCTTTTGTTAATGAAAGCCGCTCTGCACCTCCAATCGCATCCAGCGTTAACACATCATGCAACAATTAATGTTGGTGAAAATTTCTCCACCCTGTAATACAAACCTGTCTTTATATGGTGCGCGTTTAAAACATGTTGGACTTCCTCCTTTATATCGAAATTCATGCATTAAAATAGGGTGTTAGAAGCATACTCGACGTCAACATGGTCAAGTGCATGGCTATACTCTTGGTCGGCGAAATCTGTTTGTAAATCAACATTATGCATGTGTCAATAAGTTGGTTTTGATAATAAAAAGGTTGGTTTTCATAGGTAGAAGGTTGGTTTTCATATGAAGAAGGTTGGTTTTCATAGGAAGGTGGAAGATTGTTATTTATTGGTGTGAGATCCGCATATAGTTGAGCAGAAGTAAGAATTTTATGACTACAAACCATTTGAATCATACCATGAATGTCTTCATCGCCGATAAGCTTGATAGCTCAGAAATTAAGCATTCCTCCACTTACCACTTATGGATATTAGAAGTAAAGTTGATCAACTGAATATGGTTATGGTAAGTTAAGTCTTCTTTGGATCTTGGCTTTTAACGCATCAAGTGTGATACGTGGATTAATTGAGAAAAATATTTGGTTAGAGGATACAAAAGTATCCCCTTCGTTTGTTTGAGTGATTTCACCATTGAAGAAGACCAACACACGGAAAGAAGAAGAAGACATTGTTGTAGACAAAGAGTTTATATATCTGGATTTGAAAACAAGAATACTTGGCTCAATTGCACTCTACATTTGAACCCAAGAATGATCTCATTTAAATAGAAGGTGGAGATAGGGTCCAATCAATGACACTCATCACTAAAGGTATTGGATTCCTGACGCACATGCATTAATGACACTCATGACTAAAGTATTAGATTCCTGATGCGCGTAAATCAATGACACTCTACATCAATAACATTTTGAATCAATGACACTCTGCATCAATGACACTATGACTCAGTGACACTCATGACTAAAACATTAGATTCTTGACGCGCCTAAATCAATACACTCTAAATCAATGACTTTCTAAATCAATGACACTCTATATCAATGACACTCTACATCAATGACACTCATGACCAAAACATTAGATTCCTAACGCGTGTAAATATATTATTCTTTATATTTTATTTGTGAATTTTAAATTAAATTATCTCTATTTTGTAAATAATTTTTTTTAATAAAATAAATAAGTTTTAACATTATCTTTACTTTTAACATAAATTTAAAAATATTATACAATTTTTAAATTTTATATATAATATAATATTAATTATTTCAAAATAAAAATATATAATTTAATTATGAAAAATCATTTCTAAATTCTGAAAATTAAAATAAATAAAAACTTTTTAAAAATTTAAAAATCAGAAAATGCAAAAAAAAAAAAAATTGACCCATGAGAAATTGGTTACTAGGTAATCGATTTCTCAATGGGATTTTGAAATTTTTTTTCAAAGTTCATTGAGAAATTGGTTACTCAGTAATCGATTTCTCACGTTGGCTCGAAAGTGAGTTATTTAGATAAATAAAAACAAGTCTAGGTTATTTAAGTAAATAAAACAAATATATTTAAAAAAAGTCTAATTCATAAAGAGGCAATATTTTAGTATTTTGTTATACTATTTAATTAAACAAAGAAATGAATAACTAGACAACGGTCGGCATGACCCACTCATTTCAAATTCGGCAATTTGCAACCCACAAATTACCATTCCGTCACTGCATATAATAAGGTAATAACATTCTTCTCTCTTCAATTCTTCACATTTTCCTTTCACCCCATTTTGATCTTTCCCCAGTTTCTAATTCGTCTGACAAACCTCGATTTGTCCTTTTCTTTCTTCAATTTGTGTTTCATTTCACCTTTATTTATGCATAACATCACGGAAAGGGTTGTAAACTTAGGGTTTTGACTTAACCCCCAGGAACCAATTTTCCAATTTCAACATTTGTAGATTGATCTGCTTTATCTTTTGAATTTAAAGATAGAAATTTTCTTCTGTGTCAAAGGCCATGTTCTTTTGATCTGTTATTTCATCCATCTAGTTTGGGAGTATTTAGAACATGGGTATGAAGTTGCATAGAAGAATAATTTTTTGAAATCTACCGTTAGTTTTTTCTACACTACCTATATTAACAAGATGCATATACTTTTCAGTAGCTTATCTCATTAGAATTTTACAGTTAAGCGTGCTTAACTTGGAGTAATTTAGGGATGAGTGACCTTTTGGGAAGTTTTCCAAAAAGTGTGCGAGTAAGGACAAAAAATGCTGAAAAGTAAAGTGTCGTGAAATAGAGCCCTTGAGAGGTCAAATATGAGGGGTGTGGAATTAATAAATTTATTAAAATTAAAACGAAACTTTTTGACGCATTTATTTGTCAAAATCACAAAAAGATTTTCAAACAATACTGACAAATATATTCGTTAAAAATTTCTGATGGATTATGTCTGTCAAAATTTTGTGTTTTTCTTGTAATGTCCATGGATGGTCCTCCATCACCTGGTGTCTACAACTACCCCTCTTTGTTTGGCCTTTTGATAGCCAGAAAATACGATTGCATTTTCCAAAGGCAAGTAAATACGTAGACGTTTTGTTTGGGTATTTAGCTTCCCATCTCCATGGGGATCATTGGGGAAAGAGTATTCTTTGCGACCTCTCCAAGCTAATACCGGTGTTGATACTCGACAAGATCTACTAATGTCTTACAGTTGAGCGAATGAGTTCATCTTTATCGAGCTTCTCCAAGCTTGTTGAGAGGTGTTGATGAGTTCATCTTTTTCGAGCATCTCCAAGCTCAGTGAGTATGTTGTGCTGACCTTTCCAGGTTTCTTGAGTGTTGTTGAATCAGCCTCTCCAAGCTGAATGAAGATTGGTGGTTTCATGTTGATCGAGAGTATTCTTGAGCTCAACCTCCCTCCCTAGGTTGGATGGGGATCGATGGTTCCATGTTGACTAATGGTATTTTTCTAAGTACAACCTCCTCAAGCTGGACGAGAATTAGCGGTTCCATGCCAACCAAAGGTATTTTCTAAGCACAACCTCCTTAGGTTGGACAGGTATTAGTAGTTCCTCGCCAACCGAAGGTATTTTTTGAGCAAAGCCTCCTCAAGCTGGACAAATATTAGTAGTTCCTCGTCGACTGAAGGTATTTTCTTAGCATAGCCTCCTCAGATTGGACAGGTATTAGCAATTCCTTGCCAACTGATTATGGGGAATTGAGTATTCTTCGTAGCCTTTCCAGGTTGGTGAGTATTGCCATGCCTTTTCAGGCCTTGAAAGGTTTCCTTAACCTGATTGCCTTTTAACTTAGGTAAGGATTGTCTTTTGAAGACATAGATAGCTTGTCAAAAGTGCCCCTATGTTGATGGGCGGGAGATCATCCTTTCGGTGGGGTGATCATAATTATGCTATGTTATTTCTTTACTAGGGAATTAGAGAGAATAATTGATGATGCCTTCGTAAGCTTTGTTGTTGGCTTATTGCTAGGCGGGAATGTTGATGTGAAGATGTGATACTTCTGATGTGAAGAGGGGATACTTCTGATGCCCCTGGTTTTGACTATTTCACCTTTATCTAGGCAGTTATCCAATGGGGATTGTATAGTGAAGTTAGCGGAAAATCACATAGAAGGGGGGTTGAATATGTGTGTGTGTGAACAAAGGTATTTAAAAAAAACATTTTCGCTATAGTAGCTTTCTTCGTCCAGTGCACTTTTGAATATTAGACGGTTATGAAGATTTTCTTAATAGAGTATTATTACGTCTGAAAAATGTATCGTCTGCTGTAGAAAAATATAGTAGTAATGATTAAGATTGCTTGTATTTTCCCTTTTTAAGATAGTTTCGTTTAAGTATAAGAAGTCGATGAAACTTCCAGTGTAACAAGTTTATCAAGCTGACTTATAGTCTTCGTTTAATAATAGTTTTATGAATAAATAAACTTGGAACGAAATTTTTCACAAAGGTTTAATCAGTAATGAATATTTGCGTCTAAGTAAATGAAGGGAACAATCAATTTATACTGGTTCGCTCATCTGAGCTACGTCTAGTCTCCTTCAATAGAAGGGTTCCACTATATATATATATGAAATTAAGCACAATGAGTATTGTCGTCCACTCCTGGACTTGAGTATTCTCGACCACTCCTGGCCTGAGTATTCTCGACCACTCCTGGCCCGAGTATTCTCGACCACTCCTGCCTCGCCAGCTTCACTCACCAGCGCTAGTATTCTTACACCACTTCTGGTCCAAGTATTCTCGACCACTTCTGGCCTGTCGGCTTCACTCACCAACCCTAGTATTCTTAAACCACTTCTGGTTCTCCAAGTATTCTCGACCGTTCCTGGCCCGTCGACTTCTCTCACCAATGCTAGTATTTTCTTATCAGCCACTTCTAGCTAGCAGTGATTATTTTTTGACAAGCCCCTCCGGACTTTACAAGTATTCTTTCCCTAGCCTCTTTAGGCTTTACTACATTAGTTGAGTAGGTTGGGTTTGAGTGTTTACATAACTCTCACTGAGAGGATTGGGAATTTCTACACTCACTAAGGTTTGCTACCTTAGTCTTATAGAGACTCGTGTTTGAGTGTTTGGGTTACTCTCACGGAGAGCATACATAGGTGTACAACACTCACTAAGGTTTTTTTCATAACTAAAATTTTGAACACCTTAGTTTACAGAGATAAAACTACAATATTATATTGTACATATGACTATAAGTGCTCATCTCTGGTCTCTCTGTTTCATGGGCTTGCTATCATTTTTTTCTTAAGTAAATAGCCCTTGGGTAAAGCCTGTGATTATTCTTTCATTGCTTCTCGCCAAGCCACTTCTTGTTTGATGATATTGCATATTTAGAGGTTTAGAGAGTGAGTACCTCGGCACCCTTAGTTGTTGAGCTCTCAAACTTTTTCTTATTTTTCTTATATGTTGGATTTTTTTGCTTGCAGGTATAATGGGGAGAAGCAAATGGCGCGAGCTGAAGGCCCGCTATAATGTGGCCGAGATCGAGGTTCCCGAGGTCGGCGAAAAGGAGGTTGCTCCTCTTGAAACCCGAAGAAAAAGAAAGAGGGGAGAGAAGGAGGTCGGGGGGACCTCTGCCCCTCAAGATGCTAAAGAGGTGACTTCGAAGGCTGTTGATGCCGACGTAGTCGACCTAACTAGAAGTCCTCCTCCTGAGGGATCATCCCGAGCTACTGTGGAGGAGGTCGCTCGTGAGGCGCAGGTTTGTATTTTTTCTTCTTATGGTTTTTCTTACACATTGTGTGATTTTCTTGTTTAATAACTTGGAGAATTTTCGTGCTTTTTGTAGGCAAGGCCTGTGCCAGTTGCCGTAGAGGTGCGGGTGGAGCCGAGCTCAGAGGCGCCAGGGTTGAATGCCTCAACCGCTGAGTAGGCGGCTCCCTCTTCAAATCCTGCCGAGGCCCGCAGAGAGGGGCTGAGCTCTAGGGCACCGACATCGACCCCTGTAGCAGCTGTACCGCCTCTGCCTCTGCTAGGGGCCGCAAAGGGGTAGTGCATCATACAATGCTTCGATGTTACTCGCCCCCTGGCGAGGTTGGATCATGTGAGCATGTCATCTGATGTGGACTCGATGTGGAGTTCAGGGATGACTGCTGAGGCCTTCTACCCGCGAGGTTTGCTCCACTCGGCCGACAAGGCAATTATTGAGAAGGTCGGGGCAGTGGAGGGCTTGGACTCTGCGAAGGTCTTCATGTAGAGATCGATTACCATCTTCGACCATTGGAGGTGCAAGTGGTCGAAGTTGCAGGGGGAGCTCGAGAGTGCCAAGAGCCGAGTTCAGCCTTTAAAAGAGGAGAACAAGGCCTTAGAGGCCGAGTTGCAAGCCACAAGGAGGGATCTTGCGAGAACTCAGAAGTCTTTGGAGATTGCTCTGAAGGCTAATGAAGTTTATGCTACCCAAGTGGGCGAGCTGTAGGAGGTCGCTAAATTTGCTCGAGGCAGCTGAGAGGCGCCTCTGCGATAAGGTACTGCTGCCTGGCAAGGAGGAGGAGGTCGTAGCTCTGAGGGCGGACCTTGATTAGGTGGCCGCGGCTAAGGCGGGGCTGGAGAGGAGGCTCGTCGAGATCGAGCGAGCTATTTTGATGGAGCATAAAAAGGGCTTTGTCAAGGCAGCTCGTCAAGCAAGGTTGCTTGCACCTAGGGTCGACCTTTCTGCTATGCATGTGAAGAAAGAGGTGCGAGCTGGGCGGCTGGTGAAGGAAGACAACCTCCTTGATAGCTCGAGTGAGAATACCACTGCCTAAGCCGCTGTTTTTGTAATAACATAGTTTATTTTTCTATTTTTCTCGCTTTCTGAACTTGGATTTTGTGTTGAAGAACTCGTTTATGTATATAATTTTCTTTTTTCATTTGCGGTTTTTGTCTTGCTTTTCTGATGATCCTCGTTTTGGTAAGGTTCGCATTCGACCTTGGTTTTAGGTTAAAGTAGTTCGCTCCAAGGTTCGAATTCGACCTTGGCTTAGCATAATGTGATTCACACCAAGGTTCGAATTCGACCTTGGTCTGTCATAATGTAATTCGTACCAAGGTTCAAATTCGACCCTAGCTTGACGTAAATTAGTTTGTACCAAGGTTTGAGTTCGACCTTGGCTATTCGTAAAGTAATTCGCACCAAGGTTTGAATTCGACCTTGGCTTATCGTAAAGTAATTCGCGCCGAGGTTCAAATTCGACCTTGGCTTAACATAAAGTAATTCGCACTAAGGTTCGAATTCGACCTTGGCTTAACATAGAGTAATTTGCATCAATGTTCAAATTCGACCTTAGCTTAACATAGAGTAATTCGTACCAAGGTTCGAACTCAACCCTGGCTTAGCGTAAAGTAATTTGTACCAAGGTTCGAATTCGACCTTAGCTTAACATAGAGTAATTTGCACCGAAGTTCGAACTCGACCTTGGCTTAGCGTAAAGTAATTTACACCAAGGTTCGAATTCGACCTTAGCTTAATAGGGTATAATTTGTTCCAAAGCGGTGTAAAATTGAGAAGTGTTGGGTGGAATGAATCCTTTTATTGATATTGTGGGTATGCCTCGTTAAAAACCCTCTCAGCCAAAACCCATTTTTCTATTTTTTGGGACAAAAGACTGAGTCGGGAAAAGAGTGCACAACCCATTTGTACATTTTCAGCTAAAGTAAAACTTGAGATGCATGGCATTCCAAGTTCGTGGGATGGCTTTGCCGCTGAGCTCCTCTAGTCGGTACGCCCCATTTTCTAAATCTTCTGTGATTCGAAATGGGCCATCCCAGTTAGGCGTGAGCTTCCCTTATGACAAGTCTCTTCGTGCTTCTCCTAGTAGTCGCCATACCAGGTCGCCGACCCGGAAAGAGCGAGGTCGGACTCGTGTGTTATATCTTCTGGAAGCTCAGAGTTTGCAGGCTTCTTCATGGATCCGAGCTTCCTCTCTAAGCTCGTTAATCAGGTCGAGGTTGACCGCCACTTCTTGAGTGTTTTGCTCATTGTCGAAGGCACAACGTCGATGAGACGTCTCGCTGACCTCCACGGAGATCATGGCATCGGCTCTGAAGGTCAGCTTGTAAGGCGTTTCCTGCGTTGTTGACTGGGGGGTACAGTGGTATGCCCAGAGGATGCTAGGGAGCTCGTCGACCCATTGTCTCTTGGCGCTTCCTAGCCGCTTCTTGAGTTCTCGGAGTATTACTTTGTTCGTGGCTTCGGCTTGGCCATTGGTTTGGGGAGGCTCCACCGAGGTTGGGAGATGTTTGATTCCGAGCTCTTGGAGAAAGTCTACGAAGCTCTATGAGATGAACTGTCTTCCGTTATTGGTGACGAGAGAATGCGGGATGCCAAACCTGCAGATGATGTTTTTCCATGTGAATTTCTAGACATTCTCAGCAGTGACCTTGGCAAGTGAACACGCCTCGATCCACTTGGTGAAGTAGTCGATTGCCACTAGGAGGAATTTAAGTTGACCCTTTGCAGGAGGAAATGGTCCGAGGATGTCCATTCCCCACTAGGCGAAAGGCCACGGTGACATCATCTGGTGGACATGTTCAGGTGGTTGCCGATGTACGTTGCCGAACTGTTGACATTCCTTACACCTTTATACGTAAGCTTGGCAATCTGACTTCAGTGTGGGCCAGTAGTACCCAGCCTGGAGTACCTTGGTCGCCATCGAGAGGGCCCCATAATGCATTCCACAGATCCCCCGGTGGATCTCCTCGATGACATAGGTGGTCTGGAACTCTGCTAAGCATTTCAACAGAGGAGTGGAGATGCCACATTTGAACAGTTTGTCGCCAATGATGATGAATTTGGCTGACCTCACCCTCATCTTCCGAGCTTCGTCTTTATCTTCGAGTAGAGTTCCTTCCTTTAAGTAGTTCCAAATACCTGTCATCCATCCTCATTCTACGTTGTCACTGGCATTGACAACCTTGTCATCTAGGCTGGGCAAGTTCAAAGTCTCCTGTATGATGGTCCAATATTTCCCGGGGCGTTTTGTATTGGCGAGCTTGGACAAGAGATCGACTCTGTCATTCTACTCCCGAGGCACATGGTATATTGTAAACTCGTCGAAGGATGAGATCTTCTGTGATGCTGCATGGAAGTACCTCTGCAGAAGGGTGTCCTTGTTCTGGTATGCCCCGCTGAGTTGCTCCACCATGAGCTTTGAGTCGCTGTTGCGACTCACTCTCTACGCTCCGAGGTCGCGAGCCAACCTTAGCCCTACCAGAAACGCTTCATACTCCGCTTGGTTATTGGTCACCTTGAAGCCAAATTTGAGAGATTGCTCTACGGTGACCTTATTCGGTCCCTCCAAAATGATACCTGCACCACCACCTTTAGAATTGGAGGATCCATCGACGTGTAAAGTCCATACCTGTTGTTTTTCAGCCGAGGTTGGGGTGAGCTCAGCCACAAAATCTGCCAGGTATTGAGCTTTCAAGGGGCCATGACTTTCATATTTGATGCCGAACTCGGACAGCTCTACTGACCATGCTATCATTCGTCTGGCGAGCTCCGACTTTCTCAAGATCTGCTTGATCAGGTAGTTTGTTTTGATGAGCACCTGGTGAGTTTGAAAGTAAGGCTGGAGGTGCCGAGATGCGGTGACGAGTGCTAGTGCGAGCTTCTCGATCATTTGATATCGTTTCTCCATGTCTTGAAGGACTCGGCTGATGAAGTAAATCGGTATTTGCACTTTGTGGTGTTCTTGTACGATAACCGTGCTGATGGCGCTCTCTGCCACAGCTAGATAGAGGAGGAGGTCGGAGTGATGATCCGGCCTCTAAAGGACTGGCGGAGTGGTGAGGAATATTTTGAAGCTCTTGAAAGCCTCTTCACACTGGTCAGTCCATTCGAAATTCTTTGGCTTCTGCAGTAGGGTGAAGATGAGCCCTGCTCTCTCTGCCAACCTGGGGATGAAGCGGGAAAGGGAGACTAACCGTCCTGCTAAGCGTTGGACGTCCTTGACAGTCTAGGGACTCTGCATCTGGATAATAGCTTTGCACTTCTCTGGGTTGGCTTCAATGCCCCTGCTGGTGATCATAAAACCCATAAATCAACCTCCCTGAATGCCGAAAACACACTTCTCTGGGTTGAGGCGCATGTTGTGTTTTTTGATCTGGCTGAACACCTCGGCCAAGTCAGCGACATGAGCCTCAGCTGACAATGTCTTGACAACCATGTCGTCCACGTACACCTCCATGTTCCTTCCAATTTGCTGGTGGAATACCTTGTCCATCAGACGCTAGTAAGTGGCTCCGGCATTTTTGAGGCCGAAAGGCATCATGCAATAGCAAAAATTTGCATGGTCGGTGATGAAGGCTGTATGCTCCTCGTCTAGTGGGTACATCATGATTTGATTGTATCCCGAGTATGCGTCAAGGAAGCTGAGGAGAGCATGGCCGGAAGCGCCGTCAACCAACCTGTCGATACTCGGTAGGGGGTACGAGTCTTTGGGGCATGCTTTGTTGAGGTCGGTATAGTCGACACACATGCGCCACTTCCCCGAGTTCTTTTTTACCAGTACCACGTTTGCCAGCCACATGGTGTATCTGACTTCACGGATGAAACCCGCGTTTAGCAGCTTTTGTGTTTCAGTGATGATGGCATCGCGTTGTTCTCCGCCGACTTTCCTTTTTCTCTGGGAGACCGGCTTAGCTTCCTTGTGGATGGCTAACCTGTGAAAGATGAGATTAGGATCAATACCTGGCATGTATGCGCTTGACCATGCGAAGAGGTCGATGTTTTTAGAGATCTCCTCAACGAGCCGTTGTCGTAACTCTGGGTTTAGTTTCCGACTTATCTTTGTACATTGTCTAGGGAGTTTACTGACTTGAAGGTCATCAAGCTCGTCGATGGGGCTTGGTCGTTCGTCTTGGGATTCTGACCTTGGGTCCAGGTCCGTGATGTCGACCTGGGCTATGTGAGGTACTGTAGGAGGGTCACCTTTGTGGCGCTCCTCGGATGGTGAGACCTTCAAGCTTTCAGCATAACATTGCCGAGCTGTCTTCTGATTTTCTCTGACAAAGATGATCTTGCCATTGCTCCCTGAGAACTTCATCGTCAGGTGTGGAGTGGACACCACGGCTCCGAGCTGGTTCAGTGTAGGTCTGCCGATGATGATGTTGTAGGATGTGTTGGCCTCCACGAGGAGGTATCTGACCATGATCCTCCTTGAGTCAGGAGGGGTCCCGAAGGTTGTCAACAGATCCACGTACCCTCGAGTGTGAACTTGTTCACCTACAAAACCGACTAGGGGTTCTATGTGAGATTGGATAAGGGAGTGGGGGATGTCTAACCTTAGGAACGTCGACCAATATAGGATGTCAGCCGAGCTTCCTTGGTCGATCAGCATCTTGTGGACTTCCCAGTTGGCAACTTCTACGGCGATGACCATGGGATCATCCTGGTTTGGACAGATGCCAGTGTAGTCATTGTTGGTGAAGGTGATTGGTGATGTGTTGTGGTGCGGGGCCGAGGTGGCAGAATGGACGTTGTTGATGCTGCACAAATGTCGTTTACGCGCCGAGCTACTAGAGCCTCCCCCTACAAAGCCACCTGCAATTGTATTGATAACTCCTCGCAAGGGAGCTAACCTTGTATCTTGACTTACCTCGGCCTGCACTGCATCACCAGTGTTTTGCTGAGAACCGGAGGGTTGGTCTGTGCGAGTCCCGGAACCTCGGCCTCGTCCTCATCCTCGTTCGTGGTAGCCTCCTCTGTGACCTTGCTGCCGTTGGACGTATTGTCCGAGGTGCCCCCCCTAGACGAGTTCCTCTATACGATTTCTGAGTGTGCAGCACTCCTCGATCCTATGGCCATAGTTTCTATGGTACCGTCAATGCTTGGATTTGTCCGCACTGTTGGGACTGTGTCTAGGTGGTGGCAAAGTGAGTAGATTGTTGTTGTTGGCCTCTTCCAGGATGTGTACTCGAGGCGCATTCAGGGGGGTGTAGAAGTCATACCTCCCTCCTTTGTTTGCCCTAGCTGCCTTCTTGAACTGGCTATTGTTGGTGACTTTCATCTTATCTTTGTGGTTGTGGTCCGGCTTCGCCTGTGATTTTCCACGAACTTGGTCGCGAAAGGCAGTGTGCTCTTCCATCTGAATGTAGCCTGTAGCTCAGGCACAGAGTTCATCCATGTCTTGGGGAGGTCGTCGACACAGGCTATCAAAGAAAGATCCTGGCTTAAGCTCCATGAGCATGGCGTGAAGGGCGACCTCGAGATTTAGGTTGCAGATCTTGACCGAGGTGCTAGCAAAGCGCTCCATGAACGCCCTCAACGGTTTGTCGTCGCCCTGTTTGAGGCTGGCCAAGGCGGCTGACGTGATGTGGTGAAGCCGACTCGTTGCGTACTGTGCCGTGAATCGCCTCACCAGAGTGTTGAAGTTGTCAATTGACCCCGCCGACAATTGAGTATACCAGGCGAGTATTGCTCCCTTGAGCGAGGTCAGAAAAACCCTACACAGAATAACGTCCTCATTAGTGTATAGGTTTACCTGTGTGATGTACAGATCGACGTGCTCATCTAGGTCGGCAGTGCCATCGTAACGGTCGATGTTGAGAGGCTTCCATCTAAAAGGCAAGGGCGTCTCCATGATGCCGTCAACGAAAGGGTGGCGGCGGATGCTCGTCCTATGCCCTGGGACTTGGACGGGCGCAATGCTGACTTCATGGTCTGACCTGTTCGTCGGCACGTGTGACTGATGTATAGTAGACCTATGGGTCGGTGCCCTGGGTGCAGTTGGTGGCTGGGAAATCGAGTGCCCCTCTTCCTTGTTTTGATTACTCGGTTGAGGGGGTTGATTAGAAGGGCGCCGACGAAGCTGGGCGCGAATGCGCTCGTTCTTGGCACGCAACGCCGCTAGGTCAGTTTCATGCCTAGCACGGATGTTCTCCAGGTCGACGGCGTGTTGTTGCCGTATTTGCTCGACTTGCTCGACCAGTCTCCTTGATGTTGCTTCACCTTCCATTCTTGTTGCGCGATCTTGGTCGTCTGCTGCTCGTCTACTATGGCTTCGGGTGAAAACCATAAGCGTGGCCGATAAGAGATGTCTTGATCGGCCCCACGGTGGGAGCCAAATGTTCTTACCAGAGATCAGTCGTAGGGACGATCTGCTGGGCAAGATTGGTGAGCCTCCTTCGCTGGGTACGCTTGCTGTTCCAAAGTGGGGTGGTACCTGCAAAAGAGACTCTGATGCTAAAGTTAGTGTTTGTGGATGTATGGGTCTCGCATAAGTAATGCACGTACCTTAGTGTGAATTAGGGTTTATCTGGGCCTTGGGCTTGAGGTCAGTTGTGACTGGTTCAGATAGTGGGCTTTGTCTTGGCCGATGTTGTATAGCGCGCGTCCGATGCCGATCTACGCTATGATGCCGAGCTTCGAGCTCGGCTTCGCGGTACGAATAGTACAATGGTGTTCTATTTTGTATACAGAAACTTAGTTATTTTTATTCTTACCTATACCTGTATGTATGAGTTATCCAGCTTAATATTTCTCTTAGTTTGCTAGTAGTAGTGCGATTCCACAAAGTGTAGAGACTATGGCGGGTCGTTACATATGACATACCAACTTTGAAATTCCATATTTGACTAACATTGACCTTGTCTCACAATAAAAATAAAAAATAAAAGTGCAAACACATATATTCCTAATTTATTTGGTACAAACACATTCTCTTGTAAAATAACAATAATAAAATTTAAACATAAAATTTCTTATCAATTAGTTGATCTTTAACAGATTCCACATATTCCTTAGTTCTTACTACGTATAATTCATGCTCAAGTTTGTATCCCATGATGTCTCCTAGTCCAACCCATGAGTTTTCCTATAGTCCAAAATAAACTCATAGATGTCCTTTTCACTAGCAAGGGATGTGGACACACTTTCCCTCTGCAAACATCTCTTGGCCCATGCTATGAGTTTGGGACAGTCCAATTTGAATCTACCCACTATCTCATAAGCATAAAAGCATTGATGGAAAGGGATTAAAGCAACATCAAGAAACCCAAATGAGTCACCCCCAAAATATGGCTTGTCTCCAAGAACCTCTTCTAGTTGCTTCAACCTTTCCTTCAATTCCTTTCGGGCCTTCTCCTGTTGATCTACCTTTGAGGCCCATAACTCACTCCCAGCTTCTTGCACCTGCGTCATAAATACTTTCCATAGACATTAGTTAATGTAAATAACTCATTTAAGACAATTTCATCATTAGACAAATACTTGTTTTGGGGGAACAATTCAAGAGGTTTTGAAAAAAGGGAAAAGTTAAATTTAGTAGTACAGATTAACTTTTTTTAAAAAAAAAAAAACTACCTTTTTATCAATAAAATCAGCCCAGAACCTAGCTTGAGCTCTATGATAAGGATGAGAGGGCAATAATGGAGCTTTGTCCTTCCAAAACTCATCAATATACTCAACAATATTGAGAGACTCACAAATGGGTTTTCCATTGTGAATTAGAACTGGAGTTTGCTTGTGAATGGGGTTGTTCTTAAGAAGCAAAGGACTCTTGTTCCCTATGCTTTCTTCCTTATACACATACTTAACACCTTTTTCTGCCAATGCAATCCTAACTCTCATACCAAACATACTAGCATGTATATCCAACAAAACCACCTCTTCTGCCATTCTCAACTAATCACGTGAAAGAAGAAAAAAAAACTACTAATTGAAGCAAGGCTATGGAATAGTTAGATAGGGTTAAGAAGATATTACCTCGGATATGTAAATTTATATGCAAGAACCTTAAGGGTGTCATTGATTTGGTCATTTAAGTTGTGGTCACTGCTTACGTCACCCCAAAATTGTTTATATATATACCAACTTTGCATGAAGGTAAAGAAGTAATAAATTTATATGTAATGCATATAGTAGTCAATTCAGCTTCATTGCTTTGAAAATGATTCATGACTTTAAATTGATGTCATTTCTTACGTCATATTCAAAGGTTTAATTACTTAGAACATCTTTCTATAGTATGCAATTTATAGTAGTTAACAGAAGAAGTAATTATTTTGGACATCTTTAAATAAGCTTGTCTTTAAATATTTCAAAAATAAAAATAAAGTACATAAAATGATTTTTTTAACTAAAATTAACTTAGAAATAAATTAGAACAAATTTTATAGAAGACATGAGAAAAATTTTATAAATTAATTTTCATTTAAATCGATTTTAACTTTTAAAGAAATCTATTTCACTTTTTTTTCTTATTTTCTTTTTCTGTGAGTATTTATTTATTTATTTTTTTGAAAAATAAATTATTCAAAGCCCGCAGTGTAGTAATTGATAAGTAAGTTCTCGACTTATATGGATAAATCTGCACATAACTTGTTTTACTGTGACATTGGGAAAATTATGATAGAATTATATACGTAGATCAATACTAAAATTTAAAATATTAAATTAAAGTTTATTGATTATCATAAATCACTTATTTTTTTATATTTTTTTTGGTAAATTTGTTATCACAATAATAGTTATATATTTAGCTATGTACGTTAAGAATAACTCTTTCATCAAAATTCTTTTATGACATTACTACTTTTTAGATGGAGCAAAATATTAATGACAGTCATAGAACTTATAAGAGTCTAATGAAAGAAGTCCAATGGAATTCTTTCCTTTCAATTTTTGAAACTCTAACTTAATATCCATTTATCACAGATATTAAATAAATTAGACTCATATAAAAAACTTAATACAGTTACATATTAGACTTGACCCAATAATTATAAATACTTACATGTTGATTCTCAAATCCAAAATCTGACATTGAATGCACAAGATATCTCAATACCAAAACCTATAAATAGCTATATATCAATATGCTCCATTGGAAAGTCTTAGAAAAGTTTTTAAATCAAGAAGATTTAGAAGAAAAAAAATTTAGTATCCAATTTGTCCCATTCATGGATAATCCATCTTTTCTAACAGTTGTGTTGAATAGTTGTAAATTTCACAAATGAAATTGATATACTGAGTTGTGGTATGTTGTATTGTAAGTTGATGATTTGATGTTGATAGTGTAGTATATTTAACTTTTGCACTTGTTATGATATTTTTTGTAATCTTACCCTTGTATGTTCTTTTGTGGTTGAATTTTGATGATCATACTTGATATAGGAGTAGAGTAATGATAGGTTGGAGGAAGAGTATATGTTGAAAGCCATGTTGGAGGATGACGAAGTTGTTATAGCTACTTGGGTGTAGCTAGTCTCTTATATTATTACTTGATTGACAACTAGTTTATTGTAATTATATAACTGTATAATTATAGTTGTAATCCCTGTGAGGGATTTACCTATTACTCCCTCCGTTTTGTTTTCATAGTCATTTTGTCAGAGTTTGTTATTTTTTTTTTCATTGTCATATTACTAAAATCAATGAGTTATTAATTTTTTTCTTCCATTTTTACCCTTGATAATTAATACATGTTTCTTGAACAATGTGTGTATTTATTTTTAATGTCTACCTAATTTTTCTCTAACTACTCATATAAAGTTAATGTGCATTTATAAGAGCAATATGTTCCCAACAAAATACTATAAAAAAACAAAAAAAGGGACAACTATTTAATGGAGTAGTTCAACAGTCTAAAAAATGCAAAAAAAAAGGTAAAATAGGAAAGTAAGTAATAAATATTTTTGAAAACTAAAATATCAATGATTTCCTTAATTCCCGTGCAAAACCTTAAACGACTATGAAAAAAAATGGAGGGAGTATTTTAGATGTTGATGAAATTTTATGCATATAGATATTATTCCACATATATTTAGGCATTGTTTGCATGTTAGTCTTAGGTAACCAAATTTATGTTTTACTACTACATTTGTTGAATTGTAAAGTGTAACAATATTAAGTCAAAAGATGATTTTATATCCCTCATATTTTATAAGTTTTAAAGATAACAAACACTATATTCTTTTAGTAAGAAAACATGTTCTAAAAGTCATTGTTTTAGACTAGGTAAGACAAAATAACATTTGTAAGACGAAACTAATCAGACAAGACATACAAACTATAACTAACAATATTATTTATTATGATTAATAAGTTTAAATGTTCAAATGAATGTTTTATACCTTAACATATTGAAAATTGTTGTCACATTCTGTTAAAAGTGTATAAAAGTATGAAAACAAGATAAAGATATCAAATTTCACGGAAAAGGAACTGAAAAGGGCTGCATTCTCGCTTGAATGATGACTTTGCTTTCTACTATTCTCGCTTTGCTACTCTACATTGATAAGTAATTTGATCTATCAAAGATAAAGAATACATTATTTTTAGCAAATAATCACAATTATTTCCTATGCAAATTTTATAATTAGTTTTACTTTAAAAATACAATAATTTAAAATTAATGTAATTAATGAATTTTTGAGAAAAATAGTTGTGAAAGAAGTTATTTCTTTTATATATACTAATTTTATATGTATTTTTTTCATTTAAATTTATTTTAAAACCAAAATAATTAATAATTAATGTAATTAATGTTTTAAGATATTGTTACAATTTACAATATTAATTCATTATTATTTTTATTTTATAAGAATATTATTTTAGATGAAAATTTTTTAGGTTAGAAATTTTTGAATATTTTACTTTAAAAATATTTACATAAAAATATTAACATTTTTTAATGTAAAATTATGTTTAATTACATTTCTTATATTAACATAATAATTAATAATAATTTATATAATTACTATTTATGATATTTTAGAGAGAAAAAAATTGTTGTAAGAGTTGTTCACTTCGCTAATGAGCTATTTTCCCCTCCTAACATTCATTACCTTTTTAGCATATAATCATATTTATTTTTATGTAAGTTTTATAATTATTTTTACTTTAAAATTGAAATCATTTAAAATTAATTTGATTAATATTTTATGATATCGTTATAGTTTCTTACATTAATAGATTATTCTATTATATAATTATATAAAAATATAAAAATTTAATTTTATTTTATAAAACTTGTATATAAAAATATGGTGGAGTGAAGTTATGGAAGAAAATATTTATTGTATAACTTATTTCCTTTATTTTATTACTAATTACTAATATATAAAGTGAATATCTCTTTTAATAACTACCTTCATTTCTATATTGATAGATTATTATACTTTTTTATTATTAAAAATATTAAAAAAAATTATACTTTTATCAAACTCAATAATCAATTACAATACCAATCATACCAACCATGATGAGACCCATAAAGTGACCCATTTTTAAAAATACTTGTTATTATTTTAGCGTCTTCTAGAACGTCGATTTTGGCTCACTTCAGAGTAAATAATTTCTTTTATGAAACTAGAACAAGTGTCTTATTGTCTTTCTCTCTCTCTCGATTCATGCTTTTGTAGCCACAACACTTTTAGCTTCTTTCACTATCCAATTCAGGCCCTGAATTCCCTTGATTAAAGATGTGTTACTTTTAGAGTGAGCTTAATTATGTCGTTTCACAAATCTTTTTTTTTTTTTGCATTAATTTTGTAGAAATATGTACTTGATTTGAAGTTTACAACTTTCCTATTTTCTTTTCTTTTCTTTTTTGTGTCCCTCTTGATGGTTAATACTTTTTTGTGGGCAAATAAGAAGGGATCATTTTGCATGTTTCAACTAAAATGAGTTGTTTATTCACTAGTGCAAAAAAGGGTATTTACGTCACCCAATTTACGTCGGAAACAGTAAACACCGACGTTGTAAAAACGCGGTGGCAGTTTCGTAATTAAGAGGAGACTAATTTACGTCGGACCCCCCCTAGTCCGACGTAAATGTGGGAATTAACGTCGTAGTCTCATACTGCGACGTAAATTTACGTCGGACCACCTCTAGTCCGACGTAAATTTACGTCGCAACCCCCATAATCCGACGTAAATTTACGTCGGAGCAATGAAACCCGACGTAAATTTACGTCGGAACATCGAAGCCCGACGTAAAAAATGGCCCTATATTCCCCACCTTCGTATTTTCCATTCCCGCGCTCACAATTTACAAACAACCTCTCTCATTTTCTCTGAATTTCTGAGTCTCCCACTGCGTTTAGTGCTACATTCAACGTATCCAAGTCTCTAAGTGTCTGCACGTTGGTCGTTTGAGGTTAGTTTGTTGTCCCCGTAATTATTTTGTTTTTTTTTTGCTATTTGTTCCGCTGGAACGGGTCGTTCTCCTTGCAGAACGGGCCGTTCTCCTTGCAGAACGGGCCGTTCTCCTTGCAGAACGGGCCGTTCTCCTTGCAGAACGGGCCGTTCTGCAAGCAGTACGGGCCGTTCTGCAAGGAGAACGGCCCGTTCTGCTGGAAATTTGTTGTTGTAATTTTTTGATCTGGAACGGCCCATTCTAGTTTCAGTACGGGCCGTTCTAGATGCATTAAAGAAGAGTTTTAGGCATTGACCTTTAGTTTACCATCGATTTTTTAGGGTTGTAGTTTAGGTTAGAAAATTTATGAATAACTGAGTCAATAGTTTACATTCCAACCTAATAGGTTTCTGTTTATGTATTATTTATTTTTTTATTAGTTATTTTGTTGCTATATTATTATTATCTTTTTTACTTTATTTGTCTATTCAGTTAATTCATTGTTTTAATAATGACAGTTTAATTTTTTCAGGATTATGGAGGATTCTGGGTCTGGCAGTGGAAGGAGGGAAGGTAGATCTGTCACCCGATTGTCTGGGTTGACAGCTGGGCGCATTGCCAAGGAGAGGACACCGGTTGAGGTGGATCCTCGTTCTGGAAAGGCATCAGGCCCAAATGCTGCCAAGTTTAAGAGCTATTTGGGAGTCTTAGCTCGACGACATGTTTCTATTATCATTCCATCATGGGATGACGTTCAGGAGGTTGACAAGAACCTCATGTGGCAGGATATTCAGGTATATACTTTCACATCCTTTCAATATTATATAACTAAAATACATTATTTATTATTTGTTGTTATTTTCATAGCAAAATTTTGACATTCCCAACACTGAGGGCATGAGGAGGAAGATGTTATCTGCCCTTGCCACTAGGTGGAGAGACTTCAAGACTTTTTTGACACGGGAGTATGTATTTGGAGAGCGCCAAAATGAGACTCCCTGTCTAAAGTACCAGATCACTGATGAGGAGTGGATGCAATTTTGTGCCACTCGATTGGACCCTTCGTGGCAGGTTAGTTATTGATAACTTTTACATTGACACAAATACTTAAGGTACATTTTAATTTATGTCATTTTCTTTTTTGTATTATTGCAGGCTAAAAGAATAGCTGCCCAAGAACGACAGGCCAAGAATGATGCACCCCATCTATTGTCAAGAGGGGGATATGAAAGAAAAAAAAAGCAAATGAAGAAGGCTAAGGCACAGGCAGCAGGGGTTGAGGATGCTGACCGTGTAGAGTCACCTCCCCGCCATGAGATGTGGATAGCAGCCCGGAAAAAACCAGATGGGCAAATGACTTCTGAGTCTGCAAGAGTCGTTGCTAGTAAAATAGTAAGTAAAAATATACAAACTAAGACTCTTCATTTCAACTCATTTAATTCATAAGAATTTTTAATCTTTCTTATTGTTGTAGGAGGGTTTAGTTGAGCAGAGCACCCAGGGCTCATTTGTTTCTGATGGTCGGAATGATATCCTCACAACGGCCATAGGAAAGCCAGAGCACGGAGGTCGTGTGCGTGGTGTTGGTGGTTCTTGGAGCCACCGAGATTTCTTTGGTGGCCGATCATCGAGGAGCACTGTCAACTCTTGCAGTCAAGAGGTTATACAGGAATTGGAGCAGAGATTGAAGATGGAGTTTGAAGAGAAACTGAAGAATATTGGAAAACAGTTTGAACAGAAGTTTGAACTTTTGGCTCGTTCTCAGCAACAGACTGCAGTTGCTCATGATGGTGTTCGAGTCAGCACTAAAGGGAGTTGTGCTGCTCCAGATCCCTCACCGGATCAGACTCACACTGATGTACCAAACCAGTGTGAGTTATATGTTGAGGATGACCCCCCACGGTTAGTGGCTATTGGCCGAGTATTTGAGGGTGGCTCAACCATCCATGGTGTCCCTCTACAGCCAGACTGGACACGGGTTGTGGTTGACCAAGTTCAAGATGCTGCTGCTCCAGTGCCTTTGCCCAATACAGAGGTTCAACTAGTGGGGCAGGCAACCGGCACATTCTTAGCTTGGCCAAAACGTTTGGTCATGCCGCTTTCAGCACGGGCAAAGGTAATTATATTATTGCTCTTTTAGATTCTTATAATTCTATTATTGTTTAACTAATTTTGATTATTTCTTTAGGATTTTATCAATCGTGGTAAGGAGGTCATGAGAGAACCTCATGTTCATGATGCCAATATCGCAGAAGCTGAGGATGATCCCATATCTATGCTTCTAATCAAATTACCACGAATAAAGAAGCATCCAATTCAATTGCAGTGGGAGATTAGAGTTTTTGGAGTTGATAGCTCTGATGTTCCACTATACATATCTCTGCCTGATGCATTAGAGATTGTTGGGGGAAACTGCATGTTAAATATATCTGTCATACAGTTGTGGGCCATGTAAGTCATATTTTCTTTTATGAGTCTAAATTTACAATAATTACATTTAACTTATAATAATTATTTGTGTTAGGTACATGGATAAATTGAGTGTGGAGCAAGCACAAGCAGAAGTATATGGATTTATTGAGCCTCAATCCATCCAAAAATCAGGAAACACTCAGGTCCAGATCCAACAATATATGCAAACATGGATGAGTGACTCAAGAAGACATATATACATGGCTCCATACATTGACGGGTTAGTTTTTTAATTGGTTTTTTAATCATGGTAATTTTTTAACTGATTTGTTTGTCATACAATGTAGGTCCCATTGGCAGTTAATGGTAATCATTCCTAAGGAATATACCGTGGTGTGGTTTTGTTCACTTCATCGAAAACCAAGCCATGAAATTAAAATCCAATTACATGGGTAACTAAATTTTTTTCATTATGTTTTAAAACTAATTATATATATTGGCTAACATTTGTTTTTATTTCAATTAATTAGAATTGTGTCTGGAGCTAATATATTAAGTGGAAGAGCCAGATCATCAAAGTCATTGCATTTCATATACCCTAAGGTTAGCAAATAAATTCATACAATCAATAATATTTAAATTTATTGACTTTGGAATTAATAGTTATTTGTTTCTCATTTTAGTGTAATAAGCAACAAGACTCGTTTGAATGTGGCTATTACATCATGTATTGGATGAAAGCCATAGTTTCTGCGGGTATTATTGATTCTTGGGCGCAGGTAATTCATATCAAAATTTATTTAACTATATTTACCTTTAGAATAATTAACATTGCATATTAATGACACTTAAATTACCCTTTCAGGTCTTTCAAGATCCATCTCCATTGCCCGAAGATGAGTTGCTCAAGATAAGAGAACAATGGGCAAATTTTTTTCTAAGTTTAGTTAGTTAGATATTATGTTTATAGTTTGATAGTTAGTTAGATATTATGTTTATAGTTTGATAGTTAGTTAGATATTATGTTTATAGTTTGATAGTTAGTTAGTTTAGTTAGTTAGATAGCATTGACAAACATGTTTTATAGCTTTTTTAGGATAATAGGATTTACATTGTCATAATTTATGTTTTTTAAGATTTATATATTATTTTCTTTTTGTCATTCAATTTTGAAATACAATTTGAATTTCTATTCTGGACTGCCTGGTTTAGAGTTGGTATTCTGGATTATATTTATATGCAGGTGTTGGGTATATCAATTTATAAACGTTTTTTAAAAAAAAACTCCCACAATTTACGTCGGACAAGGCCACGTCCGACGTAAAATTGTGGCATGATTTTGCCCCTTTTTACGTCGGTCGGGAATAATCTCCGACGTAAATTTACGTCGTCTTTCAGAGGCGACGTAAATTTACGACTCCCGTATTAACGTCGGACCCTTTTCCGACGTAAAAGGGTCAAAATACACGACGTAAAAGACCCTTTCTGTACTAGTGATTAACATTGACATCCCTTTTTTTTTTAATCTAAAATGTTTTAACTCCATATGTCACCTATTTTTCTTGGTCAAAAGACTCGAAACCACCCTCACTAGTTCAAGCTTGAGTATGTTCTTGGTTGATTTTCATGCAGATGACTGTGTTGCATGCTTTAGACTGTACTATAGTATGCTAAAAAATTGTTGGATATTCTGTCTAATATTGTGAAGATGTCCTTCATTGATTATTTGGTTGTGTGTATTCTGATGAAAGTTAAAAACAATAAGAAAGCTAAGGTTTCATGAAAAGAAGCTTATTTTGAGGAAGGTAAAATCTGTTAATGTAACGCTATCACATTCATGGTAGAAAATATTATGCATAATTCATGGTATTTATTATTTATATTTTCTAAGGCCATGTAATTTCCTTTATTTTCGATTAGCTTTTAGCTGGTACATTTTATGTTTTTGCCTCTGGGCTAGGAAGGTGGAAATATGAATAGATATTCAAGTTTATGCCAAATGGTTCAGAAATTAGTAAAATTATTGAAACAGATGAACCCAAAGGATCCTTTTTGGATTGATATGACTAACAAGCTTTTGGAAAAACTGTAAGTTTATTTTTATTCACTCTCATTTTATATGAACTTCTAAACATATTATTGGACCCATTTAGACATAGTTTTATTGGAGTTCAAAGTTTAAGCACATGACTCTTGAGAAATGATATTCATTCATAATTAGTAATAAATATCCTGTTTTGCAATCATATTAGATGTCATATCTTATATTTATATTTTCTATTATGCCTTAGAAATAATGTATACATTCAATGTTGTTCTAAGGCTCCTCAAATGTATTTGTGCTTCTGCTATTTCAGTTGAATTGGATTGGTGCAGTTGCTAATTTGGTTTACCTTAATTCAATTATATATAAGTTGTTGGATGGATTTTGTTAAACATTTATGCTATAGGTAGTACATATACATGACCAGACAATAATATGATACTAAACTAATAAAATACAATACTAAGCATAGAAATGATACATAATACAACAATAAACTTGCTATCCAAAGCAATGCATTCCTCTGTTCACATTCTTAACTTCAGGCCTAGAAAGCCAATCAACATATTCTATAAAAATTACATAGCTTCAATTAACTAATTTTTCATTCTAAATTCTGTCAATTACCTGTAGTTTTCTCTTTGTACAATAGAGCTGAATCTTAGGAATCTCTTTCATTGTTTCTAGTATATTAAAAAAAAAGCTTATTGCAGAAACCAAGATTAGTTAAACTAAGGTCTAGTTCCTTATACCTCCTTTGCTTTGAGGTATTGAGATCTAAAAGAACTGTAATAGGAAAATTAGATGAAAGATAAACTATTTCTAATATACTAATGAGGAAGAAAGAAAAAAACTATGTTAGTATGTTAGTATGTTAAGTTGGGTCATCACTCATCACAAATGTTTAAAGATAAGGGTGTCTGTGTCTTGATAAAGCCCCACATTGAGCAACTTACAAAACTGAAGTAAACTCTATATTATAAAATAAGACACCTACCACAGCATGTAAGCATGGAGCCGTGTGATAAATACAAAGCGAACTATTCTTTCACCTTTTACTAAAGAATACAGCGGCATACTTTAATTTTTTTATATGGTTCTTCCTTAAAGGACCTTACAATACTAGTCAAAATTTTTAGTGTTATATATAAAACAAATAAATTTATTTTATATATTTAATATATTTAAACTACTTTAATTTTATATGCAGTGAATAATTGACTAAATTAAAGTTTTTTAGTTATGTTTAACTATTTTTTTTGTTGATAATAAGTTTACAAATTTAGTACAGAATGACGTAGATTGTTTTGGGGTTAGTTACAAAATTTATTCTACTTTGCATGGATTTGAAATTTTTGTGATAAGATCAAAGCAATATTACACTCATGCAACCTTTTTTGTTGAATGTCTTGCGAATCTGGGATAGTTCTATTAAAAATTATAAGTAACTAAACGAGAAAGTTTAACGTTAATAAATTTTTTTGTATATGGGTATAAAGTCCCACATGTTATACAAAGAAAGAAAGTACTCTAATAAACCTGGAGAACAAAAATTCAAAATAACATATTGTTGGGTTTGAAGTCCCACATCTTTCATGAAGCCAAAGTTACTCATCTTATAAATTGCAACATTACTGGCAGTGACATTGACCAAAATAATAAAATAATTATTAGTTATAAATTATACATTATTAATTAATTTAATCGTTCTCTAATTTAGCTATAAACTGCACCATTACTGGCAATGACGCTGGCCAAAATTATAAAATAATTATTAATTACTTATAAATTATAAATTTTTAATTAATATAATCCTTCTCTAATTTAGCTATAAAGTCCTGAAAAGTAATGTTTATTTACTTTTCTCTCCATATTCCAGTTTCACATTGTTTTCGTCTTTCCATATAGATGAAAATGAGATAATTGTCTAGAAAGAATATTCACAATTTTAGAAAGGGTGAATGTTAATTAATGCAGTAATTACTAGATGTAAAAAGGATATATTATTTGATTATCATCCAGGTTAATGTCAACCAGGCTACAATAAATTTAGAACATATTAAATCTGATATAGCCTTTGCCATGGGGAATTAAAAACTAAGACTCATAATGAATCTAAATAATCTCCAAAAGTTTGATTAGTGGTGATATGAAGTTAAATTAATTCATAATCTCTTTAATACCACTTTAGTTTTGCTTTAATAAATTGATTCTTAATCTTTAGTTACAATTTCAGTACTGCATCATGTTTTTCTGTCACTATTTCTTATAGGACAATGTCAAAGCCATTGAAAAGGTATTTTTTTGATCTTCAATTTGTTTTTGGTTTGCTAACACATCTTGTGCTTCAATTCAATGTCTTATTTTTCAATTCAATATCTTTTTTGCGTGTAAAAAAAAATTGTTTTTGGAGTATAAGATGAAAATTTGTCTTCTGCAAATCCACTCCACTTCTGGACCATGGAGTTGATTAGAGCTATATCAAGTCATTAACCATGGGAATAGATTCCAGTATCAATTGTAAGAAAAATCAGTTGATAAATTGTTCATGCTGAGACTGTAATGAATATACTATGTCAACTAAACTACCATTGTTACCTTAGTTTTCTTATTTTCAGTTTCAGAATTTTTGCTTCAAGTGTTAGTTAACTTTTGCACTAGGCACAACAATTTAATACTGCACCATATGGTTCTTAGTTGCAGTGTTGCATGCCATCTTGGTAGTGACTAATGCATTCATCTTAATGATAAATGTATATGATGGCTAAAAGTATTGTTTCCAAAATTCGTTAATCTTTATTCTTCCCTGTCTATAATTTTCTTTCCTATTATATTGTTATATATTTCAGAGCAGTTTTTTTTTTTTTTTTTTTTTTGCCTAATATCTTTTATTTCTTGCATCTCTGTAACCTAAACTTCTTGAAAGTTATTAGTTTTTAAATCTTTTTCAAAACTTGAATTTGGTGTTTTAATATGTATCATTGTGAGTGATATGTTGGACTTCTTACAACAGTACTAAATACTATGTGATAAGAGTTCCAGGACTAGGAGGGACAATTAGCTTGTTGGGATTAGTTTACTTTAAGGGTAGAAAATGTTATTAACTGTTACAAGAATTTTTAAAAAAAAAAAAAAAAAGTAAATATGGATCTTCTGATTATATTTTTTGTTCATCATTGAAACCATTTCCCCTCTGATTACAAGAGATTTATAAAGTAATATGCCCTTCCCTTATTCTCCTCACTTGAAAAGAATCCTTGCTTATTAATAGGTGCATTTCTAATTTCTATTCTCATGTACTATTAACACTGGCTGAACTTGGATAATCTAAAGGGAAAAATACCAGAAACTTAATAATTTGACCAAACTTGTCTACTTAGTCCCACACCGTTGGGAATTACACATGCATATAGTCTTTGATACATTAAATAACTAGCATCTAGCAACATTGAAACATACTTACCTGGATGGGGTCAATGGATGATCAAGAAGGTCCATGGCCTAGGTTTGTGACCTCCATTGCACTTTGGAGGGGTGCAGGTCTAAGGTCTCCTCAAGTAGGAGAGCCTACATCATAATTTGTGGTAGTGGGGCTTGCGTTCGCGCAGCCCCTTCAATTTTAGTTTTCAATATTTTTTTAAATATTAATTTGAATGCTCTCATATTGTTTTAAAATTTATTTTAATATTAGTTTTGCATTTAAATGATCTTGTATTTAATTTTAAATATGGTATAGTTTAAACATTGGTTTGGTTATATACTATGTTAGTTATTATCGAAGGAGATGATGTCATAATTCAATTTTTATATTTATTTTAATATTAATTTTAAATTTAAATGATCTTGTATTTAATTTTTAAATATGGTATAGTTTAAAGATCGGTTTGATTATATACATTATAATAGTTATGATTGAAGGAAATGATGTCATAATTCAATTTTTATTTGAGTCAATAATTGTATAAGTTGACTTTTTTCTTCTTCATGTATTTGTAAGTTGTAGCAGAAGTAGGGATATTAGCCTTTACTGAGTAGGAAACATCATTTAATTTTTCATTTAATTAATGTATTATTTTCTCTGTTAATATTCATTATTTATTTTTTAAAATATAATCATAATTATTTTTATGTAAATTTTGTTATTACTTTTATTTTAAAATTACAAAATTTAAAATTAACATGATTAGTATTTTATGATATCGTTACAGTTTTTAATATTAATAGGTTATTCTATTATATAATTATATGTACGGGTAGGGAGGTCGGCCACCACCCTGTCGGCCATTGAATGGCAGAACCAGGCAGCCGAATGCCAATCGGCCACCTGGATCGGTCTATCGTCACTTGTTACCTTTAATCAAGTAATTGGGGTTTAATTAGTTGATTAGGGTGTATTACCTAATACGGTAAGTATGCTGCGAGGCCCATGGGGTCCGGGGCCCATAAATGACAGTATAAATAGCTAAGGATAAAAGGTAACGTCACTGTTCATTAATTACCCTAGAGATTCGAGCTTGTCCTGACTTGAGCGTTGGAGTGCCTTTTGCAGGTACCAACCCCCTCCTCAGCGTATCGGATTACTGGGTCGGGAGTCTCGTTCGGCCTTCGGACTACTAGAAGACTTAGTGTGCCCTTCAGACAGGTACATTTGGCGCCCACCGTGGGGCCGAACCGAGACGATCTTAGAGATTAATCGAGCAAGACAATGGCGATAACAAGGAGGACGAACACGGTAGATCAGCAACACGAAGAAGAACATGTCGAGTGGATGAAACCAACCTTTCTGAAACCGTCCGTCTATTGAAACAAGAGATGGAGGCTATGAAACAACAACGAGAAAAAGATGCTAGGGAGCTTTCGGCCTTGAAAGCTGAGAATGAGGCACTAAGGAATCAAGACACCTCATGGAAACCTACTCAGGTCACCAATACGCAAACTCTAGGGTCGCACCAGTCCCATATGATCCATACATCGGTCCCTCGTGCCTCGGCAGTAGCACCTGAAAAGCACCCTTCGGCCTTACCCACTGTCGGTCGGCCCGCAGATTTGACAACTATCGGCTCACACCGACACCCTTTCACCCCCTCCATAATGCAGCTCTCTCTTTTGGACAATTGGAAATCTTTACCCATTGATAAATATGATGGTACCACTGATCCTGATGAACATCTTGATGTTTTTCTTACGCAGGTAACCCTGAGTACTACGGATGATGCTGCATTGTGTCGCATTTTCCCACATCCCTCAAGGGTAGGGCGTTGAGCTGGTTCACTCGGCTACCCCCTAACTCGATCGACTCATTCAATACTCTGTCATCTCAATTCACAGTTCAGTTTGCAACAAGCCGTCCCCATAGCTTGACATCTTTGTCGTTGGTTAGCCTTCGGCAAGATAAGAAAGAATCGCTTCGAACTTTCATGGATCGGTTCAACAAGGCAGCCTTGGAAATCAGAGATCTTAACCCGGCGGTAGCACTTCATCACCTGACGACGGCTTTAAAACCAGAGCCATTCGTCAATAGCCTATGCAAGAAGCCTCCTTCAGATATGAATGATCTGCGCAGGAGAGCAGATAAATATATGCAAATGGAGGAGTTGGCCGAATTTCGAAATCAGGCCCGGGCTGACCAGTCGGCCAGGCCCGAGAAGCCAATCGAACAGATATACAGGGGGCGAGGCAAATAAATAGCTCTTCGGGACCGACCTGTGCGAGGTCCCAAATACTCCAATTACACCCCTCTTAATGCAAGCCGGGCCGCGATACTGGAGCAAGCTTTGGCAGCAGAAGTGTTGGCGGTTCCAAAGAGAGCTTCCACTCCGCCACGCGCCGATACCAGCAAAACCTGCAGGTATCACCGAAATCGCGGACACTTAACTGAAGAGTGTGCCGCCTTAAAAGATAAAATTGAAGATTTGGTCAAGCAAGGAAAGTTGCACAATTTTGTGGATCGGCCAGCTTCATATCGTCCCCGCTCATCGTCCCAGTATCGACACAATGATCGGCATGCGCAGGATCGGTCTGATAGACCTCGGCGCGAGCGAAGTAGGTCGCAAGAAAAGAAAGATGATTCGGCACCTTCATGTCGGAGGGTCATAAACACAATCGCAGGTGGATTTGCGGGTGGCGGCTCGACATCTTCTGCCCGAAAGAGACACCTTAGAGTTATTCGTTCGGTCAATAATGTGGATAGGCAACCTCCCCGACGATTACCAACAATAACTTTCACTGACGCTGATTTTCAAGGCATCGATCCTGAGCACGATGATCCAATGGTGATTAGCGTGGAAATTCACAACTGTATAGTAAAGAAAACGCTGGTAGATCAAGGCAGTTCGGCAGTTATTTTGTATTGGAATACCTTTAAACAATTGGGTATTTCCGAAAGAGAATTGGTCCCATATGACGATCCTTTGGTCGGTTTTGCAGGGGAGAGGGTGAACACCAAAGGGTATATTAAGCTTTTCACTCGTTTTTGTTTTGACGAACAGGAAAGCAGGGAGATTCAGATAAAATACATCGTGGTAGACGCTCATACATCTTACAACATTCTCTTGGGACGACCATCGTTGAATATGCTAGGCGCTGTTGTGTCAACTCCGCACCTAGCAATGAAGTTCCCATCTGACAAGGGGAAAATCATCACCATCCACGCCGACCAAAAAGCTGCTCGGGAATGTTATTTTGCTAGCTTGCAAGTAGCTCCAATAGAAAGAAAATCAAATTCCAAAAGGGTTCATGTTGTCAACTCTTCGGCATCAGTTGAAGAACCAGTTTGGGATCTTGACCCAAGAATGAATGATGAGGAACGTGTAGAGCCGGTAGAGTCAAAAAGAGAGCTACAGATCGGCTCGAATTCAGCTCAAGTCACATACATCGGTGCCGACACATCTGAAGAAGACTGTTCTATCTTGTGCCGGGCAATAATGAAAAACAAAGACCTTTTTGCATGGACACCTTCTGACATGCCCGGCATAGACCCCAATATCATGTGTCATAAATTATCAATTTGTGCCGAAGCGAGACCGGTTGCCCAACATAAAAGGAAAATGGGAACCGAACGGAAGCAAGCAGTGGAAGTAGAGGTGACCAAGTTGCTAGCAGCGGGATTCATTCGGGAAGTTCACTACACCACTTGGCTAGCAAATGTGGTAATGGTGAAAAAGCCAAACGGAAAATGGAGAATGTGTACTGATTACACTAATCTCAATAAAGCATGTCCCAAGGATGCTTACCCACTCCCGAGCATAGATCGGTTAGTTGACGGTGCCTCTGGCCACAAAATCCTCACCTTTCTCGATGCTTATTCGGGGTACAATCAAATCCCCATGCATCCCCGCGACGAAGAAAAAACAGCTTTCATAACTGATTCGACCAATTATTGCTATCAGGTCATGCCCTTCGGGTTAAAAAATGCAGGTGCAACTTATCAGAGATTGATGAATAAAGTCTTCCGGCACCAAATCGGTCGAAGCATGGAGGTGTATGTTGACGACATGGTTGTTAAATCCCACGACATTGCTCGCCATGTAGTTGATCTTGCTGAAGTATTCCAACAATTGCGCCGGTATGACATGCGTTTGAACCCTAAAAAGTGCGTGTTTGGGGTATCAAGTGGAAAATTCCTCGGGTTTATATATGTTGTCGGCAAGGGGCATAGAAGCCAACCCTGATAAATGCATGGCAATCGTCAACATGGTAAGTCCCAAGAACCTTAAGGAAGTCCAGAAGTTAGCAGGACGCCTTACTACGCTATCAAGATTCATCCCCTGTTTGGCCGAAGTAGCCAAACCCATTGTAGGATTGTTGAAGAAGATCAAGAAGTTCGAATGGTCTGAGAATTGTGAGGAGGCTTTCAAGACTTTGAAGGAGCGCCTCGGCTCGCCACCCATTCTTTCCAAGCCCGATCCCGCGATACCAATGGTGGTTTATTTGTGCGTATCAAACGACGCAATCAGCGCCGTTCTGATTCAGGAAAAGGAGGAGCAACAACCTATCTACTTCGTCAGCCGAATGTTACAGGAGGCCGAGACTAGGTATCAGCTTCTGGAGAAGATGGCACTTGGGCTCATTCATACCGCTCGGCGCCTCAGGCAATATTTTCAGAGCCATCGTGTCATTATCTGAACTGATTGCCCGATAGCCAAGGTGTTGCGAAAGCTAGAACTAGCAGGACGGATGATGGCGTGGTCTATTGAGCTATCAGAGTTTGATATCAGCTTTGAGCCACGAGGTCCGGTCAAGTCTCAATACTTGGCTGATTTTGTTAATGAATTGCAACCGAAAGGTCGTTTCGAGAATGACGTGTGGACCATGCACGTGGATGGCTCGTCAAACAAGCAAGGCAGTGGCGCAGGTATAATTCTTGAGGGACCGACAGGAGTGACCCTTGAACAGTCTTTAAGATTCGCGTTTAAAGCATCAAACAACCAGGCCGAATACGAGGCACTATTGGCAGGATTGAGACTCGCACAAGAAATCAGGGCTACACGATTGATATGTTGGACCGACTCGAAAGTTGTGTCAGAACAAGTGAATGACAATTTCCAGGTGAAAGATTCAGGCCTGCTGAAATATTATCACTTGTTTCACAGAATGCACAGCACTTTTGAGGATGTCCAAGTGAAACACACGCCGAGAGAAAATAACGAGAGGGCCGATCAGTTAGCTCGGTTAGCAAGTAGTAATCGGAAACCCGGACAGCTACGAACCACACTTCACCTTAATCTTGCTACTCCAAGTGTAACACCGATCGAATGTATGACGATCGAAGAGCCTACACACACCTGGACAACAGAAATAATAGACTACCTGGAGCTTGGCAAGGAACCATCTGACCATGCGGTTGCCAAAAAACTCCGAACTCAAGCGACCAGGTATTCGGTTGTTAGGGGACAGTTGTATCGCAGAGGTTTCTCGGTGCCTCTTTTGAAATGCATCGATACGGCACATGCGGATTATGTCTTGAGAGAAGTTCACGAGGGCATATGTGGATCTCATTCGGGAGGGAGGACGCTAGCTATGAAAGTGCTTAGAGCAGGTTTTTACTGGCCAACTCTCAAAAGCGATTGCATGCAGTTCGTCAAGCGTTGTCTTTCATGCCAAAAACATGGCAATCTTATCCATGCCTCGGCTGAAGAACTACACAGTATAAGCTCGCCATGGCCGTTTGCAATATGGGGAATGGATATACTCGGACCATTCCCGATAGCTAAAGGCCAATGCAAGTTTTTATTGGTCGCTGTGGATTATTTCACGAAATGGGTCGAGGCCGAACCACTCGCCAGGATCACAGCCACTAATGTTCAGAAGTTCTTGTGGAAGAACATCATTACTCGTTTCGGCATTCCACATGCTCTCATAACCGACAATGGTTTGCAATTCACCGACCAGAAACTCAATCAATTTATCCAAGATCTCGGCATTCAACATAGATTTACATCGGTCGAACATCCGCAGTCCATTGGACAAGCCGAAGCAGCTAATAAGGTGATACTTACTGAATTAAAGAAGCGATTGGGAGACGCTAAGGGAGCTTGGGCCGAAGAATTGTTAGAAGTCCTGTGGGCTTATCGGTGCACGCCTCAGTCCACAACTCAAGAAACACCTTTTAGGCTAACATATGGCACCGATGCCATGATCCCTGTTGAAGTTGGGGAACCTTCCTTTCGGCGGCAACATTTTGATGAGACAACAAATGAAGCATCGCTCCGAGCCGAAGTCGATATGATTGACGAAGTACGAACCAAAGCTCAGATCATAGCCGAAGCTTGCAAGCAACGAATGGCTCGTAGATTCAATTCCAATCTCACCAAGAGAAGCTTCAAGGAAGGAGACTTAGTCTGGAGAGTTCTGGGACCGGCAAGACGTAATCCACGGGAAGGCAAGTTGGTAGCAAATTGGGATGGCCCGTTTCGGATCCGACATAGCCTTGATCACGGTGCCTACAAACTTGAAGAGCTTTCTGGCAAGATCATCCCCAGAACATGGAATTCATCTCACTTGAAGACATACTACAACTAATCGTTGTAATCTGATCATAATGTAATTCCAAGTTGCACTCTTTTCCTTGATCGGTCTTTTCTCCCCTTGTAAAAAAGTGAAAAGGGGTTTTGGCCGACAAGGTTTTTAACGAGACACATATCAATAAAGTACACTTCATCTCATTGTTTGTTGTTGCCCTCTCGGAAAATCACGCAAAAGGCTTCCCTCCCGAGTTAATCAACTCGGCCAAGGATGTGCCTCGGAAAATCACGCAAAAGGCTTCCCTCCCGAGTTAATCAACTCGGTCAAGGATGTGCCTCGGAAAATTACGCAAAAGGCTTCCCTCCCGAGTTAATCAACTCGGCAAAGGATGTGCCTCGGAATATTACGCAAAAGGCTTCCCTCCCGAGTTAATCAACTCGGCCAAGGATGTGCCTCGGAAAATTACGTAAAAGGCTTCCCTCTCGAGTTAATCAACTCGGCCAAGGATGTGCCTCAAAATCATGTAAAAGGCTTCCCTCCCGAGTTAATCAACTCGGCAAAGGATGTGCCTCAGAAAATCACGCAAAAGGCTTCCCTCCCGAGTTAATCAACTCGGCCAAGGATGTGCCTCGGAAAATCACGTAAAAGGCTTCCCTCCCGAGTTGATCAACTCGGCCAAGGATGTGCCTCAAAATCGCGTAAAAGGCTTCCTTCCCGAGTTAATCAACTCGGCCAAGGATGTGCCTCGGAAAATCACGTAAAAGGCTTCCCTCCCGAGTTGATCAACTCGGCCAAGGATGTGCCTCGGAAAATCACGCAATTCCGAGTGATTCCACTCGGTCTTGCTCAAGAAGCAACATAATTCCGAATGACTCCCTCGGTTTTGCTCTTAAGTAGCGTATTTCCGAGAGACCTCCACTCGGTTTTTCCCAAGAATCAATCCAATCCCGAGTGACCTCCACTCGGTTATGCTAGCAAGACAATCCAATCCCGAGTAACCTCCAATCGGAATTGCTAGCAAGACAAGGCAATTCCGAGTGACCTCTACTCGATTTTGCCAGCAAATCAAGGCAAGACCGATTGACCTCCACTCGGTCTTGCCAGTAAATCAAGGCAAGTCCGAGTGACCTCCACTCGGTCTTGCTCAAAAAGCAAGGCAATTCCGAGTGACCTCTACTCGGTTTTGCCAGCAAATCAAGGCAAGACCGATTGACCTCCACTCGGTCTTGCCACCAAATCAAGGCAAGTCCGAGTGACCTCCACTCGGTCTTACTCAAAAAGCAAGGCAATTCCGAGTGACTCCACTCGGTTTTGCTAGCAAGACAAGCAATTCCGAGTGACCTCAACTCAGTTTTGCCAGCAAATCAAGGCAAGACCGATTGACCTCCACTCGGTCTTGCCACCAAATCAAGGCAGTCCGAGTGACCTCCACTCGGTCTTGCTCAAAAAGCAAGGCAATTCCGAGTGACTCCACTCGGTTTTGCTAGCAAGACAAGTAAATCCGATTGACCTCTACTCGGTTTTGCCAGCAAATCAAGGCAAGACAAGACCGATTGACCTCCACTCGGTCTTGCCAGTAAATCAAGGCAAATCCGAGTGACCTCCACTCGGTCTTGCTCAAAAAGCAAGGCAATTCCGAGTGACTCCACTCGGTTTTGTTAGCAAGACAAGCAATTCCGCGTAACCTCTACTCGGTTTTGCTAGCAAGACAAGGCAATTCCGAGGGACTCTACTCGGTCTTGCTCCAGAATACAAGTGTTTCTTTTGATTTTTACAAATAATAATACCGATTCGGCTACTTATTACTTGAGTCTTACGTGCAAATTTGACAAGTACTTCGAATGAAGAAGACGTATTAAAGACACAAGTCAAAACGAGACAATATCATTACATTCTAAAAAAGGAGGCTCTATCGGCCCCCGGTCTACACTTGTTCAAACAAAAGTTAAAAGTTACATAAGACCTATCAAGCACTAAACTACTCTTCCGGAGTTCGGGCTGCATCGGCTTGAATGACAGATTCGGGATTTCCTTCGACCTCATTCTCAGGTTCCAGGTTTCCCTCATCCATGGTGTTTTCCTCGGAAGAGGTTTCGACATCTTCTGCCTGGGGGGCATCCTCTGGCTCTTCCCCATCGGGATTTGCCCCTTCAGGCATATCAGCAAAAGAAATCAATGACCCTTGGTAAAAATCTTGGGTCATATCAAACTCGAAGACCTCTTCAAATTGGCTGAAGTGCTTGGCTTGCCGAACAACGTGTTTAAACCCGGCTTCATGTTGAGCAACAATCTTCTCTTTCGCCTGCTCCTTTAGGCGGTTGTACTCGGCATGAGCCTCCTCCAGTCGGCGTCGCTCCTTATTAGTTGCTTTTTGAAGGTTCAGGCGAAGAGTATCATTGTCTCGCCGAACAGCATCCAATTCGACCGACAGCTCCCGATTTTTTGGCTGTCACTTCTTCATTCACCGCGATAGCTTTGGCGGCAGTCCTCTCGGCCTCCTCTAAACTTTGTTTCAGATGCACCACCTCGCCGATGGGTTCCATTGCTAGGTGATAGGCTAAGGCCAATGAGCGAGTTTGCACCTCGCAGTAGAGTCTCCACTTGGCTCTTGCATCCAGGCTAGCCAAGAACTCCTGCCCGAAAGGAGACACAATGTCAGGCCGAATCATCGTCTCGGCCGACACATCGTCACCAAGAAAGGCACGAGACATTAGCTGAGGTGGCACCACAATCACAGTCCGATTGGGTGATGCCTCGGGCACTGACTTGGCCTTCTTAGCGCGTTCTGGATTTTCCTCAGCGCCTTTCCTTTTAGGACGTTCTCGACTGGTCTCCTTTCCCTTTTTTCCCTTCATTTTTTTGCGTTCGGGAGAAGGAGGCGCTCGGTCATCATTATCTGGTCGGGGGGTGCGTGCAACTTCCAAAGTGCCTACACCCCCGGCTTGTCTCACTTGCTTCGCCCGAGCAGCAAGCAAGTTGCGAATATTCAGCTCATCGGCGCCGCTGGTAACCATGATTCCTGCAAAAAGGGTTAGGTAAACATCAATAGGAATTTAATTGACAGTCGAAATAGGACAGATAACATACCTATCAGGTCATTCCACCAACGTGAAGATTCAACCAAGTTAATTAAAGACCTAGTCGGTAAGCGCCAAGGAAGACGAAGTAATAACTTCAGGTCATTCCGCTCTTCGTCCGTCAGCATCTTCTTCGGCACCACGTCGTAAGGCCGAGGGGCACGAGTCCAGTACAGCGGGAATAGACTTTTATCATCCTCCCCAAAGAAGAAGAGCCGTCCATTCGGCCTGATAGTCACTCGGAAAAATCCCGCCTTAAAATTCTTATATGACGAGGTAAAACTGTCCAACAGTAGCCGATCACCCACTCGGCTCAAGGAGAGCCACTTCTCCAGTATAGTAGGTCGGGAAGAGTAAAAATATAGAAAAAGGAGTGGAGAAGGCTTGATGTGGATACACTTGCACAAGTGCTTAAAACCTTGCAATTGCGCCCAGCTATTCGGATGCAATTGAGTAGGAGCAACGTTCAACACCTTCAGCACCCCCATGGTAAACTCATCAAACGGCAGCTTTACCTTTAGGTCCCGAACGAGGCAGACGTACTTATAAAATGACTCCATCTTTGTGCCACTTTGATCTAAACAAACAATGTCTGGGTTCGAGAAGGCGTTATTTCGGCAAGACCGAACTCCAATCGGATACGGCTCCTCCTTAGCGTCAAAATTTAAGCATTTTGTATAGTCCAGCAGGTTTGTGATCATAGTTATGTCTCGGTAACGTGAGTAGTAGGAAGTTACCTCCCCATTGACCCACTCGTAACCGGGCACATCAGAGGGACCGTATCGTTGCCGATTCGAGACACGCTTCGTCTTTTCCTGAACCTCTTCACTCCCGCTAGTAGAGGTTTCCCCCGAAGAAGAAGCGCCCTCATTCGGTCCATCGGCATCAATCGGCAGCCGAATGGTACTTCGATGACTTGACTCGCTGGACGATGTCCCCTCGGATGACGATGACCAAGAGCTGTCGGCCGAAGACTCGTAGAAGTATCAACCATGATTATAAAAGCTTACCAATTTCTTTGCAGAATAATTCCTAGTCAGATCGGCTTCGGAGATCTTCGGCTACCCCAATTCGGTTGAGAGCAATACGTGCGAATGGCCCTACCACTCACCTATTTACAGGCTCATCAAATGGGCGGGAAAATGCAACTTTTGAATTTGTGTAACCGTTCAATTCACACGATCCAACGGTTACAAATGTGCAACCGTTCACCTTACCAGAGCCACTATCTCCATTTTACCCTTAAAGAAAGCTCCATCTTTCTTCAAGGCTGGGGGGCAGTGTACGGGTAGGGAGGTCGGCCACCACCCTGTCGGCCATTGAATGGCAGAACCAGGCAGCCGAATGCCAATCGGCCACCTGGATCGGCCTATCGTCACTTGTTACCTTTAATCAAGTAATTAGGGGTTAATTAGTTGATTAGGGTGTATTACATAATACGGTAAGTATGCTGCGAGGCCCATGGGGTCCGGGGCCCATAAATGACAGTATAAATAGCTCAGGACAAAAGGTAACGTCACTGTTCATTAATTACCCTAGAGATTCGAGCTTGTCCTGACTTGAGCGTTGGAGTGCCTTTTGCAGGTACCAACCCCCTCCTTAGCGTATCGGATTACTGGGTCAGGAGTCTCGTTCGGCCTTTGGACTACTAGAAGACTTAGTGTGCCCTTCAGACAGGTACATTATATAAACAATAAAATTTTATTTTTATTTTTTAAAACTTGTATATATAAATATGGTGGAGGGAAGTTTTGGAGGAAAATATTTACTGCTTTATATATACTAGTCAATGCACATAGATTTACTTTCATTTCATCACTATTCTTTTCATTTTGTTGATGATCTTAATATATTTCAGTTTTATCTAATTGTTTTTGTTAATTTTATTTTATTTATTGGAATTTACATAGCCATCAAATAATAAATTCATTCATTTTCTTTTATTTAAAAACCATTAAAATTAACGATAACAATCAAATTTTATACATAATTAAATGTCACACATACTTCTAACTCTTGCAACATAAATTTAATACTCTTTTAATATATAGAAAAACAAATCCTCATATGGAAGAAGAAAGAAAGAAATTTAGATCAATTGAAAATAAAAATACAAATCAAATAATTACTATTAATTTCACCTATAATACACTTTCTCATCTCATGTCACTTTTTGGTTCAAAAGTTCAACTCCTTCTTCTTCTTCTTTAATTTTTCTATATTTTTTTTAATATAATATGTGAAAAATTTGTTAGTCATTAGTATTAATTATATATAATTCATTTTTATAAATTGATTGATTTCTGAATTAGTTATAGTCTAAAATTGAAGATGATTTTTTCCTTTTTCTTTTGATCTTTTTAATATATATTTTGTAATGACCCGTCAGGTCTCACACTATCTATAGCGTCCAGATACAAGTATAAAATAAAATATCACTACTAAACAATTATATATAAAATGAGAATACACAACTAAAAGGTCCCATAATATATATAACGGAAAGTAGGGAATAATACTCTATACAACAACTAGGTAGTCAAAAGCTACCAATCAACTAAATACAACGTCAGCCCTCCTCCTGAGTCCCAACCAAAAAGAAGCTCACCCAGTCCAGCAGAGCATCTAATCCTGATTTGCTCACATACCAAGGTATGGTCATTGCAGTCCCAACCACAAGGGAAATGTTAGGGTAAGCTCACAACATTATTTTATTAAATATTAGAAATGGTAAAAAAAATGTACAAAATTATTGAAAAAATTAAAATTATAGAACATGATATTTTTGAAAGACGCATAACAACCAAAATTTAAATGTAGGTCATTAAAAATTGTCAATTTAAGCTTGTTGACTTAAATTTCCTTGATTGTAAGGATATTTTTTCATGGAGTGACCTACATTCCTACATAGAGAACATCTTTTTGGTTGTCTTGGTTCAACCTTATCCATTTCAGTGCGTATTTTGGATGACTTTGGACGATGTTTTTTATTTTTAATCTTTTCCGGATTTGGTATGATTTGTGGTTCTTCACATCTGGCCAATAAGATTTGTTGGGCAGTTCACCTAATAATTCGCTATACACATTTGAAACATACTCTAATATGTATATCTGATCTATGTAAGATTTGTAATTGTTGTGAATATGCTTACATGCAATAGCAACATGGGAGCATGACATGTGTAGCTTCTGGAATTTCCCACAATTACACCACTTGTCATGTAGTCTAACCATGAAATTTCCAGTCGGTCGCGTTTCCCTTGGGTTAATGGTCTCTTACAATAAAAAACATGTACTACGACGATCAAATTCGAGGACATGATGGCTAATCGATTCTGCATCTCTCGTGGCCTTATTGATTATTTCCGTATAAACTTGGACAACCCTAAGTTTAACATTGACTTCCTTTCCACTTTGGATAAATAAGGCATTACATCTCTTATAAGTCGACATGATAATTGTAGAAATTGGCAAATTTCTTATTTTTTCTAAGAATGGAATTTGTTGCCTCTGCTAAGTTGGTAGTCATGTGTTCCCATTGTCGGCCACCGTCCCATGCAAAAGTTCATTGTTCTTTTGGTATAGTGTTGAGCTATTCAATTACACCTTCGATTTCTAGTTCGCTCCTTAATGTGTTGTAGTAGTAATTGAATCTTAGCTTAGTCATCCCATAAGCTGTGAAAATAGATGAGCAAAAAATGAACAATTTAGTATTGTTGAAATATGGTCAAACAAATAAAAATAATTAATGATAAGTTTGAAATAAAAAAAATTACATACCCATGTTGATGATTAATTTTGTTCTTTTTGCATTCTTGAAATGTCTCATGAAATTTTGGGCAATATGGCAAATACAAAACACATGCACTGAATTCTCCGATGTCCAACCACTACCTTGTCTAGTGTAGGCATTTTTTATGGACTCATGCCTGTCAGAAATTAAGCAAAGGTCATCTTGAGGGCAAACATGTCTTTTGACGTAATGTAGAAAGAAAAACTATGCATTTACTGTTTCACCCTCAACAATTGCAAAGGTAATTGGAAAGATTTTGTTGTTATCGTCTTGAGCCACAACCACGAGGAGAGTTCCTTTGTATTTTTCATACAAGAATGTGCCATCAACTTGAACAATGGGTGATGAGTCATTATTTTCCCTTATTTATTTATTTATCTTTCTGTACTTATTTTAATTGTTGATTTGAACTTAACCGCTTATTAATTGTACAATTTTACTGTTTAGACATCATTGGGCCAGTAATTTGAATTTTAATTAATTCTGATTCACTTGGTCTAATTTTTGTTTATCAATTATTTTCAGGTTAATTGTGGAGCATTTTTGGGGTTGGATATTATTTTTGGACTTCAAGAGATAAATGCCACTCAGCACCACTTCACCACATCAACACCATATCAGCATTTTATTTTATTTTATTTTTCGTTTATTTCATTGTAAATTCGGGTCAAACTTGGATTGGGGCCCATTTTGACTTTTCTAGGGTTTTTAGGGCCTAGAGTAGGGACCATGCAACCACCATCTGATGTGACCACGTTTTGAGAGCTGCTTCCCTGTATTTTTACGTTTTGCTTCTTCATTTATGTTTTTCTTCCACTTCTTCCTGGTTGCATCTAAACTGCATATTTTACATTTGAATGAAGATAGACATTTCATTTTCTTCTCTTCTACCTTGTTGTATTTGCATTTTCATTTTAATGGAAGGCTAAAACCTTTGGGGTTGGCTCCTTGAGCAGATTGTAATCTCCATTTGAGGTCTTATTCGTATATGCATTTTTGTTACGCTTGCTTCTTCTTCATTGAACCTCTGCATTGAAACGCTTTCAGCACCTATTCATGCTTAATGAATCTGGGTTGCTGCATATATAAGGCCACATTTTGCTTAATCTTGTGGGGAGGTTTAATGTTGTATACGTTTGCTTAATTCGTGTAGGGAAATCTTGAGTTAATCTTCGCTTAGTTGGTTAACTCGGATGGAACAAGGATTAAGTTGTGAACAAAGAAATCCTTTGAGAACCAGGGATAAGAGAGTTACAATCTTAACAAGGAGCCAATCGGTTTTGCTTGCTGTGCTACTTTGCATTTTATTGTGTTTTAACGTTGATTCTGAACAAAACTCCCCCCTTCGTGTTTGAACCTTTGACAAAGACAAATGGTCCTTGGGAGATGACCTAGGAAAGCTTCCTAGTATTACATTTAACTATTTTTATTTGACTGGGTACGGCCTCGATCAATGGGCTTGTAGTATTTGAACCCATGGATACAAGGTTTAAATGTCCAACATACTCAATGAAATTGAACACAATCATGAACCATCTTACCTTGTTGGTTGTATAGTGGCCTTGTTTACTTTTCAACAACAAATCCATTAAGAAATATTGTCATGGCATTGAGAAACTTGAGTAAATCATGGTAAGATTATTCCTAAATGTCATATAAGTCTTCAATTGCCTTTTGCTTTGCCATACATGCTTTGCGGTATGAGATTGTGTACCTTTCAACACTTTTGATGTGTGATATTATTGTTGGAATTGAAATTGATAGACCATTCTCCACTAATGCAAGAATACTTTGGCTAATATATACATAGCCAAGGTTGACATGATCTTGTGTGATAATAAGGGATGAACAAGAATGTTCACCTGATAGCTTACAAACCTCCCATTTTTGGCTTTTGTTAATGAAAGCCGCTCTGCACCTCCAATCGCATCCAGCGTTAACACATCATGCAACAATTAATGTTGGTGAAAATTTCTCCACCCTGTAATACAAACCTGTCTTTATATGGTGCGCGTTTAAAACATGTTGGACTTCCTCCTTTATATCGAAATTCATGCATTAAAATAGGGTGTTAGAAGCATACTCGACGTCAACATGGTCAAGTGCATGGCTATACTCTTGGTCGGCGAAATCTGTTTGTAAATCAACATTATGCATGTGTCAATAAGTTGGTTTTGATAATAAAAAGGTTGGTTTTCATAGGTAGAAGGTTGGTTTTCATATGAAGAAGGTTGGTTTTCATAGGAAGGTGGAAGATTGTTATTTATTGGTGTGAGATCCGCATATAGTTGAGCAGAAGTAAGAATTTTATGACTACAAACCATTTGAATCATACCATGAATGTCTTCATCGCCGATAAGCTTGATAGCTCAGAAATTAAGCATTCCTCCACTTACCACTTATGGATATTAGAAGTAAAGTTGATCAACTGAATATGGTTATGGTAAGTTAAGTCTTCTTTGGATCTTGGCTTTTAACGCATCAAGTGTGATACGTGGATTAATTGAGAAAAATATTTGGTTAGAGGATACAAAAGTATCCCCTTCGTTTGTTTGAGTGATTTCACCATTGAAGAAGACCAACACACGGAAAGAAGAAGAAGACATTGTTGTAGACAAAGAGTTTATATATCTGGATTTGAAAACAAGAATACTTGGCTCAATTGCACTCTACATTTGAACCCAAGAATGATCTCATTTAAATAGAAGGTGGAGATAGGGTTCAATCAATGACACTCATCACTAAAGGTATTGGATTCCTGACGCGCATGCATTAATGACACTCATGACCAAAGTATTAGATTCCTAATGCGCGTAAATCAATGACACTCTACATCAATAACATTTTGAATCAATGACACTCTGCATCAATGACACTATGACTCAGTGACACTCATGACTAAAACATTAGATTCTTGACGCGCGTAAATCAATACACTCTAAATCAATGACTTTCTAAATCAATGACACTCTATATCAATGACACTCTACATCAATGACACTCATGACCAAAACATTAGATTCCTAACGCGTGTAAATATATTATTCTTTATATTTTATTTGTGAATTTTAAATTAAATTATCTCTATTTTGTAAATAATTTTTTTTAATAAAATAAATAAGTTTTAACATTATCTTTATTTTTAACATAAATTTAAAAATATTATACATAATTTTTAAATTTTATATAAAATATAATATTAATTATTTCAAAATAAAAATATATAATTTAATTATGAAAAATCATTTCTAAATTCTGAAAATTAAAATAAATTAAAACTTTTTAAAAATTTAAAAATCAGAAAATGCAAAAAAAAAAAATTGACCCATGAGAAATTGGTTACTAGGTAATCGATTTCTCAATGGGATTTTGAAATTTTTTTTCAAAGTTCATTGAGAAATTGGTTACTCAGTAATCGATTTCTCACGTTGGCTCGAAAGTGAGTTATTTAGATAAATAAAAACAAGTCTAGGTTATTTAAGTAAATAAAACATATATATTTAAAAAAAAGTCTAATTCATAAAGAGGCAATATTTTAGTATTTTGTTATACTATTTAATTAAACAAAGAAATGAATAACTAGACAACGGTCGGCATGACCCACTCATTTCAAATTCGGCAATTTGCAACCCACAAATTACCATTCCGTGACTGCATATAATAAGGTAATAACATTCTTCTCTCTTCAATTCTTCACATTTTCCTTTCACCCCATTTTGATCTTTCCCCAGTTTCTAATTCGTCTGACAAACCTCAATTTTTCCTTTTCTTCAATTTGTGTTTCATTTCACCTTTATTTATGCATAACATCACAAAAAGGGTTGTAAACTTAGGGTTTTGACTTAACCCCCAGGAACCAATTTTCCAATTTCAACATTTGTAGATTGATCTGCTTTATCTTTTGAATTTAAAGATAGAAATTTTCTTCTGTGTCAAAGGCCATGTTCTTTTGATCTGTTATTTCATCCATCTAGTTTGGGAGTATTTAGAACATGGGTATGAAGTTGCATAGAAGAATAATTTTTTGAAATCTACCGTTAGTTTTTTCTACACTACCTATATTAACAAGATGCATATACTTTTCAGTAGCTTATCTCATTAGAATTTTATAGTTAAGCGTGCTTAACTTGGAGTAATTTAGGGATGAGTGACCTTTTGGGAAGTTTTCCAAAAAGTGTGCAAGTAAGGACAAAAAATGCTGAAAAGTAAAGTGTCGTGAAATAGAGCCCTTGAGAGGTCAAATATGAGGGGTGTGGAATTAATAAATTTATTAAAATTAAAAAGAAACTTTTTGACGCATTTATTTGTCAAAATCACAAAAAGATTTTTAAACAATACCGACAGATATATTCGTTAAAAATTTCTGATGGATTATGTCTGTCAAAATTTTGTGTTTTTCTTGTAATGTCCATGGATGGTCCTCCATCACCTGGTGTCTACAACTACCCCTCTTTATTTGGCCTTTTGATAGCAAGACAATACGATTGCATTTTCCAAAGGCAAGTAAATACGTAGACGTTTTGTTTGGGTATTTAGCTTCCCATCTCCATGGGGATCATTGGGGAAAGAGTATTCTTTGCGACCTCTCCAAGCTAATACCGGTGTTGATACTCGACAAGATCTACTAATGTCTTACAGTTGAGTGAATGAGTTCATCTTTATCGAGCTTCTCCAAACTTGTTGAGAGGTGTTGGTGAGTTCATCTTTTTCGAGCATCTCCAAGCTCAGTGAGTATGTTGTGCTGACCTTTCCAGGTTTCTTGAGTGTTGTTGAATCAGCCTCTCCAAGCTGAATGAAGATTGGTGGTTTCATGTTGATCGAGAGTATTCTTGAGCTCAACCTCCCTCCCTAGGTTGGATGGGGATCGATGGTTCCATGTTGACTAATGGTATTTTTCTAAGTACAACCTCCTCAAGCTGGACGAGAATTAGCGGTTCCATGCCAACCAAAGGTATTTTCTAAGCACAACTTCCTTAGGTTGGACAGGTATTAGTAGTTCCTCACCAACCGAAGGTATTTTTTGAGCAAAGCCTCCTCAAGCTGGACTAAGACCAAGAAGACCAAGGGGTGACATATTGAAGGAGGCAAGAGGAATGGGTTAGTGATGAAAAACCATAAAGAGGAATAAGCCCACTTTTGGGCCTTAGCTAGGTTTTTATGACATTTGTCTTTGTTTTCCATTTTTACCCTTGTATTTTGGGGTATTTTAGTCATAGGATTTATTTTCTTTGTATTTCCTATTTTACCCTTGTATTATGGGGTGCTTTAGTTAATTAGGGTTTTAATTTTGGGCTAGGGTTTAACATTAGGAGGTGACACATTTTTTTGGTGACCTTGGACCTATTTTTGGTGTTAGAAAGGCTTAGGCCCAAGTGGAGGGCAAATGTTGCATGGTCTTAACATGCACCTAGATATAGCCAATCTAAACCCATAGATTCCATCCTTGGCCACCAAGTTGCATCTAGGGTTCATTTGCATTTCATTTGGAATGCATTTGCCTACTCCAAATGCAACCCTAGATGCCTCCCCTCCTATAAATACCCAACACCCCACCACTTGTAAATACTTTGGATATTAATGATATTGAGTGTGCATTTTGCCTCATTGTCATTCTCCTAAGTCTTAAAGGTACTCCACGGCCTCCTCCCCTTCTCCTCCTCCTAAAACCACCGTGAGTGAGTTGAGTTAGGCCTTCCTTGGTTGGCCTTCCCCACCTTAGTGAAGTGAGCTAGCCAAAAGGAGCATCACCCCACCAAACACCTCCCATACACCATTTGAGCGTGACCTTTTCCCTAATCTAAACACAACCCTTTTCCTTAGCACTAGGTTGCCTTTGGCTAACCTCCTCCCATCTCCACCATAAAAGCAAAACCCTAAATAGGTTTCATCCCACACTTGGATGAGACAACCTTGAGCAAACCATCTTCACCTTCACCTTTGTGCTTCCGCCACCATCTCCTCCATTTTTCATCATCTTTTGGAGTCTCCCTTGTTGAACCAAGATCAAGGGCGTGCATGGAACTAAGCCACCTTCCATCACAGCCTCCTCAGATTGGACAGGTATTAGCAATTCCTTGCCAACTAATTATGGGGAATTGAGTATTCTTCGTAGCCTTTCCAGGTTGGTGAGTATTGCCATGCCTTTTCAGGCCTTGAAAGGTTTCCTTAACCTGATTTCCTTTTAACTTAGGTAAGGATTGTCTTTTGAAGACATAGATAGCTTGTCAAAAGTGCCCCTATGTTGATGGGCGGGAGATCATCCTTTCGGTGGGGTGATCATAATTATGCTATGTTATTTCTCTACTAGGGAATTAGAGAGAATAATTGATGATGCCTTCGTAAGCTTTGTTGTTGGCTTATTGCTAGGCGGGAATGTTGATGTGAAGATGTGATACTTCTGATGTGAAGAGGGGATACTTCTGATGCCCCTGGTTTTGACTATTTCACCTTTATCTAGGCAGTTATCCAATGGGGATTGTATAGTGAAGTTAGCGGAAAATCACATAGAAGGGGGGTTGAATATGTGTGTGTGTGAACAAAGGTATTTAAAAAAAACATTTTCGCTATAGTAGCTTTCTTCGTCCAGTGCACTTTTGAATATTAGACGGTTATGAAGATTTGCTTAATAGAGTATTATTACGTCTGAAAAATGTATCCTCTGCTGTAGAAAAATATAGTAGTAATGATTAAGATTGCTTGTATTTTCCCTTTTTAAGATAGTTTCGTTTAAGTATAAGAAGTCGATGAAACTTCCAGTGTAACAAGTTTATCAAGCTGACTTATAGTCTTCGTTTAATAATAGTTTTATGAATAAATAAACTTGGAACGAAATTTTTCACAAAGGTTTAATCAGTAATGAATATTTGCGTCTAAGTAAATGAAGGGAACAATCAATTTATACTGGTTCGCTCATCTGAGCTACGTCTAGTCTCCTTCAATAGAAGGGTTCCACTATATATATATATGAAATTAAGCACAATGAGTATTGTCGTCCACTCCTGGACTTGAGTATTCTCGACCACTCCTGGCCTGAGTATTCTCGACCACTCCTGGCCCGAGTATTCTCGACCACTCCTGCCTCGCCAGCTTCACTCACCAGCGCTAGTATTCTTACACCACTTCTGGTCCAAGTATTCTCGACCACTTCTGGCCTGTCGGCTTCACTCACCAACCCTAGTATTCTTAAACCACTTTTGGTTCTCCAAGTATTCTCAACCATTCCTGGCCCGTCGACTTCTCTCACCAATGCTAGTATTTTCTTATCAGCCACTTCTAGCTAGCAGTGATTATTTTTTGACAAGCCCCTCCGGACTTTACAAGTATTCTTTCCCGAGCCTCTTTAGGCTTTACTACATTAGCTGAGTAGGTTGGGTTTGAGTGTTTACATAACTCTCACTGAGAGGATTGGGAATTTCTACACTCACTAAGGTTTGCTACCTTAGTCTTATAGAGACTCGTGTTTGAGTGTTTGGGTTACTCTCACGGAGAGCATACATAGGTGTACAACACTCATTAAGGTTTTGTTCATAACTAAAATTTTGAACACCTTAGTTTACAGAGATAAAACTACAATATTATATTGTACATATGACTATAAGTGCTCATCTCTGGTCTCTCTGTTTCATGGGCTTGCTATTATTTTTTTCTTAAGTAAATAGCCCTTGGGTAAATCCTGTGATTATTCTTTCATTGCTTCTCGCCAAGCCACTTCTTGTTTGATGATATTGCATATTTATAGGCTTATGAAATTTATCAACAACTAAGAGTTAATGCCAAGCTCGGTGAGTTAATGCCAAGCTCGGTGAAGGGTCGTGACTCTTCGCGTACGTTTTTTTATCGTGATGCCATGTGTCATAACCGTCACCTCATTCCCCGAAACGCGTGGGCGGCGTGTTAATGGGAGGTGACAGTTATGTAATGATGGGCGCACTTCGTCATAATAGGCCCCATTAATGTGTCATCATTTTTGTCCCCCCTCTCTCCACGTGTCACTGCTGTTTTTGATTTTGCAAACTCCCTTTTTTTCTCTCTCCTTCGCGCCCTCTCGGATTCACTTTACTCTTTTTCCTTTGGTGTGCTCTCGATGCTTCTTCACTCTTCTCTACTCACTCTCTGTCCCTATTTTTCTTGTTCCTGCCCTTCTCTATCTTCGCCATTTTCGATAACCGAGTCTCCGTCCTCCGTTATTATTCTGTCATTGTCAAGGGAGTACCAGGTACTTCGCCTTCTCTGTCTCATTCTCCTTTGCTCCTTCTCTCTACCGGGCCCCTTCTTATTTCTTCCTCGTCTATCCCCTTTCTCGAGTCTTTTGGTTTCTTGATGGCTGGGGAGAGTAGTGTCGCACCTTCTACGCCGGCCAAGGGTAAAGGCAAGGCGCGCGACAAGGCGGTGGCCGACGAGGCAGCCGCCACTGAAAAGAAGAAGGGTGGAAATAACCCTAAGGATTCTTTCCCTGTCATTACTGGCTATGAATGGGTCAGAGGGGACGTCGGAGAGTTCTAGAGCGTCCTTAAATTATTCATTGAGGTTAATGCGATGTGGAAATCGCTTAGGATCTGCCAAGGATCCATTTCCAAGCTCATGCAGCTCGAGCCTTGTCAGCCCGGTGAGCGTGTGTATATGAGGGGTACCTCGAATCCCCCCTTTTTCTACATGTACTAGTGTTTTTTTAGGGATTTAGGTGTATGCCTGCCCTTCACTCAGTTCGAGTGATTTTTTGAATTTTATCAACGCGGCTCCTTGCCAGCTGCATCCCAATAGTTGGGGTTTTTTGAGGGCTTTTCAAGTCCTGTGCTTTTCCCTGAGGATAGGGTTGTCATTGCCCGTGTTTCTCCATTTTTACCAACTGAAGTTGGGTGACCCTCCCCTGGGGTGGGTGTCGTTGAACGGGAGTAAGGCTGGGGGATTATTCTCGCTTTACTCCAAGTCGTATAAGGGCTTCAAACAGGAGTTCTTCCGAGTTTTGCCCAAAGGGGTTGACCCGTTAAAGGATGAAGTATTCCACTTCGACGGGTTGCCGATGTTCCCTCTTTACTGGCAGCAGAATCCGATCAAGTTCAACAGGTCAATCAGTCTTCAGTTGACGGCCTCGGATATTGCTGCCATTGCTAATTTAACCGTGCCCCTCGTCCCTTGGATTGCAAGTTCGTCCTGGCGCTTGCTAATTCGGCGTACAAGGAGAGAGGTTTAGAGAGTGAGTACCTCGGCACCCTTAGTTGTTGAGCTCTCAAACTTTTTCTTCTTTTTCTTATATGTTGGATTTTTTTGCTTGCAGGTATAATGGGGAGAAGCAAATGGCGCGAGCTGAAGGCCCGCTATAATGTGGCCGAGATCAAGGTTCCCGAGGTCGGCGAAATGGAGGTTGCTCCTCTTGAAACCCGAAGAAAAAGAAAGAGGGGAGAGAAGGAGGTCGGGGGGACCTCTGCCCCTCAAGATGCTGAAGAGGTGACTTCGAAGGCTGTTGATGCCGACGTAGTCGACCTAACTGGAAGTCCTCCTCCTGAGGGATCATCCCGAGCTACTGTGGAGGAGGTCGCTCGTGAGGCGCAGGTTTGTATTTTTTCTTCTTATGGTTTTTCTTCCACATTGTGTGATTTTCTTGTTTAATAACTTGGAGAATTTTCGTGCTTTTTGTAGGCAAGGCCTGTGCCAGTTGCCGTAGAGGTGCGGGTGGAGCCGAGCTCAGAGGCGCCAGGGTTGAATGCCTCAACCGCTGAGCAGGCAGCTCCCTCTTCAAATCCTGCCGAGGCCCGCAGAGAGGGGCCAAGCTCTAGGGCACCGACATCGACCCCTGTAGCAGCTGTACCGCCTCTACCTCTACTAGGGGCCCCAAAGGGGTAGTGCATCATACAACGCTTCGATGTTACTCGCCCCCTGGCGAGGTTGGATCATGTGAGCATGTCATCTGATGTGGACTCGATGTGGAGTTCAGGGATGACTGCTGAGGCCTTCTACCCGCGAGGTTCGCTCCACTCGGCCGACAAGGCAATTATTGAGAAGGTCGGGGCAGTGGAGGGCTTGGACTCTGCGAAGGTCTTCATGTAGAGATCGATTATCATCTTCGACCATTGGAGGTGCAAGTGGTCGAAGTTGCAGGGGGAGCTCGAGAGTGCCAAGAGCCGAGTTCATCCTTTAAAAGAGGAGAACAAGGCCTTGGAGGCCGAGTTGAAAGCCACAAGGAGGGATCTTGCAAGAACTCAGAAGTCTTTGGAGATTTCTCTGAAGGCTAATGAAGTTTATGCTGCCCAAGTGGGCGAGCTGTAGGAGGTCGCTAACTTTGCTCGAGGCCGAGCGCGCTCGCTGGAGGATGAGGTCTTGGCGCTGAAGGCCAAGCTGGCGGAGGCAGCTGAGAGGCGCCTCTGCGATAAGGTACTGCTGGCTGGCAAGGAGGAGGAGGTCGTAGCTCTGAGGGCGGACCTTGATAAGGTGGCCGCGGCTAAGGCGGGGCTGGAGAGGAGGCTCGTCGAGATCGAGCGAGCTATTTTGATGGAGCATAAAAAGGGCTTTGTCAAGGCAGCTCGTCAGGCAAGGTTGCTTGCACCTAAGGTCGACCTTTCTGCTATGCATGTGGAGAAAGAGGTGCGAGCTGGGCGGCTTGTGAAGGAAGACGACCTCCCTGATAGCTCGAGTGAGAATACCACTGCCTAGGCCGCTGTTTTTGTAATAACTTAGTTTATTTTTCTATTTTTCTCGCTTTCTGAACTTGGATTTTGTGTTGAAGAACTCGTTTATGTATATAATTTGCTTTTTTCATTTGCGATTTTTGTCTTGCTTTTCTGATGATCCTCGTTTTGGTAAGGTTCGCATTCGACCTTGGTTTTAGGTTAAAGTAGTTCGCTCCAAGGTTCGAATTCGACCTTGGCTTAGCATAATGTGATTCACATCAAGGTTCGAATTCGACCTTGGTCTGTCATAATGTAATTCGTACCAAGGTTCAAATTCGACCCTAGCTTGACGTAAATTAGTTTGTACCAAGGTTTGAGTTCGACCTTGGCTTATCGTAAAGTAATTCGCACCAAGGTTTGAATTCGACCTTGGCTTATCGTAAAGTAATTCGCGCCGAGGTTCGAATTCGACCTTGGCTTAACATAAAGTAATTCGCACCAAGGTTCGAATTCGACCTTGGCTTAACATAGAGTAATTTGCATCAATGTTCGAATTCGACCTTAGCTTAACATAGAGTAATTCGTACCAAGGTTCGAACTCAACCCTGGCTTAGCGTAAAGTAATTTGTACCAAGGTTTGAATTCGACCTTAGCTTAACATAGAGTAATTTGCACCGAAGTTCGAACTCGACCTTGGCTTAGCGTAAAGTAATTTACACCAAGGTTCGAATTCGACCTTAGCTTAATAGGGTATAATTTGTTCCAAAGCGGTGTAAAATTGAGAAGTGTTGGGTGGAATGAATCATTTTATTGATATTGTGGGTATGCCTCGTTAAAAACCCTCTTAGCCAAAACCCATTTTTCTATTTTTTGGGACAAAAGACTGAGTCGGGAAAAGAGTGCACAACCCATTTGTACATTTTCAGCTAAAGTAAAACTTGAGATGCATGGCATTCCAAGTTCGTGGGATGGCTTTGCCGCTGAGCTCCTCTAGTCGATACGCCCCATTTTCTAAATCTTCTGTGATTCGAAATGGGCCATCCCAGTTAGGCGTGAGCTTCCCTTATGACAAGTCTCTTCGTGCTTCTCCTAGTAGTCGCCATACCAGGTCGCCGACCCGGAAAGAGCGAGGTCGGACTCATGTGTTATATCTTCTGGAAGCTCAGAGTTTGCATGCTTCTTCATGGATCCGAGCTTCCTCTCTAAGCTCGTTAATCAGGTCGAGGTTGACCGCCACTTCTTGAGTGTTTTGCTCATTGTCGAAGGCACAACGTCGATGAGACGTCTCGCCGACCTCCACGGAGATCATGGCATCGGCTCTGAAGGTCATCTTGTAAGGCGTTTCCTGCGTTGTTGACTGGGGGGTACAGTGGTATGCCTAGAGGATGCTAGGGAGCTCGTCGACCCATTGTCCCTTGGCGCTTCCTAGCCGCTTCTTGAGTTCTCGGAGTATTACTTTGTTCGTGGCTTCGGCTTGGCCATTAGTTTGGGGAGGCTCCACCGAGGTTGGGAGATGTTTGATTCCGAGCTCTCGGAGAAAGTCTACGAAGCTCTATGAGATGAACTGTCTGCCGTTATTGGTGACGAGAGAATGCGGGATGCCAAACCTGCAGATGATGTTTTTCCAGATGAATTTCTAGACATTCTCAGCAGTGATCTTGGCAAGTGAACACGCCTCGATCCACTTGGTGAAGTAGTCGATTGCCACTAGGAGGAATTTAAGTTGACCCTTTGCAGGAGGAAATGGTCCGAGGATGTCCATTCCACACTAGGCGAAAGACCACGGTGACATCATCTGGTGGAGATGTTCAGGTGGTTGCCGATGTACGTTGCCGAACTGTTGACATTCCTTACACCTTTGTACGTAAGCTTGGCAATCTGACTTCAGTGTGGGCCAGTAGTACCCAGCCCGGAGTACCTTGGTCGCCATCGAGAGGGCCCCATAATGCATTCCACAGATCCCCCGGTGGATCTCCTCGATGACATAGGTGGTCTGGAACTCTGCTAAGCATTTCAACAGAGGAGTGGAGATGCCACATTTGAACAGTTTGTTGCCAATGATGATGAATTTGGCTGACCTCACCCTCATCTTCCGAGCTTCGTCTTTATCTTTGAGTAGAGTTCCTTCCTTTAAGTAGTTCCAAATACCTGTCATCCATCCTCGTTCTACGCTGTCACTGGCATTGACAACCTTGTCATCTAGGCTGGGCAAGTTCAAAGTCTCCTGTATGATGGTCCAATATTTCCCGGGGCATTTTGTATTGGCGAGCTTGGACAAGAGATCGGCTCTGGCATTCCACTCCCGGGGCACATGGTATATTGTAAACTCGTCGAAGGATGAGATCTTCTATGATGCTGCATGGAAGTACCTCTGCAGAAGGGTGTCCTTGGTCTGGTATGCCCCGCTGAGTTGCTCCACCATGAGCTTTGAGTCGCTGTTGCAACTCACTCTCTACGCTCCGAGGTCGCGAGCCAACCTTAGCCCTACCAGAAACGCTTCATACTCCGCTTGGTTATTGGTCACCTTGAAGCCAAATTTGAGAGATTGCTCTATGGTGACCTTATTCGGTCCCTCCAAAATGATACCTGCACCACCACCTTTAGAATTAGAGGATCCATCGACGTGTAAAGTCCATACCTGTTGTTTTTCAGCCGAGGTTGGGGTGAGCTCAGCCACAAAATCTGCCAGGTATTGAGCTTTCAAGGGGCCATGACTTTCATATTTGATGCCGAACTCGGACAGCTCTACTGACCATGCTATCATTCGTCTGGCGAGCTCCGACTTTCTCAAGATCTGCTTGATCAGGTAGTTTGTTTTGACGAGCACCTGGTGAGTTTGAAAGTAAGGCTGGAGGTGCCGAGCTGCGGTGACGAGTGCTAGTGCGAGCTTCTCGATCATTTGATATCGTTTCTCCATGTCTTGAAGGACTCGGCTGATGAAGTAAATCGGTATTTGCACTTTGTGGTGTTCTTGTACGATAACCATGCTGATGGCGCTCTCTGCCACAGCTAGATAGAGGAGGAGGTCAGAGTGATGATCCGGCCTCTAAAGGACTGGCGGAGTGGTGAGGAATATTTTGAAGCTCTTGAAAGCCTCTTCACACTGGTCAGTCCATTCGAAATTCTTCGGCTTCTGTAGTAGGGTGAAGATGAGCCCTGCTCTCTTTGCCAACCTGGGGATGAAGCGGGAAAGGGAGACTAACCGTCCTGCTAAGCGTTGGACGTCCTTGACAGTCTAGGGACTCTGCATCTGGATAATAGCTTTGCACTTCTCTGGGTTGGCTTCAATGCCCCTGCTGGTGATCATAAAACCCATAAATCAACCTCCCTGAATGCCAAAAACACACTTCTCTGGGTTGAGGCGCATGTTGTGTTTTTTGATCTGGCTGAACACCTCGGCCAAGTCAGCGACATGAGCCTCAGCTGACAATGTCTTGACAACCATGTCATCCACGTACACCTCCATGTTCCTTCCAATTTGCTGCTGGAATACCTTGTCCATCAGACGCTGGTAAGTGGCTCCGGCATTTTTGAGGCCGAAAGGCATCATGCAATATCAAAATTTTGCATGGTCGGTGATGAAGGCTGTATGCTCCTCATCTAGTGGGTACATCATGATTTGATTGTATCCCGAGTATGCGTCAAGGAAGCTGAGGAGAGCATGGCTGGAAGCGCCGTCAACCAACCTGTCGATACTCGGTAGGGGGTACGAGTCTTTGGGGCATGCTTTGTTGAGGTCGGTATAGTCGACACACATGCGCCACTTCCCCGAGTTCTTTTTTACCAGTACCACGTTTGCCAGCCACATGGTGTATCTGACTTCACGGATGAAACCCGCGTTTAGCAGCTTTTGTGTTTCAGTGATGATGGCATCGCGTTGTTCTCTGTCGAATTTCCTTTTTCTTTGGGAGACCGGCTTAGCTTCCTTGTGGATGGCTAACCTGTGAAAGATGAGATTAGGATCAATACCTGGCATGTATGCGCTTGACCATGCGAAGAGGTCGATGTTTTTAGAGATCTCCTCAACGAGCCGTTGTCGTAACTCTGGGTTTAGTTGCCGACTTATCTTTGTACATTGTCTAGGGAGTTTACTGACTTGAAGGTCATCAAGCTCGTCGATGGGGCTTGGTCGTTCGTCTTGGGATTCTGACCTTGGGTCCAGGTCCGTGATGTCGACCTGGGCTATGTGAGGTACTATAGGAGGGTCACCTTTGTGGCGCTCCTCGGATGGCGAGACCTTCAAGCTTTCAGCATAACATTGCCGAGCTGTCTTCTGATTTGCTCTGACGAAGATGATCTTGCCATTGCTCCCTGGGAACTTCATTGTCAGGTGTGGAGTGGACACCACGGCTCCGAGCTGGTTCAGTGTAGGTCTGCCGATGATGATGTTGTAGGATGTGTTGGCCTCCACGAGGAGGTATCTGACCATGATCCTCCTTGAGTCAGGAGGGGTCCCGAAGGTTGTCAACAGATCCACGTACCCTCGAGTGTGAACTTGTTCACCTACAAAACCGACTAGGGGTTCTATGTGAGATTGGATAAGGGAGTGGGGGATGTCTAACCTTAGGAACGTCGACCAATATAGGATGTCAGCCGAGCTTCCTTGGTCGATCAGCATCTTGTGGACTTCCCAGTTGGCAACTTCTACAGCGATGACCGTGGGATCATCCTGGTTTGGACAGATGCCAGTGTAGTCATTGTTGGTGAAGGTGATTGGTGATGTGTTGTGGTGCGGGGCCGAGGTGGCAGAATGGACGTTGTTGATGCTGCGCAAATGTCGTTTACGCGCCGAGCTACTAGAGCCTCCCCCTACAAAGCCACCTGCAATTGTATTGATAACTCCTCGCAAGGGAGCTAACCTTGTATCTTGACTTACCTCGGCCTGCACCGCACCGCGAGTGTTTTGCTGAAAACCGGAGGGTTGGTCTGTGCGAGTCCTGGAACCTCGGCCTCGTCCTCATCCTCGTTCGTGGTAGCCTCCTCTGTGACCTTGCTGCCGTTGGACGTATTGTCCGAGGTGCCCCCCCTAGACGAGTTCCTCTATACGATTTCTGAGTGTGCAGCACTCCTCGATCCTGTGGCCATAGTTTCTATGGTACCGTCAATGCTTGGATTTGTCCGCACTGTTGGGACTGTGTCTAGGTGGTGGCAGAGTGAGTAGATTGTTGTTGCTGGCCTCTTCCAGGATGTGTACTCGAGGCGCATTCAGGGGGGTGTAGAAGTCATACCTCCCTCCTTTGTTTGCCCTAGATGCCTTCTTGAACTGGCTATTGTTGGTGACTTTCATCTTATCTTTGTGGCTGTGGTCCGGCTTCGCCTGTGATTTTCCACGAACTTGGTCGCGAAAGGCAGTGTGCTCTTCCATCTGAATATAGCCTGTAGCTCAAGCATAGAGTTCATCCATGTCTTGGGGAGGTCGTCGACACAGGCTATCAACGAAAGGTCCTGGCTTAAGCTCCATGAGCATGGCGTGAAGGGCGACCTCGAGATTTAGGTTGCAGATCTTGACCGAGGTGCTAGCAAAGCGCTCCATGAACGCCCTCAACGGTTTTTCGTCGCCCTGTTTGAGGCTGGCCAAGGCGGCTGACGTGATGTGGTGAAGCCGACTCGTTGCATATTGTGCCGTGAATCGCCTCACCAGAGTGTTGAAGTTGTCAATTGACCCCGCCGACAATTGAGTATACCAGGCGAGTATTGCTCCCTTGAGCGAGGTCAGAAAAACCCTACACAGAATAGCATCCTCATTAGTGTATAGGTTTACCTTTGTGATGTACAGATCGACATGCTCATCTAGGTCGGCAGTGCCATCGTAACAGTCGATGTTGAGAGGCTTCCATCTAAAAGGCAAGGGCGTCTCCATGATGCCGTCAACGAAAGGGTGGCGGTGGATGCTCGTCCTATGCCCTGGGACTTGGGCGGGCGCAATGCTGACTTCATGGTCTGACCTGTTCGTCGGCACGTGTGACCGATGTATAGTAGACCTATGGGTCGGTGCCCTGGGTGCAGTTGGTGGCTGGGAAATCGAGTGCCCCTCTTCCTCGTTTTGATTACTCGGTTGAGGGGGTTGATCAGAAGGGCGCCGAGGAAGCTGGGCGCGAATGCGCTCGTTCTTGGCACGCAACGCCGCTAGGTCAGTTTCATGCCTAGCACGGATGTTCTCCAGGTCGACGGTGTGTTGTTGCCGTATTTGCTCGACCTGTTCGACCAGTCTCCTTGATGTTGCTTCACCTTCCATTCTTGTTGCGCGATCTAGGTCGTCTACTGCTCGTCTACTATGGCTTCGGGTGAAAACCATAAGCGTGGCCGATAAGAGATGTCTTGATCGGCCCCACGATGGGAGCCAAATGTTCTTACCGGAGATCAGTCGTAGGGACGATCTGCTGGGCAAGATTGGTGAGCCTCATTCGCTGGGTATGCTTGCTGTTCCAAAGTGGGGTGGTACCTGCAAAAGAGACTCTGATGCTAAAGTTAGTGTTTGTGGATGTATGGGTCTCGCATAAGTAATGCACGTACCTTAGTGTGAATTAGGGTTTATCTGGGCCTTGGGCCTGAGGTCGGTTGTGACTGGTTCAGATAGTGGGCTTTGTCTTGGCTGATATTGTATAGCGCGCGTCCGATGCCGATCTACGCTGTGATGCCGAGCTTCGAGCTTGGCTTAGCGGTACGAATAGTACAATGGTGTTCTATTTTGTATACAGAAACTTAGTTATTTTTATTCTTACCTATACCTGTATGTATGAGTTATCCAGCTTAATATTTCTCTTAATTTGCTAGTAGTAGTGCGATTCCACAAAGTGTAGAGACTATGGCGGGTCGTTACATATGACATACCAACTTTGAAATTCCATATTTGACTAATATTGACCTTGTCTCACAATGAAAATAAAAAATAAAAGTGCAAACACATATATTCCTAATTTATTTGGTACAAACACATTCTCTTGTAAAATAACAATAATAAAATTTAAACATAAAATTTCTTATCAATTAGTTGATCTTTAACAGATTCCACATATTCCTTAGTTCTTACTACGTATAATTCATGCTCAAGTTTGTATCCCATGATGTCTCCTAGTCCAACCCATGACTTTTCCTATAGTCCAAAATAAACTCATAGATGTCCTTTTCACTAGCAAGGGATGTGGACACACTTTCCCTCTGCAAACATCTCTTGGCCCATGCTATGAGTTTGGGACAGTCCAATTTGAATCTACCCACTATCTCATAAGCATAAAAGCATTGATGGAAAGGGATTAAAGCAACATCAAGAAACCCAAATGAGTCACCCCCAAAATATGGCTTGTCTCCAAGAACCTCTTCTAGTTGCTTCAACCTTTCCTTCAATTCCTTCCGGGCCTTCTCCTGTTGATCTACCTTTGAGGCCCATAACTCACTCCCAGCTTCTTGCACCTGCGTCATAAATACTTTCCATAGACATTAGTTAATGTAAATAACTCATTTAAGACAATTTCATCATTAGACAAATACTTGTTTTGGGGAAACAATTCAAGAGGTTTTGAAAAAAGGGAAAAGTTAAATTTAGTAGTACAGATTAACTTTTTTTTAAAAAAAACTACCTTTTTATCAATAAAATCAGCCCAGAACCTAGCTTGAGCTCTATGATAAGGATGAGAGGGCAATAATGGAGCTTTGTCCTTCCAAAACTCATCAATATACTCAACAATATTGAGAGACTCACAAATGGGTTTTCCATTGTGAATTAGAACTGGAGTTTGCTTGTGAATGGGGTTGTTCTTAAGAAACAAAGGACTCTTGTTCCCTATGCTTTCTTCCTTATACACATACTTAACACCTTTTTCTGCCAATGCAATCCTAACTCTCATACCAAACATACTAGCATGTATATCCAACAAAACCACCTCTTCTGCCATTCTCAACTAATCACGTGAAAGAAAAAAAAAACTACTAATTGAAGCAAGGCTATGGAATAGTTAGATAGGGTTACGAAGATATTACCTCGGATATGTAAATTTATATGCAAGAACCTTAAGGGTGTCATTGATTTGGTCATTTAAGTTGTGGTCACTGCTTACGTCACCCCAAAATTGTTTATATATATACCAACTTTGCATGAAGGTAAAGAAGTAATAAATTTATATGTAATGCATATAGTAGTCAATTCAGCTTCATTGCTTTGAAAATGATTCATGACTTTAAATTGATGTCATTTCTTACGTCATATTCAAAGGTTTAATTACTTAGAACATCTTTCTATAGTATGCAATTTATAGTAGTTAACAGAAGAAGTAATTATTTTGGACATCTTTAAATAAGCTTGTCTTTAAATATTTCAAAAATAAAAATAAAGTACATAAAATGATTTTTTTAACTAAAATTAACTTAGAAATAAATTAGAACAAATTTTATAGAAGACATGAGAAAATTTTTATAAATTAATTTTCATTTAAATCGATTTTAACTTTTAAAGAAATCTATTTCACTTTTTTTCTTATTTTCTTTTTCTGTGAGTATTTATTTATTTATTTTTTTGAAAAATAAATTATTCAAAGCCCGCAGTGTAGTAATTGATAAGTAAGTTCTCGTCTTATATGGATAAATCTGCACATAACTTGTTTTACTGTGACATTGGGAAAATTATGATAGAATTATATACGTAGATCAATACTAAAATTTAAAATATTAAATTAAAGTTTATTGATTATCATAAATCACTTATTTTTTTTATATTTTTTTTGGTAAATTTGTTATCACAATAATAGTTATATATTTAGCTATGTACGTTAAGAATAACTCTTTCATCAAAATTCTTTTATGACATTACTACTTTTTAGATGGAGCAAAATATTAATGATAGTCATAGAACTTATAAGAGTCTAATGAAAGAAGTCTAATGGAATTCTTTCCTTTCAATTTTTGAAACTCCAACTTAATATCCATTTATCACAGATATTAAATAAATTAGACTCGTATAAAAAACTTAATACACTTACATATTAGACTTGACCCAATAATTATAAATACTTACATGTTGATTCTCAAATCCAAAATCTGACATTGAATGCACAAGATATCTCAATACCAAAACCTATAAATAGCTATATATCAATATGCTCCATTGGAAAGTCTTAGAAAAGTTTTTAAATCAAGAAGATTTAGAAGAAAAAAAATTTAGTATCCAATTTGTCCCATTCATGGATAATCCATCTTTTCTAACAGTTGTGTTGAATAGTTGTAAATTTCATAGATGAAATTGATATACTGAGTTGTGGTATGTTGTATTGTAAGTTGATGATTTGATGTTGATAGTGTAGTATATTTAACTTTTGCACTTGTTATGATATTTTTTGTAATCTTACCCTTGTATGTTCTTTTGTGGTTGGATTTTGATGATCATACTTGATATAGGAGTAGAGTAATGATAGGTTGGAGGAAGAGTATATGTTGAAAGCCATGTTGGAGGATGACGAAGTTGTTATAGCTACTTGGGTGTAGCTAGTCTCTTATATTATTACTTGATTGACAACTGGTTTATTGTAATTATATAACTGTATAATTATAGTTGTAATCCCTGTGAGGGATTTACCTATTACTCCCTCCGTTTTTTTTTCATAGTCGTTTTGTCAGAGTTTGTTGTTTTTTTTTCATTGTCATATTACTAAAATCAATGAGTTATTAATTTTTTTCTTCCATTTTTACCCTTGATAATTAATACATGTTTCTTGAACAATGTGTGTATTTATTTTTAATGTCTACCTAATTTTTCTCTAACTCCTCATATAAAGTTAATGTGCATTTATAAGAGCAATATGTTCCCAACAAAATACTATAAAAAAACAAAAAAAAGGGACAACTATTTAATGAAGTAGTTCAACAGTCTAAAAAATGCAAAAAAAAAGAGTAAAATAGGAAAGTAAATAATAAATATTTTTGAAAACTAAAATATCAATGATTTCCTTAATTCCTGTGCAAAACCTTAAACGACTATGAAAAAAAAATGGAGGGATTATTTTAGATGTTGATGAAATTTTATGCATATAGATATTATTCCACATATATTTAGGCATCGTTTGCATGTTAGTCTTAGGTAGCCAAATTTATGTTTTACTACTACATTTGTTGAATTGTAAAGTGTAACAATATTAAGTCAAAAGATGATTTTATATCCCTCATATTTTATAAGTTTTAAAGATAACAAACACTATATTTTTTTAGTAAGAAAACATGTTCTAAAAGTCATTGTTTTAGACTAGGTAAGACAAAATAAAATTTGTAAGACGAAACTAATCAGACAAGACATACAAACTATAACTAACAATATTATTTATTATGATTAATAAGTTTAAATGTTCAAATGAATGTTTTATACCTTAACATATTGAAAATTGTATTGTCACGTTCTGTTAAAAGTGTATAAAAGTATGAAAACAAGATAAAGATATCAAATTTCACAGAAAAGGAACTGAAAAGGACTGCATTCTCGCGTGCATGATGACTTTGCTTTCTACTATTCTCGCTTTGCTACTCTACGTTGATAAGTAATTTGATCTATCAAAGATAAAGAATACATTATTTTTAGCAAATAATCACAATTATTTCCTATGTAAATTTTATAATTAGTTTTACTTTAAAAATACAATAATTTAAAATTAATGTAATTAATGAATTTTTGAGAAAAATAGTTGTGAAAGAAGTTATTTCTTTTATATATACTAATTTTATATGTATTTTTTCATTTAAATTTATTTTAAAACCAAAATAATTAATAATTAATGTAATTAATGTTTTAAGATATTGTTACAATTTACAATATTAATTCATTATTATTTTTATTTTATAAGAATATTATTTTAGATGAAAATTTTTTAGGTTAGAAATTTTTGAATATTTTACTTTAAAAATATTTACATAAAAATATTAACATTTTTTTTAATGTAAAATTATGTTTAATTACATTTCTTATATTAACATAATAATTAATAATAATTTATATAATTACTATTTATGATATTTTAGAGAGAAAAAAGTTGTTGTAAGAGTTGTTCACTTCGCTAATGAGCTATTTTCCCCTCCTAACATTCATTACTTTTTTAGCATATAATCATATTTATTTTTATGTAAGTTTTATAATTATTTTTACTTTAAAATTGAAATCATTTAAAATTAATTTGATTAATATTTTATGATATCGTTATAGTTTCTTACATTAATAGATTATTCTATTATATAATTATATAAAAATATAGAAATTTAATTTAATTTTATAAAACTTGTATATAAAAATATGGTGGAGTGAAGTTATGGAAGAAAATATTTATTGTATAACTTATTTCCTTTATTTTATTACTAATTACTAATATATAAAGTGAATATCTCTTTTAATAACTACCTTCATTTCTATATTGATAGATTATTATACTTTTTTATTATTAAAAATATTAAAAAAAATTATACTTTTATCAAACTCAATAATCAATTACAATACCAATCATATCAATATATTTTTATTATTTAATTTTAATTTTAATTTTATTTTTAATAAAAATACGATATATCTCGACTCTATTAATTTTTAATAGAGACATGAATCATCAATGAAAGTATATTTAATGATAAGTCATTTTTAAATTGTATAATAATTATACTTGTACATTAATTTTTAATAGAGACATGAAACATCAATGAAGGTATATTTAAAGAAAAGTCATTTTTAAATTGTATAATAATTGTACTTCTATTTCTGTCAACTTCTTTTGCTAGTGAAGCCCGCAAAAGATGTTAACCATGATGAGGCCCATAAAGTGACCCATTTTTAAAAATACTTGTTATTATTTTAGCGTCTTCTAGAACGTCGATTTTGGCTCACTTCAGAGTAAATAATTTCTTTTATGAAACTAGAACAAGTGTCTTATTGTCTTTCTCTCTCTCTCTATTCATGCTTTTGTAGCCACAACACTTTTAGCTTCTTTCACTATCCAATTCAGGCCCTGAATTCCCTTGATTAAAGATGTGTTACTTTTAGAGTGAGCCTAATTATGTCGTTTCACAAATCTTTTTTTTTTTTGCATTAATTTTGTAGAAATATGTACTTGATTTGAAGTTTACAACTTTCCTATTTTCTTTTCTTTTTTGTGTCCCTCTTGATGGTTAATACTTTTTTGTGGGCAAATAAGAAGGGATCATTTTGCATGTTTCAACTAAAATGAGTTGTTTATTAACATTGACATCCTTTTTTTTTTAATCTAAAATGTTTTAACTCCATATGTCACCTATTTTTCTTGGTCAAAAGACTGAAAACCACCCTCACTAGTTCAAGCTTGAGTATGTTCTTGGTTGATTTTCATGCAGATGACTGTGTTGCATGCTTTAGACTGTACTATAGTATGCTAAAAAATTGTTGGATATTCTGTCTAATATTGTGAAGATGTCCTTCATTGATTATTTGGTTGTGTGTATTCTGATGAAAGTTAAAAACAATAAGAAAGCTAAGGTTTCATGAAAAGAAGCTTATTTTGAGGAAGGTAAAATCTGTTAATGTAATGCTATCACATTCATGGTAGAAAATATTATGCATAATTCATGGTATTTATTATTTATATTTTCTAAGGCCATGTAATTTCCTTTATTTTCGATTAGCTTTTAGCTGGTACATTTTATATTTTTGCCTCTGGGCTAGGAAGGTGGAAATATGAATAGATATTCAAGTTTATGCCAAATGGTTCAGAAATTAGTAAAATTATTGAAACAGATGAACCCAAAGGGTCCTTTTTGGATTGATATGACTAACAAGCTTTTGGAAAAACTGTAAGTTTATTTTTATTCACTCTCATTTTATATGAACTTCTAAACATATTATTGGACCCATTTAGACATAGTTTTATTGAAGTTCAAAGTTTAAGCACATGACTCTTGAGAAATGATATTCATTCATGTTCCTGTGTTAGGATACACACTTCAATTATCTTTGTTGTGACGGGTTGGATCTTCGGTCTCAGTTTTCTCGTTCCAATCCAGGCAGTCCGAAGCAGAAAGGGGGGGGTGTGCCTGCAAAGACACTCCGACGCTCAAGTTAGTGCTCGGCGTAATAAATGCGGTAGTTCAGAATTAATTACATACCTCGTTGGGGTCCTATTTATAGTAGTTCTTATTGGACTGCAATTAGGGACTGGGCCCCGGAAAATTAGGGGTCTAATCCTGTGCATTATGTTAATTAATCTCTCTGTAACCATCTAGATGATGCCGACATACTCGGCCGACTCCGCCGACCCGTTTCGCCCCATCTGGGGGTGGTCGGCGGGCTCGGGTACTCGGCATAAGCGACGGTCTCTGGTATTCGGGCGATTCGGCCACCATACGGTATACAACCCCCGCAGCGTCAAGGATGAGAAAAGACGAAGACGGTACAAAGAAGATGGTGACGTGGTATTCGTTGCTGAGGAATAAGGGTTGGTATAAGCGTATCTCGATGCCGTCTTGATGATGCTTGGGCCGACCTTGACCATGAGCTCTAGCTGAGGTCTTTTGCACGCGATGTCTAGGCCGAGACCTCAGCCATGTGAGGTCAAGTCGATGCCCTTTGGGGGCGGTCTAGGCCGAGACCTCAGCCATATGAGGTCAAGTCGAGGCCTTTTGGAGGCGGTCTAGGCCGAGACCTTAGCCATGTGAGGTCAGGCCGAGGCCTTTTATTGGCGGTCTAGGCCGAGACCTCAGCCATATGAGGTCAAGTCGAGGCCTTTTGGAGGCGGTCTAGGCCGAGACCTCAACCATATAAGGTCAAGTCGAGGCCTTTTGGAGGCGGTCTAGGCTGAGACCTTAGCCATGTGAGGTCAGGCTGAGGCCTTTTATTGGCGGTCTAGGCCGAGACCTTAGCCATGTGAGGCCGAGACCTTGGCCATGTGAGGTCGAGCGGAGGGCTTGGACGTGAGATCCTGCGCTGGGGCTTTGAATCTTGATGACTTAGACCGAGGCCTCGGCAGGTGTGGCTTGCCACGTTGGCCCTAGCGGTTACGGGCCCAACGGTTACTAAATCTGGGCCGTTGGATAATGTAGATCGAACGGTTGTGGCCCGAGGGCGTCTTTTCACCTCCCCCGATTTACCTTGCCTATAAATAGGGGTGTTGATGTGAAAATTTACGCGCTGTAAATTTTCCGAGCTCTCCCAAGATCATATTCTTCCGAACAACCCGAGCAAGGTAAAATTTTGTATTCTTTAATTTTAGCAATAAATGGATAAAGGTTACGATTCGGCTAGGAGTTGGACGTCTTCGGAAGCGTCGGGCGCTTCACCAGACAAAGAGGGGTCGACTTCAAGTGAAATATCGAGGTTACCACCGCTGCAATGCGAAGTTGTCTTCCCTTCCGATCGCCCCGAACAAGAGGATAGCGGGGATGAGGTGGTCGAGGTATCGCCTCCGACAACATTGGCCGTGGCCTTGGCACGGGCAACCGAGGTGGATGACCGAGGTTTAGGCCAAGTCAGTCAACCGGACCTGCAAGCGTTGCAAGTTGATATAAGCGGGGACGAACTGGAGGTGGTCGGCGATGCACGAGGCAAGAGAGCTGTTGGACCGAGTACTCGGGTAAGGGCACGGATCGACTACGGAACTGTGGAGATTCCTCGTTACGAGTGGGTCGACGGGGAGGTCGGCATTTATCTTTCAAAGTTGTCCGACCAGGGGCTGTTAGACACATTTGTCTCTTTGGAGAACTGTTTCGGGAGTGGGGAGGATCAGTTTCCCCTACTTGCTGAGGCATGCATGGACGACGGGCCGGAGACTGACTTCGTGTTTTTGGAGTCGGGGGACGATGAGGACGATTACTTCTACGCCTACATGTGCTGGTTCGAAGACCTCGGTGTTCAACTACCCTTTGACGATTTTCAAATAGGGGTTCTCCGAGTGCTCAACGTGGCACCGACTCAATTGCACCCGAATGCCTGGGCCGCGATGCAGGCGTTTCAGAATCTATGCTTGTGTTTGGGTTTGACTCCCCGACCCCTGGCTTTCCTTTACTACTATACCAGTCGCCCGAGTAAACCGGCAAAGTGGGTGTCATTGTCTCGGGTGCCGAAGCGAGGATTTCTCCGAGCCTTCACTTCTTCCTACAAAGGGTTTAAAGATGGGTTCTTCAAGGTTCGCTGGGGGTCGGAGATGAAGAATTGCTTTTATGACCGAGAAGGCGAACCGCTATTTCCCTTTTATTGGACGAAGCGCCCGACGCGTTACGAAGCGATGTCGGCGTCTAAACTCCCTGCCGAGGACAAGGAGATCGTGGACCTGTTAGATCAGCTACCGAAAGGCTTGCCTGTCCGAGGCCTTTTGGACATTTTTGAAACGTCTCATTTTGAGACGGCCTTGCTAGGTATGCGTTCTAGGATTCGGTTACTTAATCAGTTTTTAAATTGATGTTAAGATTTACTTCGTTGCAGGTTTAATGGTCGGAGGTAAACTAGACGTGACCGCCATGCTCGCGAAGAGGGCGAAGGATGCAAAGGCTAGTGGGCAGGTTCCCCCGGCGCGGTCGGCTCTGAAGATGGCTCGGGATAAGCCTTCCCATGTGCTGATTCCTGCCGCCGACCCCAAAAAGAAAGGAAGCACCTCCCGAGTGAGGGCGGCCGAGCACAATATAGAGCTGGAGAGGCCGAGCTCTTCGACCAAGCGGGCCAGGCAGCTGTCTTTGGAGCAATCGGGTTGCGGCAACTTCGCTATCCCAGCTGTTGTCGCCGGCTCCAACTTCCTTGCCCCGAACGTGCAGACCAAAAATTTGGTCGGTTTGGATCTTGCTACTAGGGGTGGACTGCAATACTTGGAGGGCATGTCTGCCGAGGCCGCATATAAGCTATTTTGCGAACTCGATACTCAGACCTCCCTTTTTGCGAAGCATGTCATGAACAGGCATGCCGTGTCCGAGGAAAGGATCCATGGCCGACTCAAGGAGGCCGAGGCCACAGTGAAAGAGGCGTTGGCTGCGAACGCCAAGTTAACTGAGTCGGCTGAAGAATTAAAAAGGCTTGCCGACGCCCACCGAAGGGAGGCCGACGACTTGAAGTTGGTCGTACAAAGAATGAAGGCCGACGTTGTCTCGTCAACGAACGAGATTGCTCGGTTGAAAGAGGCAACCGCAAAGTTCGAAGCCGAAGCTACCGAGGAGATACTTGAGCAACATGATGCCGGCTTCCGGCATGCGGTCAAGCAGGCTTATCACTTTTACGAGGTTCCGGCTGACTTTCAGTTCGATGTTGGCCGGGACTTTTTAGGCGGCAAGTTTATGAGCTATTCTGAATTCCCCCAAGGGGCTCAACCCGATGCCGAGGCCCCTCGTCACGGTATTTCCATCCAAGCTCCCGTGCAACCAGCTGAGGATGAAGATCCGATCATTGACGTGGTTGGCGAAGGCGACGGAGGTAATCCTGGAAGCTCGGCAGCTACTTAAAGGATCGGCCCGTTGACAGTAGGATTACCTATTTTTTGTAACCGGGCCGTAAGTGCCTTTTGTCATTTTTGGCCATCGGTGCCGGTATGTAGACCCCTAAAATTGTCCGGGTCGGAAATAAAGCTCAAAGACTCTCGAAGACCGAAGGAAAGTCAGCCGGAAGGACTCCTGGAAGACCCTAGGATGATTCTTTGTAGGTCTAGAAGTCTTAGAGTAGCTTAGAATAAGGGTGTGCGAGGATTGGAGCTCAATACACCCTCCCAGAGGTTCAGTACGGCCGTACTGAGCCATTTGAACTACAATACGGCCGTAGTGAACTCAATACGGCCGTATTGAAGTTTTTGAACTTCAGTACGGCCGTACCAAATTCAATACGGCCGTATTGTAGTTCAAAAAACTTCAGTACGGGCCGTAGTGAAATCAATACGGCCGTACTGAAGTTTTTGAACTTCAGTACGGCCGTACCAAATTCAATACGGCCGTACTGTAGTTCAAAAACCCAGTACGGGCCGTATTGACCTCCTAGGCCGTATTGCGCCCCAATCCTATAAATAGGACGTCATTTGCACGTCCTCACACACTTTTTTGATACTTCTGGACCCTCTGGCTGAGGATTCTTGGGTTTTTGAGCTTTTCTCTGCCCTAGGAACCTCTCTGAGAGCCAACCCGACTAAGTTCTTGAGTCATGAGCCTTGAAGCTTGAGACTCGAACAAGTCGAAGGGAAATCTCTTTGATTTCCATAGTAAACATTATTTTTAGGGAAAGGAGCGAGCGAACGTGTAGTGGGAAGGAGCGCCAAAAAGCCTCCTAATTCCTTTTTGAATCTATAAAAGCACGCTTCAAAGGTTTCTTTCCAAATTCTTTCTTTTACCGCTTTCATTTATCGCTTTTTGATTGTTGCATTGCACGTTTAAGCTTTCATCATGTAAATATTATACTTATAATCGTTTCTAATAAATAGGGGTAATTTAGTAACTTTACACTATTATTCATGAAATAATCCGTCATAGGGAACCTGAAAGGGGCGTTGTGGGGTGCTAACACCTTCCTCGCACGTAACCGACTCCCTTACCCAACTCTGGTTGTAATGGCCAAGTTGATTTGTGAAAATCAATTGCCTTATTTCTTTTTCCAATGTTTTGAGTAAAACATTGGTGGCGACTCCAAGAACCCCCTTTTGCGAAAACCACTAATCCATGGAGGGTCCCGCTTGGGATTAACATGGATTGGTGAATCATTTAATAAAATTGTTAGTTCGATGAGGTCTCAGTTTGAGAATAAGTCGTTCTAACAATCCACCATCTTTCAAAACTTAAAAAGAGTCCAACCATCGTCGCGAATGCCAAGGTTCGTTTCGGCGGGTGGCGACAGATGGCGACTCCACTGGGGAAGCCTCGAGAGTCAGTCCCATTTAGTGATGGATTATTTCTAAAATAATAGTTTAAAATTACTTCATTACCCCTCGCTTGTATGATAATATGTTTTATCTATGTGGCTTTTAATAACTGTTGTATGTTTAAATTTCGCAATTGTTTGAAATAAAAACTGCACACAAACCTTTGCACACAACAGTTCCCTCTATACCCGGGGGCATGAGTGGAAAGCCATAGGGAGTGGATGTTAGTACGGCCGGTTGTCGAATGGGTCTATAGGTGCCCGTAGACCGTTGTCGGAAAACATCACTCAAGGTGAAAACCATGAACTCGAGTCCGACAGTGCGTTGGAGCTTTCCATCGACTTACGACGAGAGGAATTGGGTCCCTATAATGGGGGCACCTTGGGGGCCTCAGACCGGTGAGAACAGTTAGAACCTCCTTGAATATGCACTTTTCTGCAGGATACCCCTACCTCGTGATTCGCTCGTGACTGTTCGTGGATGAGTGAATTGTTTGTGTATAGGTCTATGTGACATTGTTTGTGCATTAATAATAAACCTCGTGATAAGGTCTAAGAATGACCCCCATGCATGAAAAATGTCATGACATGAGAGGAAAGACCATGTGTAAAAATATAATAAAAGTGAGGAGCATGTGCATCATTACCAATAAGACATCATGCATCCTCATAACCATTCATTTTAGGCTCACCAATACCCCTTGACATGAGTGAAAGAGACCCATGACTATTGAGATTCTCCGTTGGGGAGAGATCATAAGTCAAGGAGGGTGGTAAACCTCCGTCTTAAAAAGGCAGCGCCTTAAAGATGGAAGGTTATCAAGCTCATGTCAAGAGTGTATTCATTCCATAAATAAACTAATTAGATTAAGCATTCATTTTAGAAAGTGGCTGGTCATCTCTCTGTCCTCACGCGCGCGCAGAAACTCAAGAAAATGGACGCGTTGGAGGAACAAAACAAGAAGCTTACAACCGAGCTCTCACAGCTCAAGGAGCAAATGGCGCAAATGATGGAACTCATGCGTCACCAAAACATACACGGGGCTCAACACAGTGACCATGAGTCCCATCATGAGGAGGAGCAAGAGCAAGAGCCTCCGCAAGCTGTACCCCTTGGGGCGGGGATTACAATTAGAGAGCCCGAGATTTCAAAAGAACAATTCCACGCTCTCGAGGACCGGTTGAGGGCTATGGAGGGGCATGATTTTGATATCAAAGATGCCGTCGACATGTGCTTAGTGAGGGACATCCAATTCCCTCCCAAATTTAAAGTGCCCGATTTCCCAAAGTATGTGGGATCGACTTGCCCCAAAAGTCATCTCACCATGTATTGCCGAAAGATGGCTGCATATGCCACTAATGAAAAGCTCTTAATCCATTGCTTCCAAGAGAGCTTGGCTGACACCGCACTCAACTGGTATATGCAGCTGGATGGGAATCAGGTGCTTACATGGAAGCAGTTGGCCGACGCATTTCTCAAGCGCTACAAGTATAACATCGACCTAACACCCGATAGGTCCGATCTTCAAGCCTTGAGCAAGAAAAATGATGAATCCTTTAAGGCGTACGCCCAACGATGGAGGGAATTGGCAGCACAAATAGAGCCCCCGCTGTCGGATAAGGAGACGGTGTCCCTATTTATAAACTCGTTGACTAGTCCCTATTATGACAAGATGATAGGGAACACGACAACGCTCTTCTCGGACATCATCACCATTGGAGAAAGAGTGGAACAAGGGCTGAAAAGTGGGAAGCTAGCTAAGCCTTCCCAATCATTTAAAGCTAAGAAGACCTTTGGGAAGAAGAAGGAGGGAGGAGTCAACGCCATAACTATTTCTTCATCTTCCTCCGCTTTGAAGTCGGGAAAGTCGCAGTACAACCCTGTGAAGAAGTTTGATAAACTTCCGACCACATATAGCGACCTCCTGCCGAAGCTAGTACAAGCTCATCTTCTAGCTTACATTCCACCAAGGAAAATTGATCCACCTTACCCCGATTGGTACAATCCGCAAGACAAATGTCTATACCATTCGGGGGCACCGGGGCATTCAACGGAGAACTGTAGAACTCTCAAATATAAGGTCCAAGACCTTATCGATGCTGGGTGGGTCACTTTTGATTCGACAGCGCCCGACGTGAGCAAGAACCCTCTGCCGAAGCAGGAGTAGAGAGAAGAGCAAGCCACGATAGGGCCCCTCCACATTTTTCTTTTTGGGACTCATGATCAGTACCCGAGATCATGAGACCCTTTTCATGTAAATAAGGGTTTTTGTACAGTTTTTTATACATATCAATAAAGAGGAATTTTTCACACATCATTCTCTCATTTGTTCTTTTCTCCCTTTCTCTCATTAACATTAATAATTCTAAACCAAAAATAGAACCAATAAAACAATTATGTCTGTGATTGTTCGCTCCGACCGGGATCCGAAAGTTGAGGGTGAATGGGTTGAGTTGGACAGTGATGAGGAGACCATCTCTCCGGATCTGCAAAGACTGCTAAATCAAGAAGCTCGTCTACTCCAACCGTATCAAGAGAAATTGGAGACCGTGAATTTGGGGCAGGGCCAAGAGATAAAAGAGGTCAACATTGGGACCCATATCAGTGATGAAATAAGGGCACAATTGATCCAATTGTTAAGGGAATATAAGGACGTATTTGCATGGTCGTACCGTGATATGCCCGGTTTGGACTCTAACATCGTCGAGCACAAGTTATCATTGAAAGAAGGGTTTCGACCCGTCAAACAAAAGCTCCGACGAATCAAGCCCGAGTGATCTTTAAAGATCAAGGAGGAGGTCGAAAAGCAATTAGACGCGGGATTCTTGGTTGTATCCCAGTATCCCGAATGGCTGGCTAACATCGTGCCAGTCATTAAAAAGAATGGAAAGGTTAGAGTTTGTGTTGACTACAGGGATCTGAATCGTGCCAGTCCAAAGGACGATTTTCCCTTACCGCACATCGATACACTAGTGGATCATACAGCCACGAACACACTCTATTCCTTTATGGATGGGTACTCTGGGTACAACCAAATCAAGATGAATGAGGAAGACCGCGAGAAAACTTCCTTCATTACACCCTGGGGCACTTTCTGCTACAGGGTGATGCCTTTTGGACTCAAAAATGCGGGTGCCACCTACCAACGAGCGATGGTGATGTTATTTGATGTGTGGAAAACCGCAAGTGTACGGTTGTCGTCAAGTAATAAATATCGAATCACAGGGACTACGTGTTTGACCTAGAATTACTAGTATTTTAATTTGAATTTTAAAACAGATGGAATTTTTGTTTTGAGATGATAAGATCAGATTCGATGGTAAAAGAGATAGTAATGCAATTAATGAATAAGATAAAACTTTAAGATAAGATAAGGAGATTTCCTGGAATCTAGGGTTCGCACAAAGAGTTCCAACATTATTGAATTATTATTTTCATTAATTAATTCTATTCCATCTTGAAGGTAGTCTTAACCTAATTTAATCCTTGCACCTTCTCAGGCTACGAGGATGTGTTTAATTAAAATTAATCTCTACTCTCGTGGTAATTACGTTCAATTAAGCCCATTAAGATCTTTGTTAATCTATTGCTCCTCGAAAGCTTAAATCTACTCTCGTGATTTAACACTCAAGTCTGTTCCTTTAGGTTCCGATAATTAGGTTCTCCTCTCAGTTCATCCCTAATTATCTATGATTATGAAAATTAAGATTAATTGTTTATCATAATTATAATCAAGTTCTCCTCTCAGTTCATCCTTAATTAATGTTATTATGAAAACAATAATATTAAAGTTCATATATAAAATATAAAAGAACAGATCAAGAATTGGAATAAATTTAAGAAACTGAATAATGCATTAATAAAGAGGTTCTCAGAGGCTAAGCCCTGATCCCAGAAAAAGGGAAACTACTCACAGGAGTTCATAGTAGTTCTCCAAGAAAAAAAAGAATAAAAGAAAAGCAAACCTTAGAGTCGATGGCACAGGCGCCCAACCTTCTCCAAGTGTCAAAAACTAAAAAACTCTCTCCAAAAAAAAATCCCCGTTCTAGGCTAACCTAATCTAATTTATAACCTAAAAGGGTAAAAAGGTAAAACTACCAAGATAAAAATTACAAAGATAAAATAAAAAATAAAACATAAAACTTAAAAAGCTGGGACGCGAAGTGAATCACGGCCGTGACTGAGAATCACGACCGTGATCTTCTCTGGAGCACATCTATGAAGGGTCAGTGGCGTTCACGGGTGTGATTGGGAATCACGGCCGTGATTTTCTCTGGTGAATCACGGGCGTGATTTAGAATCACGGCCGTGATTTTCCCTGTAGCTCAGCATTTCCTCTTTAATTCTTAAATCTTGATCCTGCTCAGAGAAAACACAACACATACCAAGAAAAGCATAAAATAGGAAAATGATATAAAAATTTATTAAAAACATGAAAGATATGCATGATTATGCTATGAATTCTTGTGAATTAAAGTGCTAAAATATGAGTAAAATACACAACATCAAATAACCCCAAACTTGAACTTTTGTTTGTCCTCAAACAATAATTAGCACTTTGAAAAAAAGTCATCAAGAATTAACTGAGCATTTAAAATCTTCACTCTTAGTCTCACAAGGTCCAATTAGAATCTTAATCTTTCATTACTAGCGCCAACTCTTAGTTTCTAAGAGTTTCATGATGTCAAATCTTGTAAAGCTCATTAGTCAAATGAAGATAATTTAACAGAAATAATTTTTCAATGCTTGTGACACAAATAGGGGTAATATTTTTATTTTTGTTTTTGTCTCACCTAAAACATTTCCCCAGTAGCCAATCAGTGTAGAGAGGATGATAATTTCAAGAACACGTAGCCTCAAAGGGGTGCTAGCTATTTTACTAAACAATTCCCCAGTAGCTAATTAGTTCCCTTAGTTTTCTAAGGTTAAGAATATTCTCCCTCTAACCTATGACCTCAAAGGGGTGCTAGGTGATTTATTTTTTTATTTTTTTTATTTTTTTTTTTTTTACCCCCCAAAAGCTTTTAAGCACGAATTAAAAAGAATTTATCTTCAAGAGACTATTTTTATAATTCTCGATCATTTCAAGCCTCAATACTAAGAACCAAGTGCTAGCCACAAAACCAGCTAATTTTTCAACCTTTTGTTCTGAGACTTCAAGATTCAATTCATCACATTCAGTGTTTTCAAAGACGAACAATTTCATTAAAAATATTTACTTTTCAAACACAAATTCAAGCTGGGATTAACTGAATATGTATATATGCATGATTTTTTTTATTATTTTATTTTTTTTTTTAATTTTTTTTTTTTTTTTAATTTTTTTTTTGCATGAATGAATGAAATGCGTACATCCTCCTAACCCCAAACTTAAAGATTTGCTTGTCCCGAAGCAAAGAGCTAATGAATGCATGATAGATTATTTTGACAAAATTATAAAATGCATGAATATGCAACCAACCCACAACAGAAAGAAATGCTTGTCCCTAAGCATCAGAGTAAAATAAGGAATAAGAAAGATCTCACTGTGGTGGAAAATCATCTGGATACCGTTGAATGTGCCATTGATACATTTGATCAACCATGTAATTATAATGCTGCTGGCGTTCATCCATTTGTTTCAGCCGGTTATCCATTGATTGAATAGCTGCTAGGATAGCAGCATTGTCCACCTCAGGTCCAGGATGTAGAGGGGGTTGTTCAGGAGCTGCTTCCTCATCTGCAGGAGCCGCTTCCTCAGCTGCTGGAGGTAGGTCCTCTAATGGCTCCAGTGGAAACTGCCGTGTAGCCCGGTTCTTCACGGTGTATGTTGGATTTGGTAACTGGTGGTGCACTCCCGACTGGGTTACTACAAAGTAGTATTTATCATCTTCATCTTTCGCAATGCAGTTCATAGAAGAGCAGGTAGCAAAATTAATAGTACGGCTTCCAGGGAGTGGTTCTAACTGGTCCAGCCAAGCGTGATAGCCAAGGTGTTTGGCTATAGTGGTAATGAGGCCGCCATTCACAATCGCACCGTGGCTGGTATTGGAAATACTCTGGAACTGTCGTGCCAAATGACTGCCAGAATCAATAGGCTCCTCTCTGTTTTCCATCATAGCCCATAAAAGTAAAAGGTCGCTCAAACGAACCTTTCCTTCAGAATCACCTCGGGCCAAAACAGTAGAGGCAATAAAGCGGTGCATAATACGGATGGCGGGATGGCGGAAAGCAGAGGAATTGCATTTTCCAGCGACCCAATTACTTGTACCTGTCAAACTATACCAAAAAGAACCAGGGTTGAAAGAACTTGGGGTTCTCGTGCTCCCTCCAGTGGGAAATCCAAAAATATTATTGAACTGAGCCAGGGTTAATTCGTGTTCTTGGTTAAACATACGGAAAGAAATCAAACCTTCAGAACAATTTGGCCCAGATAATATTTCCGTGTGGAGAGAGCTCAAGAACTCAAGAACTAGTCGAGGATAAACAACATCATTATGCATGGTAGCAAAGGTTGTCCACCCAATGTTAGTTAACATGAAATTGATATCAGCACGTAAACCCAACTTACGAATAAATGGGAAGTCGAGATACCTGGTAGGATGGATAGTGCGGAAGCGTAATACCTCGTTCCGCTCACGCTGTTCATCGTTCCGATAGAACCTCGGAGGAAGGTGCGGAATTTCACTTGCTTCTTCCTCGTAACTGTGGGTATCGGAAGCGGTGGAGGACGAACCAACGGTACGGGTGCGCTTGGGAGCCATGGATGAACGGAATGAGTGAATGTGGGAGGAAGAGGGAAGAAGAGGAAGAAGAAGTGAGAAGCTAGGGTTTGGGAGAGAAGAAAAGAGAGAATGGGCAGAGTTCGTAAGTTTGAGAGAAGTGAGAATGTAAAAGGAGGGGAAAAAATATATAAGGGAAAGGGGAATTTCAAAAATCACGGGCTGTATCTGTTGAGCGTCAGCAGGGAATCACGGGCGTGATTGGAAATCACGGCCGTGATTCTCTTTGTGAGTTTTCAAAAATTCAAACAGAGGAGATCACGCCCGTGATTTATAATCACGGTCGTGATTCTCTCTGGGGTTTTCCAAAAATTTTCCAGAGAAGATCACGCCTGTGATTTAGAATCACGGTCGTGATTCTCTCTGGAACTCTGAAATTTTATTTTATTATTTTATTATTATTATTATTATTATTATTATTATTTTTTTTTTTTTTCATGATGCTTGAGTAGGTTCCTGAAGAACCATAGAGTATAATTTTTCTAAGTGTTCCCCATGGAAATATAACTTCAATCTCTGTGCATTGACCTTGAATATGTCGCCTTTATCGTTTCTGATTTCTACAGCTCCATAGGGATATACTTTTTGAACTGTAAAAGGCCCTGACCATCTTGACTTCAATTTTCCAGGAAACAATCTGAGTCTGGAATTAAATAATAGCACTGAGTCCCCTTGCTTGAATTCTCTTCTATGTATATGCTTGTCATGCCACCTCTTTGTTCTTTCTTTGTAAATCTTAGCATTTTCATATGAGTCTAATCTGATTTCATCAAGCTCATTGAGTTCCAATTTCCTTTTTTCTCCAGCATCCTTTAGGTCATAGTTGAAGTATTTTATTGCCCACAAAGCCTTGTGTTCTAGCTCTACAGGAAGATGGCAAGATTTGCCATAAATCAGCCTAAATGGAGACATGCCAATAGGTGTTTTGTAAGCAGTCCTGTAGGCCCAAAGAGCTTCATCTAATCTTAAAGACCAGTCCTTTCTTGTTGTAGATACAGTCTTCTCAAGAATCTTTTTGATTTCTCTGTTGGATATTTCTACCTGTCCACTTGTTTGAGGGTGATAAGGTGTACCAACCTTGTGAGTGACTCCATACTTTTTTAAGAGAGATTCAAACTTTCTTTCAATAAAATGTGAGCCTCCATCACTGATCACAGCTCTTGGGACCCCAAATCTTGGAAATATAATTCTTTTGAAGAGTTTAATGACAGTATTTGAATCACTCGTTTGAGCGGGAATCGCTTCTACCCACTTGGACACATAATCAACTGCAACTAATATGAACTTGTAACCTTTAGAACTTGGGAATGGTCCCATGTAATCTACTCCCCATACATCAAAAATTTCTACTTCTAAAATCCCATTTAATGGCATTTCATGTTTCCTGGATATATTCCCTGATCTTTGGCATTGGTCACAAGAATTTACCATCTTCCAAGTATCCTTAAATAAGTTTGGCCAGTAAAAACCAGATTGTAGAATTTTAGCTGCAGTTTTTGATGTACTAGCATGCCCTCCATATGCGGAAGAATGACATGAGTGAATGATGTGAGGAGCTGCTTCTTCTGAGATACACCTTCTGTAGATACCATCTCTACACCTCTTATATAGGTAAGGTTCATCCCAAATAAAGCTGTTAAGGTCACCAAAGAATTTCTTCTTTTGTTGATAATTAAAGTCTTCAGGAAGGACTCCACATGCTAAGTAATTCACATAATCTGCATACCAGGGACTGTTTTTCACAACAACTGCTAAAAGCTTTTCGTCTGGGAAGCTGTCATTAATAGGGAGTTCCTCCTTTGTTGCTTGGTCTTGTGGAAGTCGAGAGAGATGATCAGCTACTACATTTTCTACTCCCTTTCTGTCCACAATCTCTAAATCAAATTCTTGTAAAAGGAGAATCCATCTGAGGAGCCTAGGTTTAGCATCCTTTTTATTAAAAAGATACTTTAGGGCAGAGTGATCTGTGTAAACAATAACCTTAGACCCCACAAGATAAGATCTGAACTTTTCAAAAGCATAGACGACTGCTAACAATTCTTTTTCTGTTGTTGCATAATTGGCTTGGGCTTCATCAAGAGTCTTGCTGGCATAGTATATAGCATGAACCTTCTTGTCCTTTCTTTGTCCCAATACAGCTCCTATAGCATAGTCACTTGCATCACACATGATTTCAAAAGGAAGGCTCCAGTCAGGAGTTTGCAGAATAGGAGCTGTAGTGAGAGCTTCTTTCAACCTGTAGAATGCATTCTTACAAGAAACATCAAAGTTAAAAGGTACCTCTTTCACAAGTAGATTAGATAATGGTTTAGAGATTTTTGAAAAATCTTTAATAAACCTTCGGTAGAAACCGGCATGCCCTAAGAAACTTCTAACACCTTTAACATCAATTGGAAGAGGCAATTTATCAATTACTTATATTTTTGCTCTATCTACCTCAATTCCTCTCCCAGATATTAGGTGTCCTAAGACAATTCCTTCTTGTACCATAAAATGACATTTTTCCCAATTTAAGACTAAATTCACTTCAGAGCAACGCTGCAATACTTTAGTTAGATTTAATAGACAGTCATCAAAGGAAATACCATAAACTGAAAAGTCATCCATGAAAACTTCCATCTCTTTTTCTAATAAATCACTAAAGATTGCAGTCATACATCTTTGAAAGGTAGCAGGTGCATTACATAGGCCAAAAGGCATTCTCCTATAAGCAAAAGTACCATAGGGACATGTAAAAGTAGTTTTCTCTTGGTCTAATGGATGAATAGGGATTTGATGAAAACCGGAGTATCCGTCCAAATAACAAAAGTATGAATGCATTGCTAACCTTTCAAGCATTTGATCAATAAAAGGTAAGGGAAAGTGATCCTTTCTAGTGGCATTATTTAATTTTCTATAATCAACACACATACGCCACCCAGTCACAGTTCTTGTGGGAATTAATTCATTATTATCATTTTTAACTACTGTCATCCCACCTTTCTTAGGAACCACATGAACTGGACTTACCCAAGGACTATCAGATATAGCATAAATTACCTTAGCATCCAATAATTTCAAAATTTCTTTCTTTACCTCTTCTTTCATCTTGGGATTTAGTCTTCTTTGAGCTTCAACAGAAGGTTTGGATCCTTCCTCCAAGAAGATGCGATGCATACAAAATGAAGAACTAATTCCCTTTATATCAGCCATAGTATATCCAATAACTTTTCTAAATTTTCTCAACTCATTGAGAAGTTTTTCAGTTTCTTTTTCATTTAAAGCTGAATTTACTATGACTGGATAAGTGGAATTAGCCCCCAAAAACTCATACCTTAAAGATGAAGGAAGTGGTTTAAGTTCTAACTTTGGAGAGTTTTCTTCTTGCCAATCTGTTGAAGACTCAAGAAGACTTTCTACTAGAGGATCTTTTTCTTTACACGGGGGACTTGAATCGATCAAGCAAGCATAATTAGGTTGAATCCCCTCAAGATCTATGTGCTTTCCTCCAACTAGAAAATTCTCCAAGGGATCCCTCAAAATAGATCTCATGACTTCTTCCTCCATGTCTTTAGGCAATATATCAACCCTGCAGCAAATATTTTCAAGAGAAGGTTGTCTAACAGATTTAGCAATATTAAATTCCATTGTTTCATCATTAATGGATAAAGACAATTTTCCATGTTTGACATCTACTATCACGCCTGCTGTAGCCAAAAATGGTCTACCTAGTATGATTGGTATTTGGTTGTCCTCTTCCATTTCTAAAACAACAAAATCTCCCGGAATTAAAAATTTACCTATCTAAACTGGAACATCTTCTAAAATTCCTATGGGATATTTTATAGATCTATCTGCTAACTGGATTGACATTGCTGTAGGCTTTAATTCTCCCATATCTAATTTCTTGCAAATTGATAAAGGCATTAAATTGATACTTGCCCCAAGGTCACATAAGGCTTTTTCAAACCTTAGATTTCCAATGAGACAAGGTATAGAGAAACTACCAGGATCCTTAAGTTTTTTGGGCAAATTATGATGGATCAATGTAACAGTCTCTCTATCATCCAATTTCCTTCGGTTAGCTAAAAGATCCTTAAGAAATTTAGCATATGTAGGCATCTGTTGTAGAGCTTCTACAAATGGAATGTTTACATACACTTGTTTGATCATATTTAAAAATTTTTCAAATTGTCTATCAAGTTTAGTCCTTGCTAACCTTTGAGGAAAAGGAATTGGAGGGTGATAAACAGTTTGAGGCTTTGATGAAGATACTTTTTCTTTTTCTAATCTCTCTTTTTCAGGTTTTTCAACCATAGGAGAAGCGTCTTCATCAATCTCAATATTATCATTTTGATTAGACACAGGTCCGTCTAATTTCTTCCCACTCCTTAAAGTAACAGCATTAACATTTTCAGCTGGGTTTGCAACTGTTTTACCTGGGAACTTACCTGGAGAATTGTTTGAACTAGGCATCAACTGTGCAATTTGATTTTCCAGCATCTTGTTGTGGAGAGTAATATTCTCAACCTTGACAGCAAGGTTTTGAATAGAATTTGCCATTGAATCATTGGTCTGTTTTTGATTAGTGACAAAATTCTCCATAAGGCTTTCTAATCTTGAAACACTTTGTTGAATTGAGGGTGTCTGTACTGGATTTCCTTGCCCATTAATGAAGTGATTGGACGGACGGAAATTAGGTTGCTGATTGCTACTTCCTTGAACTGGGTTATTCTTCCAAGAAAAGTTAGGATGATTCTTCCAACCAGGGTTGTATGTGTTGGAATATGGATTACTCTTCTCTCTTCGAGGAGTGTCATAGAAATTATGAGAAGCTGCCACTTGTTCAGTAGTATCTTCTTTTTCTCCAGTAAAAATTGAGGTACAATCTACTGCAGTGTGCCCTTGTTCCCTACAAAGGTCACATACTTGATTTGTAGCCACTGAATTAACCTTAGCTTTTTCCATCTTGTCTAATCTTTGATTAAGAGTATCAAATTTTGCTAAGAGTAACTCAATATTGTTCACTTCATATCGCCCCGGAGTTCCTTTCCTTGCTGTGACTTCTCTTTCACTGTATTGGCTGTGATTTGAGGCTACATTTTCCAAAATAATCATGCAGTCATTAATAGGTTTCCCCATGAAAGATCCTCCAGCTGCTGAGTCTAATATCATGGTGCTTTGTTGGTCCAATCCTTCAAAGAAAAATTGGATGGTAAGCCAACGGTTGAAGCCATGTTGTGGGCATGCTTGAAGATATCCTTTGAACCGCTCCCATGCTTCATAAATAGTCTCTCCAGTGCCTTGTTGGAAATTAGTGATTTTCTTCCTCAATTCTTTAGTTTTAGAAGGAGGAAAGAATTTCTCTAGAAAAGCTCTTTCACATAATTCCCAAGTTGCTATCTTTTCTCTAGGCACTGTTCTTAGCCACACCTTTGCCTTATCTCTCAAGGTGAGTGAGAATAAGCGGAGTCGCATTCCATCAGAAACTTCATCATCAAATTGCTGGGTCTCACAGATTTCCAAGAACCCCTCTAAGTGGTCATTAGGATCTTCTGATGGTAGTCCTCCAAAGGTGTTCTGTTTGAGCATATTCACCAGAGAAGCTGGTACAGTAGCTCCAGTTTGCATCTCCCCTCCAGGTATCCCACGAGCTATGGGTGCAGAGTAATCCCGAAGCGGTAAATTATCTCGTTGTGCAGCCATGTCAAATTCTCTAGAAAGGTTTCTTTTCCTTCTCAGGAGAGTTCTTTCAATCTCAGGATCAAGTGGTGTTGGTTTCCCAAGACGTAGAGATCTCTTTTGCATTAACCCTAAGGCACTGCAAAAAAAAAAAAAAAAAGAAAGTGACCCGTGAAATCTGAATTGGAGAAGTAAACACTAAAAAAAATAAATTATTTATTTATTTAATTTTTTTTTTTTTTTTTTTTTTTTTAAATTCGAATTAAAATAATTGTAATTTAAATCAAGAGACGTAGTCCCCGGCAACGGCGCCAAAAACTTGATGTGTGGAAAACCGCAAGTGTACGGTTGTCGTCAAGTAATAAATATCGAATCACAGGGACTACGTGTTTGACCTAGAATTACTAGTATTTTAATTTGAATTTTAAAACAGATGGAATTTTTGTTTTGAGATGATAAGATCAGATTCGATGGTAAAAGAGATAGTAATGCAATTAATGAATAAGATAAAACTTTAAGATAAGATAAGGAGATTTCCTGGAATCTAGGGTTCGCACAAAGAGTTCCAACATTATTGAATTATTATTTTCATTAATTAATTCTATTCCATCTTGAAGGTAGTCTTAACCTAATTTAATCCTTGCACCTTCTCAGGCTACGAGGATGTGTTTAATTAAAATTAATCTCTACTCTCGTGGTAATTACGTTCAATTAAGCCCATTAAGATCTTTGTTAATCTATTGCTCCTCGAAAGCTTAAAACTACTCTCGTGATTTAACACTCAAGTCTGTTCCTTTAGGTTCCGATAATTAGGTTCTCCTCTCAGTTCATCCCTAATTATCTATGATTATGAAAATTAAGATTAATTGTTTATCATAATTATAATCAAGTTCTCCTCTCAGTTCATCCTTAATTAATGTTATTATGAAAACAATAATATTAAAGTTCATATATAAAATATAAAAGAACAGATCAAGAATTGGAATAAATTTAAGAAACTGAATAATGCATTAATAAAGAGGTTCTCAGAGGCTAAGCTCTGATCCCAGAAAAAGGGAAACTACTCACAGGAGTTCATAGTAGTTCTCCAAGAAAAAAAGAATAAAAGAAAAGCAAACCTTAGAGTCGATGGCACAGGCGCCCAACCTTCTCCAAGTGTCAAAAACTAAAAAACTCTCTCCAAAAAAAAATCCCCGTTCGAGGCTAACCTAATCTAATTTATACCCTAAAAGGGTAAAAAGGTAAAACTACCAAGATAAAAATTACAAAGATAAAATAAAAAATAAAACATAAAACTTAAAAAGCTGGGACGCGAAGTGAATCACGGCCGTGACTGAGAATCACGACCGTGATCTTCTCTGGAGCACATCTATGAAGGGTCAGTGGCGTTCACGGGTGTGATTGGGAATCACGGCCGTGATTTTCTCTGGTGAATCACGGGCGTGATTTAGAATCACGGCCGTGATTTTCCCTGTGGCTCAGCATTTCCTCTTTAATTCTTAAATCTTGATCCTGCTCAGAGAAAACACAACACATACCAAGAAAAGCATAAAATAGGAAAATGATATAAAAATTTATTAAAAACATGAAAGATATGCATGATTATGCTATGAATTCTTGTGAATTAAAGTGCTAAAATATGAGTAAAATACACAACATCATTATTCCACGACATGATCCACAAAGAAATCGAAGTATACGTGGACGACATGATCGCAAAGTCGAAGGACGAAATGGACCATATCCAATATTTGAGAAAACTATTCAACCGGCTTCGCAAGTATCAGCTTAAGCTAAATCCGGCTAAGTGTACTTTCGGAGTTCGGTCGGGTAAGCTTCTCGGGTTCATCGTCAGTGAAAAGGGCATAGAGGTGGACCCCGATAAACTGAAGGCAATAATGGAAATGCCTCCTCCTAAGACCGAGAAAGAGATAAGAGGATTCCTCGGCAGGGTGAACTATGTCGCAAGGTTCATCGCATAGTTGACTGACACGTGCAAACCAATATTCAGGCTGTTGCGCAAGAATCATTCCGAATCTTGGGGTGAGGATTGTCAACGAGCTTTTAACAAGATCAAACAGTGCTTGGCCAATCCACCAGTATTGGTGCCACCTGTCGAGGGAAGACCGTTAATACTCTATTTAACCGTGCTTGATGAGTCCATGGGATTTCTGCTAGTCGGTGAAACCCTCTACAAGAAAAATTATGACTCGGTCTTGTTGAGATGTATAGACCAAGTCGAAGCTCAAAATATGATCAAAGAAGTACATGAGGGGGTTTTCGGTACCCATATCCCCGGGCCTGCAATGGCTAAAAAGATCCTCAGGGCGGGATACTATTGGTCGACCATGGAAAGGGATTGTTACCAGTACGTGCGAAAATGCCATAAATATTCATGTCCCACCGACTCCACTCAATGTATTGGCTTCACCTTGGCCATTCGCAATGTGGGGCATGGATGTTATTGGGCCCATCGAGCCGAAAGCATCCAATGGACATAGATTCATCCTTGTGGCCATTGACTACTTCACCAAATGGGTAGAAGCGGCATCGTATGCTCATGTGACCCGAAAGGTGGTAACATCCTTCATCAAGAAGAACATTATATGCAGATACGGTATTCCCGATAAAATCATCACTGATAATGGATCTAATTTGAACAACAAAATGGTAGAAGAACTGTGCCAAGAATTCAAGATCCAACACCACAACTCTTCCCCATATCGACCAAAGATGAATGGGGCAGTCGAGGCAGCCAATAAAAACATCAAGAAAATTATGCAAAAGATGGTTGTCTCATTTAAAGACTGGCATAAGATGTTACCCTTCGCTCTTCATGGTTATAGGACTTCAGTACGCACATCTACAGGAGCTACTCCATTCCCCCTCGTCTATGGGATGGAGGCAGTTCTACCTGTCGAAGTCGAGATACCTTCGCTAAGGGTAATCATGGAAGCAAAACTTTCCGAGGCAGAATGGGTTCAAAGCCGATATGACCAATTGAATCTTATCGAAGAGAAACGGCTGAACGCCATATGCCATGGTCAAGCCTATCAGAGGAAGATCAAAAAGGCTTTTGACAAGAAAGTCCACCCTCGAGTCTACCATGAGGGAGAGCTGGTAATGAAGAAATTACTACCAGCTCAAAAGGACAAAATCGAAAAGTGGGCCCCGAATTACGAAGGACCATACGTGGTAAAGCGAGCCTTCTCAGGAGGAGCATTGATCCTCACGGACATGGATGGAGAAGAACTTCGATACCCAGTCAACGCTGACGTGGTAAAGAAGTACTATGCTTGAAGACGTTGCTTGCATAGGCCCGCTAGGATGAAAACCCGAAAAGGGCGTCCTAGGCAAAAGTTAGGGCAAAATAAAAGCCCGCCAGTACAAGGGTACTAGGCAAAATAAAGGCGAATTTATCCCCGCTAGGATACGTCCTAGACAAAAATTAGGGGCAAAAGAATAAGACACAAAAACAAAGCAAGCAACGATCACTTGAATCGAAAACCGAAAGGCGGTTCAAGTGATTATCTTCTAGAAGCAAGCGTCTTGCAGTATCTACACTCCTGGCTCAGGCATCTCACCCGAAGAAATTAGGGGAACGTAAGAGCAACAATTACAGATATAATTGTTAAGCCTGATGTATATAGCCTACCCTGGCCAGCCATTCTTCAGAAATTCCTTTTGTATATCTTTCTGTAAAACCATTTGTGAATATCAATAAAATATCTATTCATTTCTCTTCTCTCTTGACCATGTGGTTATGCCTCTAAATTGGTGTTTCTAAAAAAAAAAATTGTACGAAATTCCTTTAATAATCGGTCAATAAAGAAAGTTGGAGGGGTTCCTATAAAATCCGTAATCTCCTGCGTAAAAGGCTCACAAAAATATTCCCTCGCGTCGACGACAGAAATTCCAACAAGAAGAGGAGGATAGGGAGATCCATTCATTTTTCTAAAAACATTAACAAAATGATTAAACTTGCATTTGTGCATCACACACACATTAGTTGCACATTCAAAGACCTTATCATGAGGCAGTCGCATAAAAATAGAAAAATAGGTAAAATTTGTTGTGTATGACAGCAGCCAACAGAAAAAGCCGAAATCAACGAAAAAAGGCAAAATTCAGAAAATCCAACAAATATACAGAATAATTGAGCCTGGAGAGGCTTGCCGAAATAATACTCCTCAGAGACATCTCAGCTTGCACTTTTGGGCTGAATTCCCAGTGAAAGCTATCAGAGCAAGATCAGCAAGATTCCCCAATGGAAGCATAATCGTCCAAACAAAATATCCAAGTCAAAGGACTTAGACTTCCTCAGTGGAAGATAGCTTTCCAACTCAAGCGACGAGTGAAGCTAAGCCTGAAGAGGCTTTCTAAATAATACTCTGGGATACACAAGATCCTCAATCCCCATTCGCCTACTCAGAGGCACTCCTCCAAAAAAAAAGAGGGAAAATCCAAAAAGATCAATACCCATTCCCCAAGAGGAATTCGGTATTCAACCAAACACCGAACGTCAAGATAATCCGCCTAACAGAAGAGGCCAATCAAAATCATACGACAGAATCCCCCAGCGGATAACAGCCTACACAGAGGCAACAAAACCAGAAAATCAAAAAGAGTCACCCGAATAAGGATAACCGGGATACTCCACCACCGTCGAAAGGACGTCAGCCAACCATAAGGCACCGCTCACATCAGAAAGAGCATCTTTGTGTCTGCATCCCCAAGGAATCAGAATTTCCCCAATGGGCACCAACTACGCAATGGAAAGTTGGGACACAAGAACCTATGAGTAACTGCACATCCCCTAGACGGATCCCTGCGCTATCCAGCCCTCAGCGGCACCAAAATCAAAAACAACCGTCGAAGCAGCATCGTGGACTGTGGAGACAAAATCATCACAAATCCCTGGAGAGGGCAAACTCACGCTACCAAAGTGACCAGAAGCACGGAGGTATGCAACCCTGGGGAGGGCAAACCGCAGACCCTGGAGAGGGCAAACTCACGCTACCGAGGTTGTCAGAAACACCGAGGTATGCACGAGCCTGGAGAGGCGACGACTAATACTCAGCTACCCCGTCGTCAGAAACACGGAGGTATGCAGCTACCGAGGTTGTCAGAAACACCGAGGTATGCACGAGCCTGGAGAGGCGGTACTCAGCTACCCCGTCGTCAGAAACACGGAGGTATGCAGCTACCAAGGTTGTCAGAAACACCGAGGTATGCACAAGCCTGGAGAGGCGGTACTCAGC